>NC_061511.1:119249330-119545835 GCF_022539505.1 Lolium rigidum
GGAAAATGAAAAACTAGCTAAAGAGAAGAATATAGCTAAAGTTTGGACTATTACCACCACTAGTAATGCTAATGCTACACATGTTGCTGCACCTCCTACTCATACTAATAAAAGAATTGGTGTTAGCAATGTTTCCACTTCTAATGCAAAGCGCGAAAAGCACTTCGAAACTGCTAAAGCTCGCTGAAACTGCTGCGATAAAGGCTGCTGAAATTTTTTCCAACATTGGGGATGATGATCCCATTGCTTTAGATTATAATGGTTTGAATTTTGATGATTGCCACATCTCTGAAGTTATAAAGTTCTTGCAAAAACTTGCTAAAAGTCCCAATGCTAGTGCTATAAATTTGGCTTTCACGCATCATATTACAAATGCTCTCATAAAAGCTAGAGAAGAGAAACTAGAGCGCGAAGCCTCTATTCCTAAAAAGCTAGAAGATGGTTGGGAGCCCATCATTAAGATGAAGGTTAAAGATTTTGATTGTAATGCTTTATGTGATCTTGGTGCAAGTATTTACGTTATGCCGAAGAAAATTTATAATATGCTTGACTTGCCACCGCTGAAAAATTGTTATTTGGATGTTAATCTTGCTGATCATTCTACAAAGAAACCTTTGGGTAAAGTTGATAATGTTCGCATTACCGTTAACAATAATCTTGTTCCCGTTGATTTTGTTGTCTTGGATATTGAATGCAATGCATCTTGTCCAATTATATTGGGAAGACCTTTTCTTCGAACTGTTGGTGCTATTATTGATATGAGGGAAGGAAATATAAAGTATCAATTTCCTCTCAAGAAAGGTATGGAACACTTCCCTAGAAAGAGAATGAAGGTACCTTATGATTCTATCATTAGAACAAATTATGATGTTGATGCTTCATCTCTCGATGTTACTTGATACATACTTTACGCGCCTAGGTGAAAGGCGTTAAAGAAAAGCGCTTATGGGAGACAACCCATGTTTTTACCTACAGTACTTTGTTTTTATTTTGTGTCTTGGAAGTTGTTTACTACTGTAGCAACCTCTCCTTATCTTAGTTTTGAGTTTTGTTGTGCCAAGTTAAGCCGTTGATAGAAAAGTAAGTACTAGATTTGGATTACTGCGCAGTTCCAGATTTCTTTGCTGTCACGAATCTGAGCCCACTGCCCTGCAGGAAGCTCAGAAAATTATGCCAATTTACGTGCATGATCCTCAGATATGTACGCAACTTTCATTCAATTTGAGCATTTTCATTTGAGCAAGTCTGGTGCCATTTTAAAATTCGTCAATACGAACTGTTCTGTTTTGACAGATTCTGCCTTTTATTTCGCATTGCCTCTTTCGCTATGTTGGATGAATTTCTTTGATCCACTAATGTCCAGTAGCATTATGCAATGTCCAGAAGTGTTAAGAATGATTGTGTCACCTCTGAATATGTCAATTTATATTGTGCACTAACCCTCTAATGAGTTGTTTCGAGTTTGGTGTGGAGGAAGTTTTCAAGGATCAAGAGAGGAGTATGATGCAACATGATCAAGGAGAGTGAAAAGCTCTAAGCTTGGGGATGCACCCGGTGGTTCACCCCTGCATATATCAAGAAGACTCAAGCGTCTAAGCTTGGGGATGCCCAAGGCATCCCCTTCTTCATCAACAAATTATCAGGTTCCTCCCCTGAAACTACATTTTTATTCGGCCACATCTTATGTGCTTCTTCTTGGAGCGTCGTTTTGTTTTGTTTGAATAAAATGGATCCTAGCATTCACTTTATGGGAGAGATACACACTCCGCTGTAGCATATGGACAAATATGTCCTTGGTTTCTACTCATAGTATTCATGGCGAAGTTTCTCCTTCGTTAAATTGTTATATGGTTGGAATTGGAAAATGATACATGTAGTAATTGCTATAAATGTTTTGGGTAATGTGATACTTGGCAATTGTTGTGCTCATGTTTAAGCTCTTGCATCATATGCTTTGCACCCATTAATGAAGAAATACATAGAGCATGCTAAAATTTGGTTTGCATATTTGGTTTCTCTAAGGTCTAGATAATTTCTAGTTTTGAGTTTGAACAACAAGGAAGACGGTATAGAGTATTATAATGCTTTCAATATTTCTTTTATGTGAGTTTTGCTGTACTAGTTCATCCTTGTGTTTGCCTCAAATAACCTTGCTAGCCTAAACCTTGTATCGAGAGGGAATACTTCTCATGCATCCAAAATACTTGAGCCAACCACTATGCCATTTGTGTCCACCATACCTACCTACTACATGGTATTTTCCAGCCATTCCAAAGTAAATTGCTTGAGTGCTACCTTTAAAATTCCATCATTCACCTTTGCAATATATAGCTCATGGGACAAATAGCTTAAAAACTATTGTGATATTGAATATGTAATTATGCACTTTATCTCTTATTAAGTTGCTTGTTGTGCGATAACCATGTTTATCGGGGAACGCCATCAACTTGTTGTTGAATTTCATGTGAGTTGCTATGCATGTTCGTCTTGTACGAAGTAAGGGCGATCTACACTGAGTTGAATGGTTTGAGCATGCATATTGTGAGAGAAGAACATTGGGCCGCTAACTAAAGCCATGTTCCATGGTGGAAGTTTCAGTTTTGGACAAACATCCTCAAATCTCTAATGAGAAAAGAATTAATTGTTGTTGAATGCTTAAAGCATTAAAAGAGGAGTCCATTATCTGTTGTCTATGTTGTCCCGGTATGGATGTCTAAGTTGAGAATAATCAAAAGCGAGAAATCCAAATGCGAGCTTTCTCCTTAGACCTTTGTACGAGGCGGCATAGAGGTACCCCTTTGTGATACTTGGTTAAAGCATATGTATTGCGGTGATAATCCAGGTAGTCCAAGCTAATTAGGACAAGGTGCGAGCACTATTAGTACACTATGCATGAGGCTTGCAACTTATAAGATATAATTTACATGATGCATATGCTTTATTACTACCGTTGACAAAATTGTTTCATGTTTTCAAAATCAAAGCTCTAGCACAAATATAGCAATCGATGCTTTTCCTCTATGAGGACCATTCTTTTTACTTTTATGTTGAGTCGGTTCACCTATTTCTCTCCACCTCAAGAAGCAAACACTTGTGTGAACTGTGCATTGATTCTTACATACTTGCTTATTGCACTTATTATATTACTCTATGTTGACAATATCCATGAGATATACATGTTACAAGTTGAAAGCAACCGCTGAAACTTAATCTTCTTTTGTGTTGCTTCAATACCTTTACTTTGAATTATTGCTTTATGAGTTAACTCTTATGCAAGACTTATTGATGCTTGTCTTGAAATGCTATTCATGAAAAGTCTTTGCTTTATGATTCACTTGTTTACTCATGTCATACACATTGTTTTGATCGCTGCATTCACTACATATGCTTTACAAATAGTATGATCAAGTTTATGATGGCATGTCACTCCGGAAATTATCTTTGTTATCGTTTTACACCGCTCGGGACGAGCGGAACTAAGCTTGGGGATGCTGATACGTCTCCAACGTATCGATAATTTCTTGTGTTCCATGCCACATTATTGATGTTATCTACATGTTTTATGCACACTTTATGTCATATTCGTGCATTTTACGGAACTAACCTATTAACAAGATGCCGAAGTGCCGATTCTTGTTTTCTGCTGTTTTTGGTTTCAGAAATCCTAGTAAAGAAATATTCTCGGAATTGG
The DNA here is from genome assembly GCF_022539505.1 of Lolium rigidum. NCBI lineage: Eukaryota > Viridiplantae > Streptophyta > Magnoliopsida > Poales > Poaceae > Lolium > Lolium rigidum. Next base: position 119,253,022 of record NC_061511.1, read on the forward strand.
ACGAAATAAAAGCACAGAGGCCTATTTTCTCACGAAGCTTCCAGAAGTCCGAAGGAGAGACGAAGAGGGGCCACAGGGGCGCCAAACCCTAGGGCGGCGCGGCCCCCCTTGGCCGCGCCGGCCCGTGGTGTGGGCCCCCGTGCCGCCTCTTGACCTGCCCTTCCGCCTACAAATAGCCTCGCGTGACGAAACCCCCGATGCCGAGAGCCACGATACGGAAAACATTGCGAGACGCCGTCGCCGCCGATCCCATCTCGGGGGATCTCGGAGATCGCCTCCGGCACCCGCCGGAGAGGGGAATCATCTCCGGGAGGACTCTACACCGCCATGGTCGCCTCCGGAGTGATGAGTGAGTAGTCTACCCCTGGACTATGGGTCCATAGCGGTAGCTAGATGGTTGTCTTCTCCCCATTGTGCTATCATTGTCGGATCTTGTGAGCTGCCTATCATGATCAAGATCATCTATATGTAATTCTATATGTTGCGTTTGTTGGGATCCGATGAATAGAGAATACTTGTTATGTTGATTATCAAAGTTATGCTTATGTGTTGTTTATGATCTTGCATGCTCTCCGTTATTAGTAGATGCTCGGCCAAGTAGATGCTTTTAACTCCAAGAGGGAGTACTTATGCTCGATAGTGGGTTCATGCTCGCATTGACACACGGGACGGTGACGAAAGTTCTAAGGTTGTGTTGTCTTGTTGCCACTAGGGATAAAACATTGATGCTATGTCTAAGGATGTAGTTGTTGATTACATTACGCACCATACTTAATGCAATTGTCTGTTGCTTTGCAACTTAATGTCGGAGGGGTTCGGATGATAACTCTGAAGGTGGACTTTTTAGGCATAGATGCGGTTGGATGGCGGTCTATGTACTTTGTCGTAATGCCCAATTAAATCTCACTATACTCATCATGATATGTATGTGCATTGTCATGCTCTCTTTATTTGTCAATTGCCCAAGCGTAATTTGTTCACCCAACATGCTTGTTCGTCTTATGGGAGAGACACCTCTAGTGAGCTGTGGACCCCGGTCCAATTCTCTTTACTTGAAATACAATCTCTTGCAATACTTGTTCTCTTGTTTTCTCTGCAAACAATCATATTCCACACAATACGGTTAATCCTTTGTTACGGCAAGCCGGTGAGATTGACAACCTCACTTGTTTCGTTGGGGCAAAGTAGCTTGGTTGTGTTGTGCGGGTTCCACGTTGGCGCCGGAATCTGCGGTGTTGCGCCGCACTACATCTCGCCGCCATCAACCTTCAACGTGCTTCTTGGCTCCTCCTGGTTCGATAAACCTTGGTTTCTTTCTGAGGGAAAACTTGCTGCTGTGCTCATCATACCTTCCTCTTGGGGTTGCCCAACGAACGTGTGAAATACACGCCATCAATGTGCTGTGGCGGGAGGAGACAATCAGCACCGACAGAGCAGTACAAAACGAGAGGGGAGCCAAGAAGTGGCTTGGGAGATGCGCCGTATCACCAGGGAGGTGCAGGAGTGGTCGGGGAGGCCGGAGGAGGAGGGACGGCATCGCCATCGTCGGCGAGATGCACCAGGTTGGAGTCGGGGAAGAGGAACTTGGCGTTGATTGATGGCGTGCAGTCGACACGTCCGTTGGGAACCCCAAGAGGAAGGTGTGATGCACACATCAGTAAGTTTCCCTCAGTAAGAAACCAAGGTTATCGAACCAGTAGGAGTCAAGGAACACGTGAAGGATGTTGGTGGCGGAGTGTAGTGCGGCGCAACACCAGGGATTCCGGCGCCAACGTGGAACTCGCACAACACAATCAAAGTACTTTGCCCCAACGTAACGATGAGGTTGTCAATCTCACCGGCTTGCTGTAAACAAAGGATTAGATGTATAGTGTGGATGATGATGATTGTTTGCGAAGAACGTAAAAGAACAATTGCGGTAGATTGTATTTCAGATGTAAAGAATTGGACCGGGGTCCACAGTTCACTAGTGGTGTCTCTCCCATAAGATAAACAGATGTTGGGTGAACAAATTACGGTTGGGAAATTGACAAATAAAGAAGGCATAACAATGCACATACATATATCATGATGAGTACTATGAGATTTAATCGGGGCATTACGACAAAGTACATAGACCGCTATCCAACATGCATCTATGCCTAAAAAGTCCACCTTCGAGTTATCATCCGAACCCTTCCAATATTAAGTTGCAAACAACAGACAATTGCATTAAGTATGGTGCGTAATGTAATCAACACAAATATCCTTAGACAAAGCATCGATGTTTTATCCCTAGTGGCAACAGCACATCCACAACCTTAGAACTTTCTGTCACTGTCCCGATTCAATGGAGGCATGAACCCACTATCGAGCATAAATACTCCCTCTTGGAGTCACAAGTATCAACTTGGCCAGAGCCTCTACTAGCAACGGAGAGCATGCAAGAACATAAACAACATATATGATAGATTGATAATCAACTTGACATAGTATTCAATATTCATCGGATCCCAACAAACACAACATGTAGGATTACGGATAGATGATCTTGATCATGATAGGCAGCTCACAAGATCTAACATGATAGCACAATGAGGAGAAGACAACCATCTAGCTACTGCTATGGACCCATAGTCCAGGGGTGAACTACTCACACATCGATCCGGAGGCGATCATGGCGATGAAGAGACCTCCGGAGATGATTCCCCTCTCCGGCAGGGTGCGGAGGCGATCTCCTGAATCCCCCGAGATGGGATTGGCGGCGGCGGCGTCTCTGTAAGGTTTTCCGTATCGTGGCTCTCGGTACTGGGGTATTCGCGACGAAGGCTTTAAGAAGGCGGAAGGGTAGGTTTAGGGGCGACGTGAGGGCCCCACACGCCAGGGCCGCGCGGCCAAGGCCTGGGCCGCGCCGCCCTGTTGTGTCGGCGCCTCGTCGCCCCACTTCGTTTCCCTTTCGGACTTCTAGAATCTTCGTGCAAAAATAAGACCCTGGGCGTTGATTTCGTCCAATTCCGAGAATATTTCCTTTGTAGGATTTCTGAAACCAAAAACAGCAGAAAACAGCAACTAGCTCTTCGGCATCTCGTCAATATGTTAGTGCCGGAAAATGCATAATAATGACATATAATGTGTATAAAACATGTGAGTATCATCAATAAAGTAGCATGGAACATAAGAAATTATAGATACGTTTGAGACGTATCAAGCATCCCCAAGCTTAGTTCCTACCCGCCCTCGAGTAGGTAAACGATAACAAAGATAATTTCTGAAGTGACATGCTATCATAATCTTGATCAATACTATTGTAAAGCATATGAGATGAATGCAGCGATTCGAAGCAATGGTGAAGATAATGAGTAAACAAATGAATCATATAGCAAAGACATTTCATGAATAATACTTTCAAGACAAGCATCAATAAGACTTGCATAAGAGTTACTCATAAAGCAATAGATTCTTAGTAAAAAGCTTTGAAGCAACACAAAGGAAGATATAAGTTTCAGCGAGTTGCTTTCAACTTCAACATATTTATCTCATGGATAATTGTCAACACAAAGTAATATAACAAGTGCAATAGGTAAACATGTAAGAATCAATGCACACAGTTGATACAAGTGTTTGCTTCTAAGATAGAAGGAATAGGTAAACTGACTCAACAATAAAGTTGAAGATAGGCCCTTCGCAGAGGGAAGCATGGATTACTATATTTGTGCTAGAGCTTTTCATTTTGAAAACAAGAAACAATTTTGTCAACGGTAGTAATAAAGCATACGTGTTATGTATAAGATATCCTATAAGTTGCAAGCCTCATGCATAGTATACCAATAGTGCTCGCACCTTGTCCTACTTAGCTTGTATTAACATAGATTATCATTGCATAGCACATGTTTCAACCAAGTGTCACAAAGGGGTACCTCTATGCCGCCTGTACAAAGGTCTAAGGAGAAAGTTCGCATTGGATTTCTCGCTTTTTATTATTCTCAACTTAGACATCCATACCGGGACAACATAGACAACAGATAATGGACTCCTCTTTAATGCATAAGCATTCAACAACAGTTAAAAATTCTCATAAGAGATTGAGGATTAATTGTCCACACTGAAACTTCCACCATGAATCATGGCTTTAGTTAGCGGCCCAATGTTCTTCTCTAACAATATGCATACTCAAACCATTTGATAATGAAAATCGCCCTTACTTAAGACAAGACGAACATGCATAGCAACTCACATGATATTCAACAAAGGTAAAAGTTGATGGCGTCCCCAGAAGCATGGTTACCGCTCAACAAGCAACTTATTAAGAAATAAGACACATAAGTACATATTCTTCACCACAATAGTTTTTAAGGCTATTTTCCCATGAGCTATATATTGCAAAGACAAAGGATAAATTTACTTTGGAATGGCGGAGAAATACCCTGTAGTAGGTAGGTATGGTGGACACAAATGGCATAGTTTTTGGCTCAAGGATTTGGATGCACGAGAAGAATTCCTCTCAATACAAGGCTAGGCTAGCAAGGTTGTTTGAAGCAAACTCAAGTACAAAACGGTGCAGCAAGACTCACATATGAACATATTGTAAGCATTATAAGACTTTACATCGTCTCCTTGTTGTTCAAACACCTTAACCGGAAAATATCTAGACTCTAGAGACCAATCATGCAAACCAAATTTTAACAAGCTCTATGTAGTTCTTCATTAATAGGTGCAAAGTACATGATGCAAGAGTTTAAACATGATCTATATGAGCACAACAATTGCCAAGTATCAAATTATTCAAGACATTATACCAATTACCACATGCGGCATTTTCCGTTTCCAACCATATAACAATGAACGAAGTAGTTCAACCTTCGCAATGAACATTAAGAATAAAGCTAAGAACATATGTGTTCATACGAAACAGAGGAGCGTGTCTCTCGCCCAAACAAAGAATGCTAGGATCCGATTTTATTCAAACAGAAAAAAAAACAAACAGACGCTCCAAGTAAAGCACATAAGATGTGACGGAATAAAAATATAGTTTCACTAGAGGTGACCTGATAAGTTGTCGATGAAGAAGGGATGCCTTGGGCATCCCCAAGCTTAGATGCTTGAGTCTTGTTAAAATATGCAGGGATGAACCACGGGGGCATCCCCAAGTTTCGAAGAAAAGGTCTTCCCAATATAATGGGACAAGATGCATTGCATTTAATATCCAAGACAACAAAATCAACGGGGACAAGGTTATTGTTAACCATAATGCGAACATTATCAATCCTCCCCAAAGGTTTCTTTATAGCATTATCAGCAAGATTAACATCCAAATTACAATTTTTCAATGGTGGCAAGTCAAGCATATCATAAATTTTCTTAGGCATAACAGAACTACTTGGACCAAGATCACATAAAGCATTACAATCAAAATCATTGACCCTCATCTTAATGATGGGCTCCCAACCATCTTCTAACTTCCTAGGAATAGAAGTTTCAAGTTTTAGTTTCTCCTCTCTAGCTTTTATGAGAGCATTTGTAATATGTTTTGTAAAGGCCAAATTTATAGCACTAGCATTGGGACTTTTAGCAAGTTTTTGTAAGAACTTTATAACTTCAGAGATGTGACAATCATCAAAATCTAAACCATTATGGTCTACAGCAATGGGATCATTGTCCCCAATATTTTTAAAAATTTCAGCAGTTTTATCACAAGCAGTTTCATCAGTTTTAGCAGTTTCACGCAATTTTGCACGCTTTGCACTAGGAGTAGAATTATTGCCAACACCAATTATTTTACCATTGGTAGTAGGAGGTGTAGCAACATGTGAAGCATTATCATTACTAGTGGTGGTAATAGTCCAAAATTTAGCTACATTATTCTCTTTAGCAAGTTTTTCGTTTTCTTCTCTTTCCCACCTAGCATGCAATTCAGCCATCAATCTAATATTTTCATTAATTCGAACTTGGATGGCATTTGCTGTAGTAACAATTTTATTATCAATATCCTCAGAGTTTAGCAGCCATTTTATTAATTAAAGAAGATTGTGACGCGAGACATGTATGAGATTCGGTTTTCAGCATTTGAAAGCTTAGTTTGCAAACCAGAAATCTCCATATTTAAATTTTCAAGTTGATTTCCTATATTTTTCAACAAGACAGATTGTTCATTCATAGTTTTAGTAAACAATTGATTTTGCTCATATTGTGATTGCATAAAGCTCTTAGTAGCTCTTTCAATTTCTAACATCTTTTCCTCATTAGGCGAAACAAATCTACCATAAGAATTACCATAACTATTACCATTAGCAGAAGGATATGGCCTATAGTTGTTACCAGAATTATTCCTATAAGCATTGTTGTTGAAATTATTACTTTTAATGAATTTCACATCAACTTGTTCTTCTTGGGCAACCAATGAAGCTAAAGGAACATTATTAGGATCAACATTAGATCTACCATTCACAAGCATAGACATAATAGCATCAATCTTATCACTCAAGGAGGAGGTTTCTTCAACAGAATTTACCTTCTTACCTTGTGGAGCTCTTCCGTGTGCCATTCAGAGTAATTTATCATCATATCATCAAGAAGCTTTGTTGCTGCCCCCAAAGTGATGGACATAAAGGTACCTCCAGCAGCTGAATCCAATAGGTTCCGCGAAGAAAAATCAATTCTGCATAAAAGGTTTGGATGATCATCCAAGTAGTTAGTCCATGGGTAGGGCAATTCTTCACCAAAGATTTCATTCTCTCCCATGCTTGAGCAACATGTTCATTATCTAATTGCTTAAAATTCATTATGCTACTTCTCAGAGATATGATTTTAGCGGGAGGATAATATCTACCAATGAAAGCATCCTTACATTTAGTCCATGAATAAATACTATTTCTAGGCAGAGATAGCAACCAATCTTTAGCTCTTCCTCTTAAGGAGAAAGGAAACAATTTTAATTTTATAATGTCACCATCTACATCCTTATACTTTTGCATTTCACATTGTTCAACAAAATTGTTAAGATGGGCAGCAGCATCATCAGAACTAACACCAGAAAATTGCTCTCTCATAACAAGATTTAGTAAAGCAGGTTTAATTTTAAAGAATTCTGCTGTAGTAGCAGGTGGAGCAATAGGTGTGCATAAGAAATCATTATTATTTGTGCTAGTGAAGTCACACAACTTAGTATTCTCAGCAGTACCCATTTTAGCAGTAGTAAATAAAGCAAACTAAATAAAGTAAATGCAAGTAACTAATTTTTTTGTGTTTTTAATATGGAGAACAAGACAGTAAATAAAGTAAAGTAAAGCAAGACAAAAACAAAGTAAAGAGATTGGAGGTGGGAGACTCCCCTTGCAACGTGTCTTGATCTCCCCGGCAACGGCGCCAGAAATTTACTTGATGGCGTGCAGTCGACACGTCCGTTGGGAACCCCAAGAGGAAGGTGTGATGCGCATAGCAGTAAGTTTCCCTCAGTAAGAAACCAAGGTTATCGAACCAGTAGGAGTCAAGGAACACGTGAAGGTTGTTGGTGGCGGAGTGTAGTGCGGCGCAACACCAGGGATTCCGGCGCCAACGTGGAACCTGCTGTTATCGCCAGATTTTAACCGGATCAAGAGATGGGCCGAGATTGAGATGGGCTTAGAGGACATGCAGATAAAGTGTCTCTGAATCGGCCTCGTACGAGAGTTTGGGCTAGATTGCCCTTTTATCTGTATATTATGGTAGATTACGTTTTATGCTTAGAATTAAGAGATAGAGTTTAGTCGTACACAGCTAGGTTTATTCCCAAGATAGAAAGTCTACGGACTATAAATATGTACCTAGGGTTATTGAGAAAGGAGGACGATCACGTTCACAACAAACCAATCTAGGCGCATCGCCACCCCTTGTTTCGAGGGTTTCTTCCGGGTAAGCGACATGCTGTCTAGATCGCATCTTGCGATCTAGGCAGTATCAGTTTATTCGTTGTTGGTGTTGCTCGTGCTGAAGCCTTGTTGATGGCGAGCAATACCGTTATCATAGATGTTTTGGGGTTGACGTCGATACTTTTCTGACATACTTGCTTAGCTATGTTGCCCCTCAATATCTAGCTGCCTTTGCACCTATCTTGGGTGTAAGGGCAGCATCTTGCTTAATCTTTATTTAGTAGATCTGATCTGTTATAGTTGCTCCTTGTTCTCCAAGGATTAGTTTGATATCCGCATGATTAGGCCTTGCAAATGGGTTGAACGATCCAGCAGTGCGTAAGGTATAGTGTTGGTTTTTAGGCCTCTTTAGGACTAGTTTTCTATTATCTTACGTATCTGCCAGGCTCAACTACGTGTAGGATGTTCCGGTTATGCGGTGAAAACCCTAGACTGTCGTAGATTGATTTATCTTGGTTTTGATTAAGCAGGATCCCCATCTTATCGTAAATCCAACATGAACCATGGGTCAATCGGCTCTTTGAGCCGATTCACAAGGTAACCTAAGAGCCGATCGGGGCTCGTATTTAATGTTTACGTGTTTGCCATGCAGGAAACTAATCAAAGCAATCCATCACCTTCCTGACCAGGTATAGGTCAGGTGGCACGCCCTCGCATTAGCCAGGACGTGTGCCGGAGCTTTGCGGGCCGTCGCCCGAGGGACCAGGGCCCACCAGCAGTCCTGGGAGCCTCCCGGCTCTCCGTGTTGCTCGTCGGTGCTCGCCGGTGGGTTTTGGCAGGCAACACATTCTGGCACGCCCGGTGGGACCTTCTACAGCAACTACGTCAACATCTGCAGCTGAGATGGCGGAATAACCAGTCACGTACGCAGATCTGCCTGAGGAGCACAAGAAGAAATATGATGAGATTAAAGCCGTCTTCGAATCCGATCTCATCGGCTCTTTCACGAAGACCCGTTCACATGGCATTAGGTGGAAAGGGTTCTCACCCGAAGGCGCTCTCGATGAAGTAGATCTGTCTACCCCTTCAGAGGAACGCACCAGAGCTCTGCGCCGAGAGTTAATTACATGGTGGCTCATTCTCTACACCGTCATTCCGAGAGCCCGGTGAACGCTTTCGAGCGCATTGCGGTTCGCGTGGTTCAGGAAATCATGAAGCATCAGTACTCTCCGTCAGGGCCTGCCCTAGGGACTCACCAGGGAGAAATACCGTTCCAGACAAGACCGCCGCTGCCATTCGCGCTTACAGCTCCAGAGCCACAGGGTTCACCGGCGTACATCGTCTACAAGGTTGGAGGCGATCCTGGCGACTGCCAATTCCTGTATGAGCCACCTAAAGAAATCCCACATGGGTACGTGTGCACATACGTGCCGGACTGCAATAACTTGGCGCGCACGAACCAGATTGCAGCAGGAGGGATTTCTGGAGCAGACGCCGATAAACATGCATGGCTAGCTAAATATGCCACCGGAACGAGTCATGAAAGCTCGGTCCCTGCAGCTCATACCATGGAACAAATCAGTACAATCTTGAGAGACCAGTTCGGCATCCTGCCAAAGAGGAAAACAATCGGCTATTCCAAGCCGTACCCCGACGAGTATGATTTGATCCCGCTGCCACCCAAGTATCGGCTCCCTGAATTCTCAAAATTCAATGGAGCAGAAGGGTCCAGCTCAATTGAGCACGTGAGCCGATATTTGGCACAGTTGGGCATGATTTCGGCATCAGACCCGTTACGTGTGAGGTTTTTTGCGCAATCTCTCACGGGATCAGCTTTTGGGTGGTACACCTCGTTGCCACCAAACTCAGTCCGGACGTGGAAGCAACTGGAAGAGCAGTTTCATGTTCAATATCACTCAGAAGCTACCGAGGCTGGCATTGCCGATCTAGCGCAGGTGCGGCAGAAGCGGGGAGAAACGGTGTCGGAATACATTCAACGTTTCAGGACAGTCAGGAACCGATGTTATTCAACTCGTTTAACTGAGAAAGAAGCAGTCGATCTGGCAGCATTGGGCCTCGCAACGCCAATCAAGGATTTGGCTTTCCAAGTAGAGTACAGTTCACTGACGCACATGGTCCAGAAATTAACATTGTATGAGCAGCGCCACCCAGAATTGTACAAAGACAAGTTTAAGCGTCCGGTAGGCCTGGTCGAGACAGAAGAAGCTGAGGATTCTGCAGAAGACCTGGAAGTAGCCGTGGCTGAATGGGCTCGGGGGGCAGCTCCCGTGTCCTGCAAATGGGTGAAACAACAAGGGCCTGCAAAAGGGTTTGACTTCGATGTAAGCAAGGCTGAGCAGATATTCGATTTATTGCTTAAGGAAAAACAGCTGAAGTTACCCGAAGGCCATAAGATCCCTACGGCGCAAGAAATGAACGGGAGGCCGTACTGCAAGTGGCATCACTCGTTCACCCATATCACCAATGACTTCAAAGAGTTGCGTCGGCCGATCCAAACGGCGATAGAACAAGGCTGTTTGATCTTTGGGCAGTTTGCCATGAAAGTGGACACACACCCGTTCCCTGGCGTCAACATGGTGGAACTCAATCACTCCACGAGGCACCGGCTAGATTTCTCATTCGATGTTAACATGGCAGGGCCTGTATACCACCATGGCAAGGATAAAGAAGAAAGCGGTCACTCCCGTGGCAAGGAAAAGGAGGAGGCCGGCCCACGCGACCGGCCCCGATATGATGATAGACGGTACATCACCGAGGAACAAGTGAGAGACGTGCGGTATCGACGACCGCTCTCCGCGCATCTCCTTAACAAATATGAGCGTCAGTACGACCGACGTCGGCAGTACGACAGAGATGACGAAAGATATCGTCGGTCTGACGTAGACAATGGAAGATATCGTCGCTACGATAGAGACGACGAAGGATATGAGCACCGCGCTAAGGGGAAGTCAAGGGAGCAGGAAGATATGGATAGACACTGGGACTGTCCTTTCTTTAAGCATTGCTGGGATTCAGGAATGAGCCGATTGCCTACGATCGACAACTGCCCGGAGTGTAGACAGCAGAAGAAGGACGCAGGCGAGGTTTCAGTTTTCAAGCGTCTAGGGCCTCTCCCACCTCAGAACAGACGAGCTGAGTCATCTCAAGAGGAAGATTTTGAGGAGTCAGAAGATGAAGAAGAGGATAGATACCACCGGCCAAGGTGGTGCCCTGATGGACTCAGTCACTCCCAAAAGCGTAGGGTTGAGCGGCTACGTAGCTTGGAGCAAGCCGAGGCGCAATACCTGCACACGTTGAGGAAAGCGCGGCCCGATCTGGCCGTGAAAATTCAGCAAACTTTGGACGTGGAGAGTCGTCCACAGAAGAAAGAATGGCGCCCCAAACAAGTAAAAGCCGATGCCCGCATCGGCTGGCACAAATATGGTGTTCATACTTCCCTCGGAGTTTTGTGCTCCAAGAACCGAAGAAGTACCGATAGCGCAGTTTGACTGCGGCCCACGGCCAGTTCTCTTTGAAAAGCCACGAGAGAAGAGCTACAAACATTTGAAGGCCCTGTATCTAAAAGGTTATATCAATGGGCAGCCTGTCGGCAAGATGCTGGTTGACACGGGAGCGGCAGTCAACATAATGCCATATTCCATGCTACGGCGTTTGGGACGCTCTAACGCAGATCTGATCAAAACCAACGTCACACTAAGCGACTTCAACGGCCAAGCATCAGAGACGCAAGGCGTTCTGAACGTGGATCTAACCGTGGGCCGAAAAACCATCCCTACATCGTTCTTCATCGTGGACAGCAAAAGCACGTACGCTGTCCTGTTAGGGAGGGATTGGATTCACGCCAACTGTTGCATTCCATCCACAATGCACCAATGCCTGATACAATGGGATGGAGATGAAGTGGAGGTCGTTCATGCAGATGACTCGATCGAGATCTCAATAGCTGGCATGAATATTTGGGACGCGGAAGACCAAGGGCCGCTCTCTGGAGTCAGTTTGGACGGCGGTGAGCGTATCGAAGCTACAAAAAACGGGGTGAGGCTGGTCTTATCCACCGGCCTGACAGAGTAGCAACAGCAAAGTCACTGGACGTACGTGGCAAGGCCGATCCCTGCGATCGGCCCCAAAAAATAAAAAGCAAAGATCTCACCTCAAGCATGTCACGTAGTCATAGTAGGGAGACTCCCTCCCGTAGTGGAGCACAAATAAGTTGTAAACCTTCATTGAGAAATGAAATCGAAATGGGGGCCGATTCCAGCAATCGGCCCAAATTATCCTCACCATACGCTTTGCCTGTGTTCAGCATTGATCTAGCAGGCGACGGGAAGCTAGGATATGGGTTTACATCGGCTGATGAGCTAGAAGAGATTGACATTGGTCCTGGGGATAAGCCACGACCAACATTTATCAGCAAGAAGTTAGATCCGCATCTGAGGAGCCTGATGATAGCTTTGTTGAAAGAATACCGAGGCGAACGATCTCACGCAGATGGCATCAGGCTACAAGGACGTAGCTGGTGGAGCCGATGTTCAGGTACAGTTCCTGGAATCGGATAACTGGAGAGCCGATATCTTCGATTACTTGAAAGATTCGGCTTGGGGGGCACCTAATATGGGATAACGGACAGTGAAATATGGGGGCCGATGCACGAAGTCGGCCAGTAAAAAAAATACAAAGCAACATGACAAAATACAAGCACAGCCGATGCGCAGCCATCGACTTTAGAAGTACAAAAGCCGATGCACAGCCATCGACTCTAGAGGTTATGAGCAAGTATCAGGTTACATGGACAAGCTCTACTGAAGGAATGCCTCGAAGGCACTAAGGGCGTCAGCACGGACGCGATCCACTTCGGCGATCTCGGCCTCATCATCTTCATCCTTGCCCGTCACCAGTTGTTTGTTCGGGGCACGTATCTCCGCCGGATCGGTCTTCGGTTGAGCTTTGAGGCCTTCGCTTCCTCTTGGGAGCGGGCAATAAGAGCTTCCTTATCGTAGATAAGGCTGTTTGGTTGCCCGGACCCTCTCTTCAAGGTCCTCCAATTCCTTTCGCAAGGTCTCAAGCTCGGCGGTGTCGACGGAGGTGTCAGTTTTGGCGTCCAAGGCCGCCTTTTTCTCATTGAGCCGCTGACATTTGTCTGCAATATCGGCCTTCAGCGGAAGTTGAGCGTGGCGTAGATCGATTCTCTGACGAGTTGACTTCACCCTTGATTTGTAGGCAGATAGAGTCACAACTGGCCAGAGTTTCACTTGCAACGTTACCGGGAGGTGGGGCTAGATTTCTTCAAGAATGCTCTTCACTTCCTCGGGGTCTTCGACCAACGTCTCGATCGAGGAGGAAAGCAGAGCTTTGAGACGCTGGAATTGACCAAGGATAGCGCCGGGTCCTGGTTCATCGCATACTGTAGAAGGAGCTGGTTCGATGGATTCGGGATCGAACGATAGCAAGCCCGAGAGGTCTCAACCCTGACAAACAACAAGAGCAGCGTCAGTATGCAGCAAAAGCGAAGGGCAAGCCAAATAAAGGGAGTATACTTCTCCTAAGACCAGGGGAACAGCCGATGATGAGGTGATCGGCTCTTGTGTTCCTGCTTGGGGCTTTGCCAAGTTGGCAACCTTGTCAACAACACCTTTAGAGGTTGCTACATCCAGGTCTGCGGAGGGCATCAGTACTTCCTCGACTTCCCCACTAGAAGTGTCATCAGTCTGCAAAGGAGATAGTTAGCCGATGTGAGCAGCAATGGATTGGCATAAAAGATGAGCCAGGGAGAGTTGGAGGGTAATTACATGTGAGGCCTCTTGGTTTGATGAAGGGGCTTGCGGTTCCTTTCGAGCTCTCTTGATGCATCGGCTCTTTGTGCGTAGACCACCCTGCCCCACTTTGGTTGGAGCTTGAAGGACATCAGGTTCAGGAACTGGTCTTTTCTTGGAAGCCGATGGTGGCAAATTTGGCTGGCTCTGCGTGGTGATCTTCCCAGAGTTGCCCGAGCTCGAATTCCATCGACTGGATTACGTTTCCTCGCTGGAGTCGTCTTCGGTGGAGGCCTATAAGAGAATAGTTAGTAAGCCCCGGCATATTTACGGAAGCTCATAAGGGTAGATAGATCAGTCAAGGCATTGATCAGCTTACATGCAAACTTTCTTGAGCTAGAGTAGGGTTTTGGCGCTTCAAGGTCTTCCTGGCAGCTACTTTCCTCACTGCTGTTCTCGCCTTGATTGAGGCTCGGGTGGCAGCTAGCCCAGAAGATACTCTGCTCTTGGAAGCCGATTTGGGTGAAGTCGGCTGGCTCTGCATCACAACCTTTTTCAAGGGTGGTGAGTTTTTGCAGAAGAGGACCACCGGAGCTGGTGGGAGGAATCTGAAGGGGGAGCCGTCATCATGTACAGGTTCTGGACCATCTTGTTGCTGCAAGGAGACAGAGCAAGGTTATAAAAATCATTGTAAGCCACTTCAAGAAAATTTGTGAGTAGTGGTACCTGTTCTGCAGGGATATCATATTCAGCATCAAGTTGTTTCAGCAACGGTCCCAGAGCTCTCCTGAAGGCATGAGTCTTCCACATTGACCACCAGGTCTCAAAACCATCGGTTGATGAGGTAAAAGAGAGGTTGTGAGGAACTGGGATGGCTAGAGCATCGAAGAAAGAGTAACACCTCGACCGGTGAGGACATCGGGCAGCTCGGCTCCGCTCTCGTTAAGTGGTGGAGGAAGAAATGGGGAGATACCTGCCCAAGACCGAACTGCCGGCCTGCTACGACCGGCTGATAAGACTCATAACCAGGTTTGATGATCCTGTTTGAGGTGCTCATGCCAACTGGAAGGAAGCAGGGACGGATCATGATGGAATACAATTGCCGGGTGATGAGGACATCTCTATGATAGATACAACCAATACTCCTAGACATCTCAGGTACATTCGTTACTAGGAATCCTTCCTGATATATATGAGAATATGATGCTGCCTAAATCAAATGTATTTATATTATTTAGGAATGGATCTAGCATGGACGCGAAGCATTGGATTAGGAACGTGCATGGAGATGGCAGCAGACCTGCAAGGATTCAGGATGGCGTTGCAAGCGAGGATTTCAGAACATTGAAGCCACCATAGTGAAGCAACGATGTTTGGATGAATTATACAACTTACTCCATCATAAAATTCGTCCAAAGAGTTATTTTTGGTGCTGCGTCACCTTATTTAATGGGCCAGGCCCATGTATTTTCGGATTAGGTATTTTAGGGGATTTTAAGAGGCCATATAAGTGGAGGAAGGCCCATTTAGGGGTGTTTTTGGCCAACCCTAGCTGGTTGGACGAAAATCCCTTCACTTCCCCCATATATATCCCTCTGTAGCCATCATTAGAACTTGGATTTGATTAGATTAAAAGTTAGCCATCGCTGCAACTCTCGTGTACTTCTTTTGAGGCCAACGCCCAGAACAAGACCGACTATTCGGAATCCCACCTTTTTCAATAAAGCTTTCATCTTTCATCCGCAATATTCTGATTGCATCATTAGTTCTTACTTGTTCTCGATTTCAGGTAGGGATTAAGACCCCCGCTGGTCAGGCTGATCGTGTATCCGCAAGATCAGTAACTCCCGGAGATTGTCCTAGCGATTGCATTGGCGCACGAGCTTTGCACGTGTAGTCGGATCGTCAAGCACGAACTCCACCAACAAATCTATCTATCCACGTCTCATCGAAAGATCGGCCACCTTTGCCCTATCAAGTGGTATCAGATTTCAGGTTGCTCGGTGAGATTTACAGTTTTCCTAGTGTAGATTTCTTTTTACCTATAACCCAGAAAAAGCCCCACAAAAAGAAGTCAGATTGTTTCATCCTCGCCTAAAACCAGTCTTAGCCTTTTCGCTATCACTACTTTGTTTTTGTTTTGTTGAATTTTCGTTGCACCGTGTGTCGAGTTGCTGGTTTTAGATCTAGTCTTTTAGAGTTTCGAGTTCTAGTCACGTTCGTCGCTTGGTCTCTGTCTTGTATCACCTTCCGCCACACTCTATCCATATTTCATTTTCTTCCATTTGTTTTGCACCGCCGCTCGCCATAGTAAAATGGACGTGGCTAGGCAGCATCCACCCCATCCGGGTGCTCCTTTGTGAAATCTAGCACTCGTTTAAAAAAGGAAAGTCCCAACATCCAAAAATGGAAAGTTTATGACAACTCATAGAAATTGCCCCCAATCACCACACGTGCATTTAATTTCATGCAAAGAAAATTTTAAAAAGTTATAACTCTTAAACCGTGAGTCGGAATTGCATTTCGTTTTCTCCGTTGGGCTTCTCGCGACAAGATCTTCGAAACTAGATCCCATTTGTATATGTTTTGACAAATTTTTTTTTTGAAAACCAACTCAGTTGTTACGGAAAAGCAACTCAGTTGTTACGGAAAACCAATTCAGTTAGACACGGTGATACGTAAGTTCACGATAATGGAGCCCAGCTTCATCATATTAGTGATAGCCAACACAGTACTAGCGGTACACATGTGGTGCTAGCGGACTTAGGGATGGTGCTAGTAGATTTAGGCGTGATGTTAGTCAACTTAGTACTAGTAGTAAGCAACTTCAATAACGTGATAGCCATTCCACTTGTAGGAAAATTACGCAAGATGCAACTTCACATATGGGGTATGCAACTTAGCACTAGGAGTATACAACTTAGCAATAATGGTTATGAAACTTAACACTACGAGGTATACAACTTAGAAAACCCTAAGTAACTTAGGGGCAGTTGTATGCAACTCCATGAAGAAACTACGCAACCTTATAAGAGTGATGCTAGCCGACTTAGTACTATCAGTATGTGGCTTAGGCACGTTGATAGGCAAGTTCACTATATTGTTGCATTTTGTAGGCAACTTAGTTTTCTAGATACTCAACTCAACAATAACAACAATAATACCAATCTAATCGTTGGCAAGTTGATTTTCGAGGTAGCCAAATTAGTACCAACAATATACAAGTTCATATATCAAATAATGTGCAACTTTAGATGCATCGGTAGACAACTTCATGACTATGGTGCGCTACTTCACAACAAATTACGGTATCCGACTTAGTACTAAAGGTAGGCAACTTAAACGCAGGGACTTGCAAGTTCACGATGATGGTACGCAACTTCACCATAATGTTTCTAGCCAACTTACTAGTGGTGGTACAGAACTTAGACATGGTGAAACTAGATTGGACACTAGATGCAAATTAATCATCGTGGGCACGCAACTGAACAACATTTGATATACAACTTAGAATTAGTGGGTACTTAGCACACGTGTGAAGCAACAAATATATCGCCTACAAACAGACTTAGAAAATGTGGGACTAACCAATTTATTATGTGCAAGATACAACTTAGCTTATATTTTGAACCATTAATACCACCGACAAAAATAATGCGCAACTTAGAGAATGTGGTAGTCAGCTTCACAATAGTGGTGCGCTACTTCACAATAAATCCGGGTAGCCAACTGACTACTACCGGTAGGTAACTTAGACACCAGAACATGCAATTTCACTCGAGGCCATTTAATTATGTTCTAGTTAGGGACAATGGGTGCAACTTAATACCAGTGGGAAGTGGGTATGCAACTTTATACTATTACCTATACAACTTAATACTAGTCCTTAATACTAGTGCGTATACAATTTAATACTAGTGGGTATACAACTTGACCCAAATGGTTATACAACTTAATACTAGTGGGTATATAACTTGACACTAATGAATATACAACTTACAAATAGTGGTATGCAACTTAGTACATATATGAAGTAACAATTAACTGCTAACAAACGCAACTAGAATATGTGTTAGTGCAGAGTTTATTGTGTACAAATTGCAACTTGGCTCATCTATGAGACCAATAATACCGTCAGAAAAATACAACTTAGCACAAATGTGAAGAACCAATTTATCGTCCACCTTCGGTGACATGACCCGGACTTTGGTTGTTTTAGCTTCATCTCAGTTGGTTAATGGATGCAACTTGGGATAAGAAGCAACTCGCTGATGGGGTGTTTTAGTTGCAGCTATACCCCCACTAAGGTTCATTTGGTGCATGTTATAGTTGTTGTCACTTCTTGAAGTAAGTTGATGTCACTCTCATGTAGAGGTATGCAATTTAGAACTAGGGTATACAACTTATCAGACGTGTGAAGCAACAAACTATTGTTGAGAAATATGAGTTAGAAAAATTGTGTGGAAATCATTTTTTGTGTAAAAAAACATTTTTCATATGTACAAGCAATAAATACCGCGAACAAAAAAAACCTTATCACATGTGCTCGCCCTCATCCTAACGTCAACACTCCTACGTCGCCATCTCTCGGTGTAATCGTGACGCCACCACCACCCGTTGTGGTTTCCTCTATACAGACGTTGCCCCGTTGCGATGGCCTTCACCTTGACACCGCTGGATTAAACCACCTAGGTCCTGCTTGGATTGTCGGATTAATTCCGCGGCCTTGAAACTTTAGAGCTCCTTCTAGCTCCGTCTCGCTGTACACAAGGAAACCCAGTGTAAAAGACGGACCTCCAATGGTTCGTGAGATTTACCCGTTGCAAGGCTTGACACGAGCGCCGAAAAAAGAAGGAACATGTATAAAACATAGCGAACCAAGTGAGGATGTTGAAAATAGTTACAGACCGTGTTATGTACACCGGATTTGACTAAAAAACTGTAAACTAAGAGGGCCCAAGGAGAGAACGAAGAGATCATCATTGGCCCATCGCCCATCCAAGCTCCACGATGGTAAAACACAGCGTAGCACATGTAGAAAGTAAGAAATTATTATCAGCAAATGCAACTTAGAAAAATCGCAGTAGGATGCAATTTAATACTACAAAAATACAACTTAGTTCATATATGTGGCCGCTGGTAAGGGACCCCTGGAACAGCCAGCCCACCTAAGCCAGAACCGGCCGAGGCCAGCCAGGCAGCCAGCCCAGCTAGCCAACGAGGAATCCTATCCTAACGCACGCACGCACACACCCGATCGGGCGATCCCCTTCAGCCGCACGCCCTCTTCTTCCTCGCGAGGTCACACTTCCCTTTCTCCTTGCTTCTTCCCCCCACCTCGATGGCCCGGCGACTCCTGCTAGCCTCGCTCCGGCCACGCGCGAGCTGCGCCCCTACCGCTCCTCTTCTTCCCCCCCGACATGCGCCACCTCGCCCATCTCATTCCGGAATTCCCGGCTACCTCCCGCTCCGATCTCCTTCACTGCCGCCGGCAGTTGCAGCGGGAGGGACTGGTGCTGGACGAGGGCGCGGTGGTCGGCGGTTGTCCCAGGCGGGGGATGCGGTGGCAAGATGGCGCCGCGCAGGAGGTGGAGAAGTGGTTCGCGGCGCTCGTGCGGTTCAGAGGTCTGGTGCCTTCCGCGGTGTGGGGTGCTCCCGGCGGCGCCCGCGGCGGATGGGGGTCCCGGCGGCAGGAGGTAGCCAACGGAGGTAGGCGTTTGGCGAGCGGGAGCTAGCTAGGTGGAGAGGAAAAAGCTAGTGGAGGAGATCAGTTTGTTTCTTCAGGTAGGATTCTGTCGGAAAGGATTATTACAATCGCTCCGATCAGGCGCATCCGACGGCCATCAATCGAGTGCTGGGAGTGACACCCAGCATCCAAGCATTTTTTAGCACTTGGGTAGTAAAATAGTAGCAGATCGGTTTGGTTTGCTTGTCCATCCATTGAAAAGAACATACTGTATCAGCTTTGGTTCTGGCTCGCCATATCAAAATAGTACAGTACCAGATTGGTTTGGTTTTGATTACGGAACCGTGGAGAGAGATATAAAAAGGACGTGCAGATTTGAGGGCCGTGTTGTTTCGGTCAGGTTCCAGGAAGAGACTTAATCGGGTACTACTTTGGTTTGGCCAGAATTTTTTTTTTCAGATCGTGGTTTCAAGTTTCCAAATAACGGAACAGACAGCCTTGCACCTGTTTGTTTTGGAAAGTTTTCAATCGGCCAAAGAAATAGGAAGAGAGAGAGAAAAAACGGAGATTAAAAAAAGTGTGAAAAAAAAGAAAAAGAAAGGTGTGAAAAAAAAGGGAACGATCAGATCTGTGAGTTAGCCGTGTGCTTTAGCTTTCTCTGTTGCCTCGAGCTACAACGTGAGGAATTAGAAGGAAAAAAAAGTGTTGTTTTGGTTCTAGTTTCAAGGAAAGCTAGTCGTATACACTAGTTTATTTGGGAAAGTTTGATCAGCAAAGAAGGAAACAGAAGAGCTATATATATTAAAAAAAAAAGGACCGATCAGCTCTGTTGGATACTTTGGAAAGAGGAATCAGTTTGGCTATCGTGATATCTTATCTTGGGCAGGTTACGTTGTTGTGTTGACCGATTTGACACTTTTACTCTGGGAAATAGCTGCTATCCTTCATCACATCTTTTCCAATATCTGATAGTCCAGCTCTGACAGGTTCCTAGCGCAACAATTTTACTATCTTTGGGTCAGGCGTTGCAGCAGAGGCGTGTGCTGTTGTTTAGCATTGAGTACCAAGCCGAGTGGTCGGGATTTTATTCAGGCACGGCGTCCACCATTTTCCATATACACCTCTATCTTCGAGCTACATCTTATATCAATTCTTTTTTGCTGTTTAGGCGTGATTATATCCGTGTCTTAGGCTCGCGTCTCTAGTACAGTCTAGCCTATGACCAACACTTGAGTACTTTGAACGGATTTTCAGCTTTACATTGATTATTGTGGTCATAGTTTCATATATTAAGCCTACCTACAGCTCCACATATTTCTCCACGTGCTTTGTCTCGACACCTGGTAATCGCTTTGTGCAATTTCGGGGAGAAGCTGATTCTTGTTGGTTGCCGTATCACCTTCATCCTGTTTGGTAAGAACTTGTTGGGGGGATGACCCCCGGTATGCCAAAGGCATGCCAAACCGGATGGCGTGTGCCATCAAGATACCGGTTTAATGTTTATACCGGAACCTGAGGTTAAGAGTTTAGCTAAGTGGAGCTAAGCCGGTATTCCCAAGAGGGGTATCACCGGAACCCGGTAAAGAAGATACCGGAAAGGAGAGCCTGTCGGCAGGACTCGGTCAAAGATTCTCTCCGCAGCTAGAAGACAAAGATGAGCTAAGCAAAGTGACTTTTGACGAAGGGCTGACGATAAAGAGAAGGGTGACGGTCAAAGAAGCCGGAGGAAGTCAGCGCCTCTGATTAAAGAGGACTCCGGTGTCATCTATGATTAAAGTAGCTTTGTAAAGTAGTTTGTCCAGTCAAAGATACCATTAGGGTTTCTTCCAGTGTAAGCCACCCTCTCCCCTATATAAGGAGAGGGGCAGCCCTTCTTCACGGGCACGTAGCAAGACCATAGAGAGATCTGTGTACTGAGAAACTTGTAACCATGTTGAGATCAATGAAGCCAGCGATCTAGTAAAGAGTTCTTCCTCTTGTCTCTCTTCTTGCATACCGGCCTTTGGTTGTGTTCTTGAGGAAAGCATCCGGAAGTTCTTCCCATCTAATCGCAAACCCTCCCCCGAATCCTCATACGTCCATTCGGCCCCAACTTAAGCCATCCTATGGCATCCGGCTCGTTCACCACGACGACGCTTGGCGCCCACCGTGGGGCATGAAGTGGCGCATGCTGGAGTACACATTCGGGCGGGCCTCCTCGAGTTCGCCGGCGAGCGGACGGTGTCTGCGCTTGTGCAGAGCTTCTACTCCATCGATTTCATCAACGACAACGCGGGCTGCTTCGCCAACGGCGGCATCTTCCCCAAGAACGGCCGCGTCATCGAGTTCGGCAGCCACCGCATCTACTTCGGCACCGTCCCCGTGCGCCGGCGCCTCTCGCCGGTGCTGGTGGCACCGGACCCGCCAAGATGGCTCTCGTGCTGGTCGCGCGCCCGGCAGTCGTCGAGGTAATGATGACCGGTGTGGTCGGTGCAGGAAAGGAGGTTGAGGCCGAAGGTGCCGGTCGCGCGGTTTCGACCCGTGCGGCTAAGCCACCGCCGGAGCGCGACGCAGCGCAGCGGGAGCATCATCCGCGCCACCGGCAACGCCTCTCCAAACGGCGATGAACGCGCCGGCGACCCCCATCGCGCGGAACATCGACCCGGCAGCCGGCTCAAGCGGAGCCGGAGGCGCAGCGCCCGAGGATACTCGAGAGCGGCAAAGACGTCGCCAAGGCGCAGCGCGAGCTGAACCTAACCGTACGTGAGTATAACGCTGCCCATGGCTTTGCTTCTGTTAGCGCTCATGCTGCTAGGATACCGGAAAACCGGCTAAAGGCTCGCAATCTAGATCGGGATTTGCGTAAGGAAGTTCTTACCGGCAAAAGTACCTCGCGTCCGTTAGCATTGTAGAGAAACCTAAGTACAGACAGTCGGATAAAACAATAAAAGCTGCTAAGGCTGCCGTAGATCCGTGTGATTCGCTTACCGGAGAGGCTCGGCAAAGCAACAAGAGCGTGTCGAGAGCTGCTAGATGCTCGTAGAGCAGCGGAACGCCGAGCAGCTGGCTAAGCTGAACAAGGCCGTAGCCTCGAAATCCGCGCGTTCAACAAAGAATGCCGGAAGCAAGTCCCGTGGGCAGGCCTCGTCCCCCCATCCGGACGTAAGAAAAGAAAAAGAAGTGAACGCACGGCGGATGATCGTGTATGATCCGGTCCTTGCCGGTAAACAAAAAGCCGGGCAACACGATGCCGGTAGTAAAAGCCAAGGGGCGCAGCGAGGCTACGCCGCAGAAGGGTATGCCGGAAACAAACATGCCGGTAAGCATGAAACCGGGCAAAACTATCCGGCCGCAAGGGCAGCGTATGATGAAGATGAGGAAGAGATGCTCTCCACCGAGGTACCGGCAGGCAAGGGCTGCGGCACCGGAACGTTACGATGAAGCCGATTCTAACAGACCGGCAGCATACCGGAACCCTTTGGGAGAACGCTTGGGAGAGAGATACTTACCGGAACGGGATGCGAGGCACCGTCTGGATAGAGTATACTTGTCAGAAATAATCGAGGAGGAAGGTCCTCCTGGTCCAAAGTGCTTTGGCCCAAGAATCATGAGAGAAAAACCACCAGTTCGCAACTTCACGTTGCCCCGTGACACAAAAACATACGATGGCACTACGAAGCCGGAAGATTGGCTCGCGGATTACGTGACCGCGGTATACGTCGCAGGAGGCGGAGGAACCGTAGCCGGAGGAGGAAACCGGCGTTGGGCCGTAAGGATCATACCGTCGTTTCTGGTTGGACCGGCAAGAATCTGGCTAAACAACTTGCCGGCAGGAAGCATAAATGGCTGGCCGGATTTTGAGGAGGCTTTTGTGAGCAATTTCAGCAAGTACCTATCGGAGGCCAAACAGGCCGCAAGCAACTTGCTCTGTGTCCGCAGCGCCCGAACGAAACAGGACCGGGATTATCCGGCCCGGTGGAACACCATAAGGAACTCTTGCGAAGGAGTAATCGAGGCGCTGTGCCATTGCTTGGTTCAGCAGTGGGTGCAAAAGAGGTTCGCCGTTGTGGCAAAGGCTGCAGCGGAACATGCCGACAACGTTGGCAGAGATGATACGTGTGGCGGATAACTATGCGTTGGGAGACCCAACGCAGCCGGCAATGCAACCTGAACCGGAACAGCTACGCCAAGAGCAACACCGGGACAACCGGAACAACAAGAGGAGGGAAGATTTCCCGGATCGAAGGTATGGCCCGCAACGAAGTTGCCGCTCGTGCGGAGAAGACTCGATGCCGGCGGCAGCCGCAGGCAAAGAACCGGATCGCAGCCATGGGCGGGTCCAAAGAAACAATGGGTGGAAAAGAAACCCCGGGTCCGTAAAAGAAACTGGCAAGAACCCGCAAAATACACCATGGAAGCTGCCATGGACCAACCCTGCCGGTGGCACACACCGAATCCGGCACACCCGTCAAACCATCTGACGAAGGATTGTACCTGGACCAAGTACTTGATGGAAAAAGGGGCGGTAAAAGATGCCCAAGGGCGAGGAGGCAATGCAATGATGCCACCACCGGACATGCCGCGGCAGCAGCAGATGCCGCCACCACCGCCGCTTACCGGGCCAAATGCTCTACCGGTGCAGCCAAACCGGCAGCAGTACCACAGCAAGTTAACCGGGTGGAACAAGATGGTAACCAGCTACCTCCACCGCCACCTTTAGGCCGGAATGTTTACGAAGACCCACATGTGTGCTATGTTGTTTTTGTCACTGAGCCGACAGACAGGCAAAGTCTACATCGCCGCTCCATGGAAGTAAATGCCGTGATGCCAGCGGTGCCCAAATACATGCTCGTGGTCCAACCAGAAATTGCTTGGTCGATCAAGGATCACCCCAAGATCATGCCGAATCCGGGTGGATATGCTCTTGTTGTGGACCCAATCATGAAAGGGCCACAAACTCGAGTGAAGTTCAGCAAAGTGCCGATAGACAATGGCAGTAGCATCAACATCATGTACAAGCATACCATGCATACGCCGGGCATAACAGAAAACATGCTTCACCCAACGCGCACAACCTTCCATGGAATCGTTCCGGGTTTGTCCCGCGCACCGGTTGGAAAAGTCCGGGTGGACGTGGCATTTGGAGGACGTGACAATTGCCGGGTGGAAAATCTGGAATTTGAGGTGGTGGATCTAGACAGTCCCTACCATGCATTGCTGGGAAGACCGGCATTGGCAGCTTTCATGGCCTCAACCCATACGGCTTACCTCAAAATGAAGATGCCGGGACCTCGTGGACCACTAACTGTGGTGGGAAACTACAAGGTCTCGCCGGAAACAAGCATCCGCCGGATCGAACCTAGCGGAATCGCCGGTGATCGCGGAGGAAAAGAAAAGGATGCAAACAGACTGCTGCGCCGGCTCGGCCTTCACAACTGAGCTTAGCGGCAATGAGTGCAAGTCCGAGCGCTCCGGCATTCAAGCCAACAAATGAGACAAAGGACATTGTGCCGGATCCGGCCTACCCGCAGCGCACCGTTCGTATCGGTGCCGGCCTCGATCAAGCATAGGAAAGCGCGCTCGTCGCCTTCCTCCGTGAGAATCGGAATATCTTTGCCTCGGTCAACCGAAGATTTGGTAGGTGTTCCGAGGAGCCGGCTGAGCACTCCTTAAACGTTCGAAAAGATGCCAAGCCGGTGCGACAACCCTTGCGCCGGTTCGCTGAGGATAGAAGAAAGATCATAGGAGAAGAGGTAACCAAACTGCTCGTTGCCAAATTCATTGTGGAGGTCACACACACAGAGTGGCTGGCCAATCCGGTGATGGTTGAAAAGAAGAAAGATGAGAACCTGGAGGCAAAGGCACCGAAGGTGTGGCGCATGTGCATCGACTACACCAACCTCAACAAAGCTTGCCCAAGAGACCCTTTTCCTTTGCCTCGAATCGATCAAGTGATCGATTCAACCGCTGGGTGTGAGTTGTTGTCCTTCCTGGATGCCTATTCCGGTTTCCACCAGATTCCCTTGAAAAAGGAAGATCAAATAAAAACTGCGTTCATTACCCCGCACGGGGCTTACTGCTATATCACTATGCCTTTTGGTTTGCGCAACGCCGGTGCAACGTACCGCGCGTATGCAAAAATGCTTGTTTGATCAGATCGGAAAGAATGTGCAGGTATATGTGGATGACATCGTGATAAAAACTAAGGTAAAAGATACCCTGATCGATGATCTCCGGCAAACGTTTGATAACCTAAGGAGGTTCCGATGAAACTCAATCCGGCAAAATGCACTTTCGGTGTCCCCGCCGGCAAGCTGCCGGGTTTCCTTGTCTCGAGCCGAGGCATTGAGGTCAATCCGGTAAAGATCCGGCAATCGAAAGAATGACAATACCACAGGATTTGAAGGACATACAAAAGTTTACCGAAGCTTGGCATCGCTAAGCCGGTTCATAAGCAGAGTTGGGAGAAAAGGCCTTGCCATTGTATGCCTTAATGAGAAAATCCGATAAGTTCGTCCTGGACCCCTCGGCAGTACGCAGCGTTCAAAGAGCTGAAAACAATGTTAGCTACCGCGCCAATATTGGCTTCGCCGTTGGAAAGAGAACCCATGTTGTTATACATAGCAGCAACCAACCGGGTCGTGAGTGTTGTTGTGGTAGTAGAAAGAGAAGAGGAAGGAAAAACCGTCCAGAGGCCGGTATACTACCCGAGCGAGGTGCTCTCCCTCTCAAAGCAAAACTACCCGCACTTCCGGAAAATGACCTATGGCGTGTTTATGGCCGCCACAAAGCTCAAGCACTACTTCGAGGAACATCCTATGAAGGTGGTGAGTGAAGCACCCATCTCTGACATCATGTGCAACAAAGACGCCAGCGGCCGGATTGCGAAATGGGCGATTCAGATATCACCATACGTACCGGTGTACGAAAGAAGAGATGCCATAAAATCACAGGCTCTGGCTGATTTCCTTGTTGATTGGGCGGAGATGCAATACAAACCGCCGGATCGAAGATAGAGTACTCGGAAAATGCACTTTGATGGATCCAAGCTCAAGGAGGGTCTGGGTGCCGGTGTGGTGCTTACTTCACCGAAAGGAGATCACCTCCGGTATGTTTTGCAAGTACATTTCAGGGCATCGAACAATGTCGCTGAATATGAAGCTTTGATCCATGGGCTCAAGGTCGCAAAAGAAATCGGTGCACACCGGATCATTTGCTATGGAGATTCAGATCTTGTGGTACAGCAGTGTTCCGGAGATTGGGATGCGAAAGATGCCAACATGGCCTCGTACCGGTTTCACGTGCAAAAGATTGCCGGATTCTTCGAAGGTTGTGAGTTTCACCATGTACCGCGTGCAGAAAATGAAGCTGCGGATGCTTTGTCCAAGATAGGCTCATCCCGACAAGAAATTCCTCCCGGAATAGCTCGGCGCACCCGAGAGTACCATCAATCAAGCCAAGTCCCGAGTCGGAATCAATTTTTGTTCCGGAGTCACACATTGTGCCAATGGATATCGATGGAGGGAACCCGGGGACCGCTCCGGCGAACCCGGGACCGTTCCGGCAAGCTCGGGGACCGCCGTGCCTATACCGGAAGAAACGATGCTGGTGGATAGCATGGAGATAGATGCACCGGTGTTTTTGGTTCGAGAGATACCATCATGGGTTAAACCTATTAAGGAATTCCTGATCAACGGCACCTTGCCGGCTGACGAAAATGAATCAAGGAGAATCCAAAGAAGGTCCAAAGCGTACACATTCATCAATGGTGAGATGTACAAGAGAAGCGTTACCGGTGTCCTTCAAAGATGTGTGGAACCGGAGGAAGGGAAAGAAATGCTTGAGGAAATTCACCAAGGAGAATGTGGGCATCATGCTTCGTCAAGGGCGCTAGTAGCAAAAGTATTCCGGCATGGGTTCTATTGGCCCACCGCTTTGGAGAACGCTCGAGGATTTGGTAAGAAAATGCAACGGGTGCCGAGGTACGCCAAACAAAATCATACCCCAGCGTCCGGTTTAAAGACAATACCGCCGACATGGCCATTTGCCGTTTGGTGCCCGGACATGGTTGGCCCATTCAAGACCGCAAGGAGCAAGCATGACTCACATCTTGGTCATGGTGGATAAGTTCACCAAATGGCTAGAAGTAAAACCTATCGCAAAGTGTGATGGGCATACAACTGTGAAATTCTTGAAGGATATCATCTTGCGGTATGGATACCCGCACAGCATCATCACTGACAATGGAACCAACTTTGCTCAAGGGGAGTTCAAAAGGTTCTGTGAGGATAAGAATATCCGGTTGGATTTGTGCTCAGTGGCACACCCACAAGGCAACGGCCAAGTGGAAAGAATGAATGCTTTGGTACTCTCCGGTATCAAACCCAGACTCATTGACGCAGTGGAAAGAGCACCGGGGTGTTGGCTTGATGAGATACCATCAGTCGTCGTGGAGCATAAGAACAACCCCAAACCGGTCTACCGGATACACTCCCTTCTTCATGGTTTATGGAGCGAAGGCGGTGATACCAACCGACATCATCCATGATTCACCAAGGGTACAGCTCTATACCGAGCAAGAGGTCAAAGAGGCCGTAGAAAATGATGTGGACTTGCTAGAAGAAGCAAGAGAGCTAGCGTTGGCAAGAACAGCCATTTATCAACAGAAACCTAAGACGCTATCATGACCGGAAAGTCAATCCAAGAGTTTTCCGGGAAGGAGATCTTGTGCTTCGCCTAGTGCAGCGCACTGAAGGCCGGCATAAGCTCTTGCCACCTTGGGAAGGTCCCTTCATTGTAAGCAAGGTGCTTCACAATGATGCATACTACCTAATTGATGCACAGGAGTGGAAAAAAGGAAAGGCGGACAAGTCCGGAGAGGAGAGCAAGCGTCCATGGAACGTAGCTCTGTTGCGTCCTTTCTACTCTTGAAGTGGTGGTGTAAGAAGTTCCTTTTTGTACCTTATATGCTATGAATAAAAGATGTCTGAACCTCAAATGAGTCTCGGGACTACCCCAACTTAAGTTGCATGTAACTTGTCTATTTTTTCAGTTTACCGGTTGCTTATTGAATGTTTTTTCTTTCCGGTTTAGTAGTGTGCTAAATCCTACCGGAGTCTTCGACTCGCTGTTGTCCGAAAACCGGCTTCATGGCAAGCAAGATAAACCGGTAGGAGATAAGCACATGAATTGCGAAAGGGGAAAGCAGGAAAGAACAATCCGGAAAATTTAACTAACCCCGGTTAAACCGGTTTTTTGCAAAATTTCAAAGTTATTTCTAAGTTCAAGAAGATGCTTGTTTGGTGAAAGAACCTTGTGCTCATATGCCAAAGAACGCCCGTAGAAGGCAGGCAGAGCCAAGGCAAAAGAACCAAGTATGCATCAAATTGGATGCGGAGACAATTGAGAAATCTTTGCAGTGCAAGATAAAAGCAAAACCAAAGCAATGTACTAAAACAAACTTAAGATAATTAACTACCGGCATAACTTACCGGCAGAAAATGTCGTACCACAGCCTAAAGCAGGTTTAAAGTTTTACATCATAGACCCCGGCATTCCGGGGCAGAATTTAACGAATATTGTTTCAAAGATAAGCAGGACCAACAAACAGATAGCAGGCAAACACTTCAAAGAGAGTAATCACGCAGCAGGGGCTTCCGGAGGAGCAGCGCCGGCATCAGCATCGTCCAGGACCTCGTCTTCGGCTTCACCCTCCTCCTCGGCCAGATAGTCCTCGACGCCAGGAGGGGGAGGGATGAAGGTGCGCATGTCGGCATACTCCGCGATGCGGTACGCGCGATCCTCGCCGCTTGGCGGAGAGGATCGGGTCCAGATCGGTTTCTCGCGTCTTCACGCACGCCGGTGAGGGCGTCCAGCATCGAGCTCCGGGTACCAGGAGCAGGCGACGCGAAGGGCGGAGTCAGCTCCAGCCGCGGGCAGCGCAGCACCGCCACTCACGGATCCTCCCGCCGGCACCCTTGAGGCGATCGCCGATGAGGGAGAAGGTGTCCGGCACCTCCTCGCCGGGCCATAAAGTCCCGTATAACCGGGTAGCCACATCGGGGATGTCCGAAAGATTGCGGTCTATGCAGCCGCATATGGGACACCCGCGCGTTAAGCGCGACCGGATGGTCCTTGGGCGTCCATGGCACGGTAAGATCCGCTTGGCCTTTGTCCTTGCGCTGCGCGTCAACCTTCTTGACGGCGTACCTCTGCGAGTCCGGAAAGAGGCCTGTGCAAAGAAAGAAAAAGGTTAAGGAAGAGAGTCCGGAAGAAAAAGAGACCGGAAAGAAAAGAGTCCGAAAGAAAAGGAGACCGGAAGGAAAGAAGTCCGGAGGAAAAAGAGACCGGAAGGAAAAAAGTCCGGAAGAAAAAGATAAAGGAACTTACGATGGGCGAGGGCGTCGGTCTGCAGGATCAACTGGTCGCATTCCTTATGCTCCTCCTCCAGCCGCGCGGCCTTCTCCTCGGCAGCCTTCCGGGACTTGGCCGCCTCCTCCAGCCTCAGCCAGCAGCACCACGTTGGCGTTGTCGGCGTCCCTCCAGTGCCTCCTCCATCTTGGCCGCCGCGTCAGCCGCAGCGGCTTCGAAGGCCTTGGCATGGTCAAGCCCCGCTTGGACGAGCTGGGTCTTGAGCTCCCGGTGGCTGGTCTTGAGGGCGTCCAACTCCTCCTTGTGCTGCCGGATGAGCTGGTCCTTCTCCCCTGTAACCGGAAAAGAAAGTGTTAACAAGGTTATACTAGTAAAAATGGAAAAGGAATCAAGGAAAGAACCATACGTTGGGCGGTAGCCAGCTGCTCCTTGAGAGCATCGATGGAAGCTTCCGGAACCACTGTTAAGCAGAAATTACGAATGTTAGGAAGGAAAGGTTTCCGAAAAGAAAGATGCCGGCAAAACAAAATTTACCTTGGCACTTGTCGTGTGCCTCAGCGAGCTCCCGATGCTCCCATAAAAGCTCCTCGAAGAGGGCCTTCCGAGCGTCAGCCGTGAGCTGTTCAAGAAACAGAAGTTTTTAAGTTAAGTTTTGCGCTAAGAACAAGGTTCTTAACCCGAAACTCGGGGACTGGCAATGCCGGTTTTGCGCTAAGTTTTTAGTTAAATTTTGCGCTAAGAACAAGGTTCTTAACCCGAAACTCGGGACCGGCAGCGCCGGTTTTGCGCGCTTCTAAGGTAAATTGTGTGCCAAGGAAAAGGTACTTAACCCGAAACTCTGGGATCGGCAAGTGCCGGTTTCACGATAAATTTTTAAGTTAAGTTTTGTACTAAGAGCTGCGCTCTCACCACAAAACTCGGGGACTGGGAAGATAGACAAGAGAGAAACCGGCATGAAACCAAAGAAAAGATAAGACCAAGCTGGAAACGAAGAAACCGGTAAGGATTGAGAAAAGTTAGAAAAACGTACCATCAAGTTGTTCGTGGCATCATACCACGCGCTGTCGAGCTCTTTCACGGCATTGCGGAGCCGCATGAAGTGCTCCTCGGACGACCGGTCCCCAGCCGGATCAGGAGCCGGTAGCCTATCCTTGCCCAAGCCGCGGGTCGCCGGACTTATGTCCGCGGCGTTCCACTTCTGGGCGTAGGGCAGAAGGTGCCCCAAGTCTCGGCCTTGACGCTTGAACTCCGTAATGCGGCCAAGGAGGCCGGTGGGCTTCGCGGCGGCATCTTTGGCGGCCTTGGCGACGTGCAGCACCAAGGGCTGCTGGCCGCCGGAGGAAGTGCTGGAG
Organism: Lolium rigidum; assembly: GCF_022539505.1. Taxonomy (NCBI): domain Eukaryota; kingdom Viridiplantae; phylum Streptophyta; class Magnoliopsida; order Poales; family Poaceae; genus Lolium; species Lolium rigidum. The sequence continues at coordinate 119,284,004 of NC_061511.1, forward strand.
GCCGTCGCCTTCCCCTTGATGAGCTTGGAGGTCTTGGACGGCGGCGCAGTAGAAGCGGCCCCGAGGGGCTTGGCGCGAGGAGCACCTGGCGGCGGCATCAGGAGGGTGCGTGGAGACTGGGGAGCGCTGGGCGCGTCACCCGGTTTGGAGCCTTCCGGCGCGGAAGATTCCGGCGCGGAAGTTGTTGTTTTTTCAAGGACGGGAGGAGCTGGAGGCTCCGCCCGCCCGGCAGTTTCTTCTTCGCCGGCGCCGATGTTGCTGGCGCCGGTGTCTTGGGTCTCTGGAGGGAAGGAAGAATCCTCCTCCGTGCGGTGATCTGACGGTGAAGGGGCCGCACGCCCCGAATTTGTCGTGCCCCCCGAGAGGGAGGCAGAAATGTTGCCGGCACCAGGTGGTGCCGGGCTTGAGTGAGGAGGAGGGGTTGAAGTCCTTGTAGAATCTTCAGAGCCCGATGGCCTTGGGCCAAGCTTGAGCGCAGGGCTGAGAAAAAGAAAGAAAGACGGTTGGAAGAGGGAAACCGGAAAAAGCTCTTGGCAAAAAAGAGAATTTGGCGGAAAACGAGTAACTTACCCGGAAGAGGTCGGCATCGCCTTGCGCCCGTAGCGACGCATGCCCACCTGCTTCTCCCCCACAGGCTCAGTCCGGAAGCGCTTGGAGGGGCGGGCCTGGCTGGCACCGGCATCAGATGCCGGCTGCTTGTTCTTTTGGCCCTGGGCCATAAGCTTGTCCACGAACTCGGAGCCGGCCTCGGCACAAGGGGGCGCCACGCGCTCATGGATCTGTGAGTTAAGTTTGGATAAGAAGCAATTCACAGGAAAACGATAACGGAAAGGTAAAAGAAACCGGAAAGGAAAATACCTCAAGCGTGGCAAGGTCGTCAGCAGACCCAGTGGGCTTCGGCGGAGACCGGCCAAGATGCGCTGCCGGAACCTTGCCCATCTTCAAGTCCTTCCAGAAAATATAAGGATCCGGATCAAAGGAGTCGAGGGCGCGAGGCTGGCAAGGTCCACGCCGCTCTGCTTCGATGAGGGGGAAGCGGTCCTTGGCCTGAAACAGGAAAAAGCAAGATTAGCAAGAGCAGAAAGCTACCGGTCAGAGACAACTCCTGTCGCGTAGTCCCTTACTTCCCGGGTCGGAGGGTTGTCAGTGCATAGGGGAAGGAGGCCCCATTCCCAATCGGAGGGCATAGCAGTTTGGCAAATCTGCTTAGCCTTGCGAACAACATCCCTTTTGCTAAGAGGACGGCTCGTGATCTTGGTAGGATCGCCTCGGGCCATACATCTCGCTCATCCTATGTGCGCGGCGCTTTAGAGGAAGCACCCGGCGCGAAATGAAAGTGCGGATGATGTCATCCGAGCAGATCTTGGTCTCCTTCTTCAAAGAGGTCAAGAAGCGTACCACCCGGCTGGTTTCAGCATGATCCGACTTCGGGTTGTAGCTCCAGCTTGGTCCTGCTGGGGGCCCCGCTTCGAAGGGAGGAAGATCGATGAGATCGGCGCGGCTGGTATTCTTCACGTAGAAGAAAGTTCCTTGCCACAACCGGCAAGATTCGAGGCCGGAAAACTTAAAAAAGGGGCTCCCTTGACGGGAGCCGATAATGCAAGACCCGCACTGAACGGGGGCTTGGGTTTAGGAATATCCTTGCCCCGAACGGAGTTAATCCGAAGAGCAAAGAAGCGAGCAAACGTCTCACGAGTGGGACGGATGCCGATATAGGCCTCCATGAAGGTGGCGTAGCAAGAGAGGTAGAAAATGGCGTTGCCGTGAAGGTGGTGAGGTTGGAGTTTGTAAAAATCTAAGAAGGAGCGGAAAAAGGGAGAGGCAGGAAGGCCGAAGCCACGCTCAAAGTGAGCTAGAAAGACAACGTATTCGTCATCTTCCGGATCCGGTTCGATTTCGTCATCCGGAATCCGGCAAGAAACCCCTTCCGGAATCCGTCGAGACCGGTATAACCAATCAATTTCGAATTGGGTGACACCGGAACCCATCCAGCTCCGCGGGTGATTGGGGAAGGCTCCTCGCCGGAAGATTGGCTGGAGCTGCTGGAGGTTGCGCTACCGGAAGCTTGGCTAAAGCTACCGGATTCTAGGGGGCCAACGGACTCTTGGTGGCTACCGGATTCCTGCTGGTTGCCGGAATCGGTTTCCATCGGATCAGAAGCCGTGGATTCGCCGGGAGAGGGTCTACGGCGCTTGAGAGAAAGGGAAGAAGAAGATGCAGAGGTGGACTCCTCGCCAGACATTGCGAGGAGAGGCGAAAAAACAAGAATCCCAGACTTGGACCCCGCGTGAAGATCTACGAGTAAGAAGAAAACCAAGGAAAAAGAGGAAATAAGAACACTAAACACCCAAGATCTGGAAAGCAACCAGAGGACAAGTGAAGCGAGATTGGTACCAACCTTAAGCGGCGGAGTCGCTGAGGGAGTCTTTTGCTGGCGGCGGAGCGGACCTGCGGCCGCCGGAGAGCACCGTCGGCGGCGAGGCGGAGAAGCTTACGAAGAAACGCGAATGCGGCGGGCACGACGGAGTTGCTGCCGAAGATCTCCGCACGGCGAAGTCCAACGAGGGCGCGGCGTGAGCTCGCCGGGTGCCGGAGCTTGAACGAGCGACGGCGGACGGAGAACGGCGGTGGCGCAAAGGCTTGGAGCTCTATGCGCGAAGGAGGAGAATGTGAAGAAGATGAAGAGGAACAGGCAGTTGCGTTTATATGAGAGAGAGAAAGTGGGCAGGGAACCGCTGGGCCGCGGCGGTTCGCCCCGCGGCCCACGACGGTTCGCGCCTTGGGCCGCCACGTGGCGAGGGAGTACACGCGAAGAAACACGGAGCCACACGGAGGCGCACACGGGATCCCGAAGAGGTAGTGGGATCGGCTGCGATGCATTAAATGAACGCGCGGAAGTCGAAGGAAGTGACCCCCGACACCGGCGCGTCGACCACGATGCGCATGTCTCCGTCAGCGCGGGGCCCGAGATATTCTCGACTTCGCCGAGGAAGCAATAAAGATACATGATACCGGACAATAGAGATGCCGGAACGAGCTTTGCAAAGAGAAGAAAAAGAACAAGGGTAAAGGTGCCGGAACTAGGCTCATGACATGAGTATTTAAACCGGTATCCGAGGGAAATGAGAACTCGGCATGGCCTCGTAGGATAGAATCCTCCAGGCTATACCAGCTTCGGGGACTAATGTTGGGGGGATGACCCCGGTATGCCAAAGGCATGCCAAACCGGATGGCGTGTGCCATCAAGATACCGGTTTAATGTTTATACCGGAACCTGAGGTTAAGAGTTTAGCTAAGTGGAGCTAAGCCGGTATTCCCAAGAGGGGTATACCGGAACCCGGTAAAGAAGATACCGGAAAGGAGAGCCTGTCGGCAGGACTGGTCAAAGATTCTCTCCCGAGCTAGAAGACAAAGATGAGCTAAGCAAAGTGACTTTTGACGAAGGGCTGACGATAAAGAGAAGGGTGACGGTCAAAGAAGCCGGAGGACGTCAGCGCCTCTGATTAAAGAGGACTCCGGTGTCATCTATGATTAAAGTAGCTTTGTAAAGTAGTTTGTCCAGTCAAAGATACCATTAGGGTTTCTTCCAGTGTAAGCCACCCTCTCCCCTATATAAGGAGAGGGGGCAACCCTTCTTCACGGGCACGTAGCAAGACCATAGAGAGATCTGTGTACTGAGAAACTTGTAACCATGTTGAGATCAATGAAGCCAGCGATCTAGTAAAGAGTTCTTCCTCTTGTCTCTCTTCTTGCATACCGGCCTTTGGTTGTGTTCTTGAGGAAAGCATCCGGAAGTTCTTCCCATCTAATCGCAAACCCTCCCCCGAATCCTCATACGTCCATTCGGCCCCAACTTAAGCCATCCTATGGCATCTGCTCGTTCACCACGACGACAGAACTTGTAAGAGCTTTGTATTTTGCTTAACGAATTACGCGTGAACCACCATATTCCGTAGTTTGTAGGCATATACATTTGTGCTTTTTGGGTACTGTTGGCGTCAGAAACCCACCGTCGAGCAACGACTGGCAACACAGTAGAGCCGGGAACAACTAGGGCTGCGGCTGGCCCCAGTCCCTCTGAGCGACGGCCCGCAAAGCCTTCTGGTCACGCGCCCGATGCTGTCGCAAGGGCGTGCCACCTGACCTATACCTGGCCAGGAAGGTGTGGATGATGCCTCGCTTAGTTTCCTGCAGGGCACACACGTAAACGTTAAATACGAGCCTCGATCGGCTCTCGAGTTATCTCGTGAATCGGCTCAAAGAGCCGATCCACCCATGATTCGTACAAGGTGTCCGAATATATGGTGGTCCTGCTTGATCAAGATAAAGCTAATATGATCTACGACGATTTAGGGTTTTCACCGCATAATCGGATCATCCTACTCACGATTGGGCCTCGCGCTCGCGTACGGTGATCGTAAGCCGATCCTAGACAGGGCCTAAAAACCAACACGAGGTTGATCCTCGGAACGTCCTGTCTAGGGCTAGCAAACTACACCCTACACGCCGCTGGATCCTCCAACCCTTTGTAAGGCCTAACTATTGCGGATATTAAACTAATCCTTGTAGAACAAGGAGCAACCGTAACGGATCGAATCTACTAAATAATGATCAAGCGGGGTGCCGCCCTACACCTAAGATAGGTGTAAGGGCGGCTAGACATGCAAGGGTCGCACTACGATAGCATATTATACGAAGAACAATGCTAACCCTAACATATCTAAGATAACTACGTTGCTCGCCATCAAAAAGGCTTCAGCACGAGCAACGCATGAACAACGGGGATAGGCATTACGCTGCCTAGATCGCAAGATGCGATCTAGGCAGCATGGTGCTTACCGGTAGAAACCCTCGAGACGAAGGAGTTGGCGATGCGCCGAGATTTGTTTGTGTTGAACGTTGGTTGTTGTTTATTCCATAAACCCTAGATACATATTTATAGTCCAGGGGACTTTCTAATGTGGGCGTGCACTAAACCGTGCACGGGTAAAACTCTAACTTCTAAACTAAGATGCGATCTAATATGTTACAGATACATGGGCAGTTTAGCCCAACTTGGTATAAAAGGCCGATTCACGTATTCCTTCTATGTATATATCTTCAAGCCCATCTTGATCGCGGCCCACCTCTGACTCGGTCAAATTCTGGTGATAACACATGCCCCCCTGGTTTTGGAGATGACATTTCCAAAATCATTATGCTTTTCTTTCGCCGGGCACGTCATGGCAGAGCGGAACTGTCGCAGCATCCTTTATCATGACACCTTATCTTCTCAACTCCTCAGTCATCGGCAAAACCTTCATTCTGATGATTTCTCGGGGAAGGTAGAGGATGACGATGATGACTCCCTTGAAGGTTACCCACCAGCGAAGCACTCCGTGCCTGGTAGGACAATGTCAGCGATGACGACAATGAGGGAGACGAGGGCCGCAACGGCCCCTAGATCTGACAACGATGAGGAAGACGAAGGCAACAACGGCCCTTATACTAGGGAGTGGTAGTAGTATTTGGCTCCTGCTCTTCCTGAGTAATCGGCTCCTCCCCCAATGGGTCTTGCTTTCTTGTCAACTTGGCCAATCGTCAGATCAAGATCGTTGTACAAAGAGCCGATGACAAGGCATCGGCTTGCACTTACAAAAGCAATTCGAGGCAAAAAACCGTTGCCTATCCGTACAGCCCAGCAGGTTTGGCCCCGTCCGAACCATCATGAACGTGCAGATTGAACTCTCAACAAACCACCAGGAGATTTATCCCAAATATTATGATCTGGGTTGAGCTCTTTCCGCTAGAGTCGATGGCCATGCATCGGCTTTACTATCCTGAAGTCGATGCCTGTACATCGGCTGTTAGCACACTGTTGTTTCCACATGTTTTCTCAAGTCGATGTCTGTACATCGGCTGTTTTTTTTTTACTGGCCGATCTAAAAATCGGCCTCCACATCCTACTGCCTATCCTCCCACATGCTCGGGAAATACTTCTTGAGATGTTGGCCGTTGACGGCCACTGAAAACTTCACACCATCCAATTGTTCAAGCATATAGGCATTGCCCTTCAGAACTTGGATGACTTTGTAAGGACCGTGCCAATTAGGAGACCATTTGCCGTATGCTTTATCCCTGGTTCCTAATGGCAACACGGCTTCCCATACTAAATCGCCAATCTGAAACTCCTTTGGCCTCACCTTTTTATTGTACGCCCGAGCTACCCTGGCTTTATTTTCTTTAATCTTCTCTAGCGACCAAAGTCTAAGTTCTGTTGCATCCTCAATAGTGTCACTCATCAGGGTTGCATATTCTTCAGGTGTCAGGTCATTCTGAAACGTAACACGTCTCGATCCGGCCGTGATCTCCCATGGCAATACGGCCTCCTGTCCATAGACAAGCTGGTACGGCGAAGTCTTTATAGCTCCATGGCATGACATGCGATAGGCCCACAAAGCTTCCGACAACGTCTCATGCCATACCCTGGGGTTCTCCTCAATCTTCCTTTTAATTAGCTTGATCAAGCTTTGATTGGATGCTTCGGCTTGCCCGTTGGCCTGGGCGTAATATGGCGATGATCGGATTAGCTTAATCCCCATGTCGTCGCAGAACTTTCTGAATTCCTTAGAGACAAAGACCGAACCTCCATCGGTCGTGATGGTTTGGGGAATCCCGAACCTATGAATAACATGTTCTTTGACAAACTGGATCACGTCTTCCGATTTTACTTTCTTCATGGGAACGACCTCCACCCATTTGGTGAAATAATCTGTAATGGCCAGAATCCATTCGTGGTTCTTGCTTGACGGAGGGTGTATCTTGCCGATCATATCCATGCCCCAACCTCGAAATGGCCAAGGTTTGATGATAGGGTTCATCGCTGATGCGGGTACCATCTGGATCTTCCCGAACATCTGACATGCTTGGCACCCCTTATAGTAGTTGAAGCAGTCTTCCAGCATGGTAGGCCAATAAAACCCTGATCGTCGGATTAACCACTTCATCTTCTGGGCCGATTGGTGAGTCCCACAGGCGCCTTCATGTACCTCATGTAGGAGTCGATTAGACTCCGTCGGCCCTAAGCATTTGAGTAGTAATCCTTCCAACGTCCTGTAGAACATGTCATCTCCTATGAGGACATATTTCATGGCCTTGTATCTTATCCTTTTGGGTGCCCCCCGAGCCGAATCCTTCAAATAATTGAAGATATCGGTTCTCCAGTCATCCTGTTCCAGGAATTGTACCTGAACTTCTGACCCGTCAGGTATGTCTATGTAGCCTGACGCCATCTGTGCGAGATTGTTGGCCTCGACGTTCTGGGACCTTGGGACCCAATTAAAGTTGATGTACCGAAACTGTGTCATCAACTCACGGCATTCCATCCAATACGGGAAAAGCGATTCACTCTCGCACTTATATTCGTCCGTGAGCTGGTTAATCACCAACTTGGAGTCTCCAAAAAGCTCTACTGCCTCTGCCCCGGCTTCCAATAGCAACTCCATCCCTTTGCGCACCGCTTCATATTCTGCTACGTTGTTGGTGCAAGGGGTAGATAGTCTGATGGAGAAGGAGTACTCTGCCCCCCGAGGCGACACGAGCAGAATGCCGATGCCACAACCATCGTCACAAGCCGATCCGTCGAAGAACATAGCCCATGCACGTATAGATAGTGCCGCTATATTGGTACTGATTCGCTCAGCTATGAGATCGGCCAACGCTTGCCCTTTGACTGCTTTCGCAGGCTGATACCGGAGATCGAATTCTGACAACGCAAACATCCACTTACCCAGTCGGCCTTTCAACACAGGGGCCGACAGCATGTGCTTGACAACATCCGACTTGCATATGACGAAGATCTCTTGTTTCCGCGTCCAACATCCTTCTGCTGAGGTAGAAAACGACCCTTTCGACGCCCTCGTAGAGTTGCACCACCACCGAGGCGATGGACGTGTCAGCCACTGATAGGTAGATGTAGAACGGCTTGTCTTGCCGGGGCGGAACTAGCACAGGCGGCGTCGTCAGATACCTTTTAATTTCATCAAACGCCTGCTGCTGTTCTGCCCCCCAGTGAAATTCGTCGTCAGACTTGGTCTTCACCAGCGCCATAAATGGCTCGATTCGTCCCGACAGATTGGAGATGAATCGTCGGACAAAATTAATCTTGCCAATGAGACGTTGGAGCTCCTTCTTCGTGGTGGGCGGCTGCATGGTGCGCACCGCCTCTTGACTCTTCAGGCCGATTTCAATTCCCCGTTCATGAACCAGGAAACCTAGGAACTGACCAGCCGTCACACCGAAGGCACACTTCTTCGGGTTCATTCTCAGTCCGAACTTCCGAGTTCGGTCTAGGACGCGCCGTAAATCATCCAAGTGTCCCTCCATGGAGACAGATTTGACTACGACGTCGTCGATATAGATTTCCACCAACTTACCGATCAAATCGTGAAATATATAATTCATAGCTCGTTGGTACGTTGCACCAGCATTCTTCAATCCAAAGGTCATTACTACATATTCAAACAAGCCTACCGCCCCTGGTACTCGAATGCGGTCTTGTGTATATCTTCCGGAGCCATGAAGATTTGATTGTAGCCGGCGTTGCCATCCATGAAGCTCAACACCTTGTGGCCAGCAGACTGCATTGATCGGTGTCTACGCCACGAGGCATCGGATATTCGTCCTTGGGGGTGGCTCGTTGAGATCTGCTGAAATCGATGGCCACACGCCATCGGCCATCCTTCTTCTCTACAGGCACGATACTGGAGATCCACTCAGCATACCTGCATGGCCTGATGAACCCGGCGGCCAACATCTTCTCGATTTCTTTCTTGACCTCCTCCAGAATTTCGGCTCTCATCTGACGTGCTCGTTGCTGGAACGGCCGAAATCCTTTCTTAAGGGGAAGCCGATGTTCGATGATGCTCCTGTCTAAACCAGGCATCTCTGTATAGTCCCATGCGAAGCAATCTGGGTACTCTTTCAACAGAGCAATCATCTGACTCCTGAGCTGTGGATCCAACTTCTTGCTGATAAAAGTTGGCCGCGGCTTGTCCCCAGGGCCGATGTCGACTTCCTCCAGCTCATCAGCCGAGGTGAACCCGTACCCTAATTTTCCGTCACCTGTGAGGTCGACGCCAAATACTGGGAGAGCCGGTGGCGCGGATAACACGGTCCGATCGCTGGAATCGGCCTCCATCTTGATCATCACCGAGGACCTCGTAGCAGTGTCGGGGCCGATCACGTGGGCCAGCCCCCCTTTTATCCTTGCTATGAGAGCAGCTGCCCTCATCACTACCCTTACCAGGGCGGTACCCAAGTTCTACCATATGGATGTTGAATAGGTGTCCTGGCTGTGGCCTCCCAGGGTACATATTCTCCGTCATGCCGACGGTGCATGCCGGTGATCTCGGCACTTCCGATGCTGTCAATGCGCCTGGCATCGGTGGACGGGTCTTTTTAAAGGAGCCGATGAGTTCGGCCTCGAGGACTACCTTGATCTCGTCATGTTTCCTCTTGAGCTCATCAGGCAGATCCTCGTACTTGACCGGAGTGCTTTCCGCCATCTCAGATGTAGATGGCGATGCGGTGGATGTCGAAGATGGTCCCACCGGGCGTGCCAGAATGTGTTGGCGTCAGAAACCCACCGTCGAGCAACGGCCGGCAACACGAGTAGAGCCGGGAACAACTAGGGCTGCGGGCTGGCCCCGGTCCCTACGAGCGACGGCCCGCAAAGCCTTCACGGTCACGCGCCCGATGCTGTCGCAAGGGCGTGCCACCTGACCTATACCCGGTCGGGGAAGGTGTGGATGATGCCTCGCTTAGTTTCCTGCGGGGCACACACGTAAACGTTAAATACGAGCCTCGATCGGCTCTCGGGTTATCCCGTGAATCGGCTCAAAGAGCCGATCCACCCATGATTCGTACAAGGTGTCCGAATATATGGTGGTCCTGCTTGATCAAGATAAAGCTAATATGATCTACGACGATTTAGGGTTTTCACCGCATAATCGGATCATCCTACTCACGATTGGGCCTCGCGCTCGCGTACGGTGATCGTAAACCGATCCTAGACAGGGCCTAAAAACCAACACGAGGTTGATCCTCGGAACGTCCTGTCTAGGGCTAGCAAACTACACCCTACACGCCGCTGGATCCTCCAACCCTTTGTAAGGCCTAACTATTGCGGATATTAAACTAATCCTTGTAGAACAAGGAGCAACCGTAACGGATCGAATCTACTAAATAATGATCAAGCGGGGTGCCGCCCCTACACCTAAGATAGGTGTAAGGGCGGCTAGACATGCAAGGGTCGCACTACGATAGCATATTATACGAAGAACAATGCTAACCCTAACATATCTAAGATAACTACGTTTCTCGCCATCAAAAAGGCTTCACCACGAGCAACGCATGAACAACGGGGATAGGCATTACGCTGCCTAGATCGCAAGATGCGATCTAGGCAGCATGGTGCTTACCGGTAGAAACCCTCGAGACGAAGGAGTTGGCGATGCGCCGAGATTTGTTTATGTTGAACGTTGGTTGTTGTTTATTCCATAAACCCTAGATACATATTTATAGTCCAGGGGACTTTCTAATGTGGGCGTGCACTAAACCGTGCACGGGTAAAACTCTAACTTCTAAACTAAGATGCGATCTAATATGTTACAGATACATGGGCAGTTTAGCCCAACTTGGTATAAAAGGCCGATTCACGTATTCCTTCTATGTATATATCTTCAAGCCCATCTTGATCGCGGCCCACCTCTGACTCGGTCAAATTCTGGTGATAACAGGTACTAACCATGACAGGAATTGAAGACCAAGCCATCGACCCGAGTACCATGACGACTACGGAGATGCATGTGCAACCATTTACAGGAGATCATGATCAGGTCATATCTTTACCAGTTTATGAGGGTAGATATAATACAGATGCTTATTTTGATTGGGAGTTTGAGGTTGACAATATTTTTGGATGCCATGATTTTATTGAACATGAGAAAGTAAGAACTGCTGCTAGAGTTTTTACGGGTTTGGCTTCCATTTGGTGGGATATGACTTATAAAGAAACTGTTGATAATAAACCTACTACTTGGGGAGATTTAAAATCTGCTTTGCGACATAGATTTGTGCCTCTTTCTCATCAACGTGAAATGATCCGCAAACTTAAACGGTTAGAACAAGGTAGTAACACAGTGCATGTTTACTATCAGGAATTTAAATTTTACATCTACCGTTGTGATATAAAGGAATTTGAGGAAAGTACTAGAACCATGTTTTTCAACGGATTGAACCCTGATATTAAGGTTATGTTTAAGTATATTCCCCGTTCTACTATTGGTATATATGTTCGAGCTTGTGCTTTTGAGAAACACATACATGAGAAAACGTTGGACCATTCCAACTCCTTCAAGTCATGCACCCTAGCATCGGTTGTTTCTTCCAACGTTCCACGCATGAATATTGTTGTGCGAGTCACCCAGCCACAGACTTGTGACACGTCGCTGCGAACATCTTCTACGTTGGAGTCACAAGGTAAAAATAAAGGTACTGATTTTGTCCTTCCACTTGTGACTGATGAACACCATGATGATCTACATATGTCATGTGATGATTTGTCTATTGAGTTGATTGAGGATAGAGTTGTCTCTTTGAAACAATCTCATGATCAAACAATGGAGATGCTTCCTAGTTTTGTTAATCCACTTGAAATTGGTAAATACCATGTTGATATTAATATACCATGTGTGGAGTTCACGGATGATTTGGCCACACCGCCTATATTAGAGGATCATAATACTGATTTGCAAGTACCATGTGATCAAACCACTGAAATTATCATTGATATGACTAGCAATCTTTTGGTTGACTCTAGTTATGACAGACTTACAGATTTGTGTGTACCATGTGCTGTTTTTTGTTCCTCTATTGATATGAGTGTACCAACGAAGACTTTTGTTTCCAAGGATGACCATGTGTTAGGAAATTGTGGAACTGATATACCAACTATGTTGAGTACACCTACTGTACAAGTTAATTCTTCCATATCTAAGAGTGTACAAACTAAAATTCTTGCTCCTGATAATGCACCTTGTGATTTGAAAGATGACTATAGTATGGATCATGTACAAACTGAAATTCTTGCTCCTGATAATGCACCTTGTGATTTGAAAGATGACTATAGTATGGATCATATAAAACTGGTTAGGAACAATGAAGTGTTGGATAAGATTTCTCATGCTAATTATTTGTTTTCAGTTGTGATGGATCCTCCTATGTCTTTATCACATGCTAGAAATAAGATTGCTGAACTCAAATATTTGAAGAGTGTTTATGCCCATGGTTATACTTTTAATTTAATTGGAGAGTATGGCGTAGACAATGAATTTTTAGTGAATAAAATTTGCATTACATGTGATGATGTTCCATATACTATTGGTTTGATGGGAAGTAAAATTCCACCTATGTTCAATCATTTTGATATGACCTCCAATAACGGTGTAGACTTTATGCCAAATAGCTTGTTGCATGATCGCTTATTTAAGCTAGTTGTAGCATGTAAATTGGAACTACTGAATTTTGGTTTACCACTATTGGGATGGTTTAATGACGAGCATTATAATTTAAAAGGAGTTAATATGTGCTTCACTTATATCTGCAAACTGAGTTGTGATAAATGTTTAATGGGGACTAATGAGCTTCTACGCTACTACAATACTGGTATATGTACAACATTAAATGGGAAACATGAAAGAGTTGTTAAAACGGATGACATATACATATACCATGCATATACCTTGTCCCTTTTGTTAGCATGTTTACAGAATAAACATCGCCGAGGACGGCTTTTCTTTCAAGAAAGGGAGGATGATGAGGACATGATTACCTCTGATTTGAAGGCATATCTTGGTGAAAAAGATGAGACTACGTCGAGGACGACTTCAATTCAAGTAGGGGAGGATGATGAGGACATCTCTATGATAGATACAACCAATACTCCTACAACCACATCTCAGGTACATTCGTTACTAGGAATCCTTCAAGATATATATGAGAATATGATGCTGCCTAAATCAAATGTATTTATATTATTTAGGAATGGATCTAGCATGGACGCCAAGCATTGGATTAGGAACGTGCATGGAGATGGCAGCAGACCTGCAAGGATTCAGGATGGCGTTGCAAGCGAGGATTTCAGAACATTGAAGCCACCATAGTGAAGCAACGATGCTTGGATGAATTATACAACTTACTCCATCAGAAAATTCGTCCAAAGAATTATTTTTGGTGTTGCGTCACCTTATTTAATGGGCCAGGCCCATGTATTTTCGGATTAGGTATTTTAGGGGATTTGAAGAGGCCATATAAGTGGAGGAAGGCCCATTTAGGGGTGTTTTTTAGCCAACCCTAGCTGGTTGGACGAAAATCCCTTCACTTCCCCCATATATATCCCTCTGTAGCCGTCATTAGAACTTGGATTTTGATTAGATTAAAAGTTAGCCATCGCTGCAACTCTCGTGTACTTATTTTGAGGCCAACGGCCAGAACAAGACCGACTATTCGGAATCCCACCTTTTTCAATAAAGCTTTCATCTTTCATCCGCAATATTCTGATTGCATCATTAGTTCTTACTTGTTCTCGATTTCAGGTAGGAATTAAGACCCTCGCTAGTCGAGCTGATCGTGCATCCGCAAGATCGGTAACTCCCGGAGATTGTCCTAGCGATTGCATTGGCGCACGAGCTTTGCACGTGTAGTCGGATCGTCAAGCACGAACTCCACCAACAAATCGATCTATCCACGTCTCATCGAAAGATCGGCCACCTTTGCCCTATCACCGGGTGCTGGCGTCATCGGCAAAGCTGTCTAGCCTGAAGGAGACTGGATTTTCAAAATTTTCAGACTCCGTATAAGGAAAGAAGAGAGGATTGTCCAGGCCTTGGTAGAAAGTTCTGAACCACTCTGATGCTTCCTTGAGGGTCAGTTTACTACCTGGAAGGCTATATAGAGCTTGGCCGTAGTTGGTGCACCGGATTGGTTTCCCGTTAGTATCTGGAAAGGTGCAAGTGGCCAAAGGTGGAAAGTTTGGGACATGGTTCTGAAAATACAGCTGAGCCCATAGCTGAATAAACCACCAGGGACCTCCTGTTTTGACTGTCTTTTGGGAAAGCAGGTTGACAGACATTAGTTGGAGATATCGATAGACCTCTCCAAGGAACAGTTTGCCAATGCCAAGCTGGGTGCCTCTGGCAAGTTCATAGGCCAAGGAAAGGTAATTCTTGGTTGGAGCAAGTGAAGGGCCACGAGAATATGAAGTGTTCCAACCAGAAATTCGGGAAGGCCGTGTGTTCTTTCTCGTTACGGGGCCTTTGTTTTTTATGTGGCGTCGAAGATAAGCACCCCGGTTTGTGCACTCTGTTTTGGAAGAGAGTTTGAAAGGGACCTTTGGCGGCATAAAAGCGAGAGGGGCTGGGGGATGCAATGTCTAGACCGGTGATCATGGCCACATCTAGTAGAGTTGGTGTCATGGGGCCGTGGCCAAACATGAAGCGAGTTCGGAGCATCTGACCGAAGTAGCCGATGGTTTTTAGAAGATTTTCATGTTTCTCAAGGGGAGACAGTGATAAAGATAAAGCATCGGCTATTCCTGTGGTTTCCCATTTGGCTTGGTGGGTCTTGGATACTCTACTGTACCATGACACCCAATCTTCAGGAGGGTTAGGCCAGGCTCGTAAGCAGTCGGCCCAAGAAGTTAGATCTAAGTTCTGGTTCACGAAAGGAATTCTATTGGCCTCGCAAGAAATCAAATGGGCAGGACTCTCGGTAGTACGGGGGCCAAGGCAAAGAGAATTTGGAAGAGAAGGATGCGGCAACAGAATGTCTGATACCTAAAATTAATGGTGAAATTATTATCACCAGATTTTGGCCAAATCAGGAGATGGGCCGTAAGTGAGATGGGTTTGAAGGATTACGCGTGGAGGATCTCTGAAGCGGCCTGACACGAAGGAGTTGGGCTAAATTGCCCATGTATCTGTATTATAGTAGATCGTATCTTAAATTAGAAGTTAGAGTTTTACCTGTGCACGGTTAGGTGCACACCTGAATTAGAAAGTCCCCGGGACTATAAATATGTATCTAGGGTTTATGGAATAAACAACAACCAACGTTCAACACAAACCAATCTCGGCGCATCGCCAACTCCTTCGTCTCGAGGGTTTCTTCCGGTAAGCACCATGCTGCCTAGATCGCATCTTGCGATCTAGGCAGCATAAGCTTATTACGTTGTTCATGCATTGCTCGTATCGAAGCCTTTTTGATGGCGAGCAACGTAGTTATCTTAGATGTGTTAGGGTTAGCATTGTTCTTCGTATCATATGCTTGTCGTAGTGCAACCCTTATACATCTAGCCGCCCTTACACCTATCTTAGGTGTAGGGGCGGCACCCGCTTGATCATTGTTTAGTAGATCCGATCCGTTACGGTTGCTCCTTGTTCTTCAAGGATTAGTTTAATATCCGCAATAGTTAGGCCTTACAAAGGGTTGGAGGATCCAGCGGCGTGTAGGGTGTAGTTTGCTAGCCCTAGACAGGATGTTCCGGGGATCAACCTCGTGTTGGTTTTTAGGCCCTGTCTAGGATCGGCTTACGATCACCGTACGCGAGCGCGAGGCCCAATCGTGAGTAGGATGATCCGATTATGCGGTGAAAACCCTAAATCGTCGTAGATCGCATTAGCTTTATCTTGATCAAGCGGGACCACCATATATTCGGACACCTTGTACGAATCATGGGTGGATCGGCTCTTTGAGCCTATTCACGGGATAACTCGAGAGCCGATCGAGGCTCGTATTTAATGTTTACGTGTATGCCGTGCGAGGAAACTAAGCGAGGCATCATCCAACACCTTCCCGACCAGGTATAGGTCAGGTGGCACGCCCTTGCGACATCATCGGACGTGTGACCGGAAGGCTTTGCGGGCCGTCGCTGCGAGGGACTAGGGCCAGCCGCAGCCCCGAGTTGTTCCCGGCTCTACGATGTTGCCGGTCGCTGCCCGCCGGTGGGTTTCCGACCGCAACACATTCCGGCACGCCCGGTGGGACAATCTTCGACATCCACCGCATCGCCATCTACATCCGAGATGGCGGAAAGCACTCCGGTCAAGTACGAGGATCGGCGACGAGCTCAAGAAGAAGCGAGGACGAGATCAAGGCAGTCCTCGAAGCCGACCTCATCGGCTCTTTCCACAGAACCCGCTCCCATGGCATCAGGTGGAAGGGGTTCTCACCTGAAGGCGCGCTCGATGGGGTGGACCTGTCCTCCCCGTCAGGAGAACGCACCAGGTCGCTGCGTCAGGAGATCAACTTCATGGTGGCTCATTCGCTGCACCGCCACTCTGAGAGCCTGGTGAACACTTTGGAGCGTGTCGCTCTGCGCGTGATCCAGGAAATCATGAGCCACCGATACTCTCCATCGGGACCAGCTGCGGGGACTTACCAAGGAGAGATGCCACTCCAGTCCCGTCCACCGCTGCCGTTCGCGTTGGCAGCACCAGAAGTGCCGAACTCATCGGCATACGTCGTCTACAAGATTGGTGGTGATCCTAGTGACTACCAATTACTACATGAGGCGCCCAAGGAGATCCCGCACGGATACACGTGCACATACGTGCCGAGCGCAATACCTCGGGCACTCTCGAACCAGGTCGCAACAACGGGGGCCTGCGGAACAGCAGGAGGAACGTCGGGAGCAGATCTTGAGAAGCAAACGTGGTTAGCTAAATATGCCACTCCGACAAACCTCCAGAGCTCAGCTCCTGCAGTTGGCTCAGAACCGGAAAAGCAAGCATGGCTGGCTAAGTATGCCACCCCGGCGAATCTTCAGGGTTCGACACCTTCAGCCATCACCGCGGATCAGATTTGTACAATTCTGAAAGACCAATTCGGCATGATGCCGAAAAGGAGGACAATAGGCTATACCAAGCCGTACCCCAACGAGTACGAATTGATCCCGCTACCACCCAAGTATCGGCTCCCTGACTTTACAAAGTTTAGTGGGTCAGATGGTTCCAGCTCCATCGAGCATGTGAGCCGATATTTGGCACAGCTGGGCACGATCTCAGCATCAGACGAGCTGCGTGTGAGGTTCTTCGCACAGTCCCTCACAGGATCGGCTTTCGGGTGGTACACATCGCTGCCACCGAACTCAATCCGGACTTGGAAGCAGTTGGAAGAACAGTTCCATGAGCAGTATCACTCAGAGGCTTCCGAGGCTGGCATTGCCGATCTAGCACAAGTACGACAGAAGCGCGGGGAAACAGTGTCAGAATACATCCATCACTTCAGGACCGTGAGGAACCGATGCTATTCGGTTCACGTAAGTGAAAAAGAAGCAGTCGAGTTGGCGGTGGTGGGTCTCTCATCATCAATCAAGGACGTGGCCTCCCAAGCAGACTACCCTTCATTGGCGCACATGGTGCGAAGGCTGTCGGCATATGAACAGCGCCACCCAGATGTTTACGAGGACAAATTCAAGCG
Organism: Lolium rigidum; assembly: GCF_022539505.1. Classification (NCBI taxonomy): domain Eukaryota; kingdom Viridiplantae; phylum Streptophyta; class Magnoliopsida; order Poales; family Poaceae; genus Lolium; species Lolium rigidum. Next base: position 119,301,521 of record NC_061511.1, read on the forward strand.
AGCGGTGGTCCTGGTTGAGGCAGACGAGGATGAAGGTGCTGCGGGAGATCAGGAGGTAGCAGTGGCTGAATAGGCTCGGGCGGCAAACCCCGTGTCCTGTAAGTGGGTTAAGCCACAAGGTCCTCCAAAAGGGTTCGACTTCGACGTGACCAAAGCTGAGCAGATTTTCGACCTCTTACTCACGGAGAAGCAGCTAAAGGTACCCGAAGGCCACAAGATCCCCACGGTGCAAGAGCTGAACGGAAAGCCATACTGCAAGTGGCATAACACGTTCACCCACACCACCAACAACTGCAGGGTGTGGCGTCAGCAGATCCAAATGGCGATAGAAAAAGGGCGGCTAATTTTCAACCAGTACGCCATGAAGGTCGACACACACCCCTTCCCCGCCGTTAACATGGTGGAGTATACTTACCATGGAGGGTGCCAGCCAGATTTCTCGTGCAATATCAACATGGTGGGACCTGGGCACCACTCTGGTAAGGACGGAGATGAGAGCAGCTGCTCTCATAGCAAAGACTCAGAGGAAGCCGCTCCACGCGATCGGCTCCGCCGCGACGGCAAGCGCTACGTCACAGAGGGAGAAGTGAAGAACATAAGATATCAGCGACCTCTCTCTGATCACCTCCTCAACAAGTATGTGAGTCAGTATGACCGACGCCGACGACACAACGACGATGATGAAAAAGATCGTCTGGCTAGGGACGACAGGAGACGTCGTCGGCATGATCACGACGAGGAGCGATATGAGCGCCACGCCAAGGAAAAGTCGAGGGAGCAAGACGACGTGGATAGGCACTGGGACTGCCCCTTCTTCAGACACTGCTGGGATTCAGGAATGAGCCGATTGCCTACAATCGGCAACTGCCCAGAATGCAAACACAAGAAGAAGGATGCAGCTAACGTGTCCGTGTTCAAGCGTCTAGGGCCTCTCCCGCCTCGGAACAAGCATGCTGAGTCCGCTCGAGTGGAAGATCTCGAGGAACTAGAGGACGATGATGAAGAAGACAAGTATCATCGGCCAAGGTGGTGCCCCGATGGGCTCGGCCGTTCCCGAAGCGAAGGGTTCGGCGTCCGCGTGGGTTGGAGGAAGCTGAAAGGTTATACCCGCACACGTTGAGGAAGGCACGGCCTGATCTGGCCGCCAAAATTCAGCGAACCCTGGACGAAGAAGGTCGGCCACAAAGAAAAGAGTGGCGCCCCAAGCAAAGGAAAGCCGACGATGAGACATCGGCTGGCACAAACATGGTGCTCGTCCTTCCAACGGAGTTTGGTGCTCCAGGATTACACGAGGCACCCAATTTCGACGATCGCGAGCGCATCAACGTGACACAGGATGGGACTAGGTTGGTCTTGTCCACGGGCCCGACCGTGTAGCGAACGCAGCGTCTATGGACAAACGTGGCGATGCCGATCCAGGAGATCGGCCCCAAGGATCTATGGAGGGACGTGACAAAACCTTCATCGAGCAAGCAACATGGAGGCCGATTCCAGCAATCGGCCAAAATTGTCCTCACTATACATTCTGCCTGGGTTCAACATTTGATCCAACAGGGAATACCTGAAGAGCCGATACCATCAAATCCCTTGAAAGGATCGGCTCGGGGGGCACCTAGGTGGATAAAACACGAGGATATGCAGTAGAAGCGTCTTTCAAATACCCGGCAGCCCAAGATATTCTTTGATGATGGGTATTGAAGTATGGGGGCCGATACATAAATCGGCCGGTAAAAAATTCAAATTTTTTTAAGCACAGCCGATGCGCAGACATCGACTTAAGGATAGAAAGCCGATGCATGGCCATCGACTCAAGAGGTATAACTGTTATAAGCAGAGGGTCAATGGAGCAGGAAGTGGGTCACGAAGAGAGACTCTAAAACTCCTCAATGGAGTGGTTTGGTGGCTCAGATCCTCTCTTCAAGAACCTCCAAATTCTTTTTGCGAGTATTCAAGTCCGCAGTATCAGCTGGGGCAAGTTCGAGGGATCATGACCCTGACCAATACCAAGAGCAGCCTGGACGTGCAGATCAGGTTAAGGATGGGTTGCATCAAATCCGCCAGAGGAAAGGAGCCGATCTGACCAGCAAGGCGCAAAAGGTGGACTGAAGAAGCTCGGGGGGCAGCTCGCCCTGAAGGTCCTTTGCTCCGGGGAGCCGATTTTGTTGAAATCGACTAGCTCTGCATGGTAGCTCTCTCAGACAGAATTGGGCCTAGGGCCACTTGTCTGAATGGCGTGTCCTCGTCTCTGTTTCGCCTTGACTGAGACTCGGGGGGCAGCTGGCCTGGCGGATGCTCTGTTTTTGAAAAGACGATTGGGTGGCCATCGGCTAGTCCTGCGGCGCAATTTTCGTCAAGGGTGGTGATCTAGCAGGACTCAAACTTATTAGTCGAGGAGATGCAAGATAGATCATGAGGGCTTGATGCGCTGGCATCGGTTTATGGAGCTTTAACCAAGTTCGCGATCACCCCGTGGTCGAAGAGAGGAAGGATGGATTATGAGAGACTGATGTGTTACCATCGGCTCATTCAGCATTGGCTAAGTGATGATCGGCAGAATCAGTAGGAGGGGAAATCGGCTAAATTGGCATAAAGGAAATCGGCAAAATCGAATTGGGGAATTTCTTCATTGATAAACGAGATTTCTTACATGGAAGAGCTGGTTGCTCTCAAAAGGAAGCACTAAGGGGATACATTACCCCGTCTACTACTACTGATCCTATGCTAAGGGTCCTATCTACGGGCCGTCGCTGCCCTCGTCGTCACCCTCGTCGCCGCTGTCGGCGCTGCTCCCGGCGGGCTCGTCGTCGCTGCTGTAGCGGCCGCCGGCAGGACCTTCGTTGTCCTCATCCTCCTCGTCGTCGTCGTCGTCGTCGCTGTCGAAATCACTGAGGTTCCCCGGCCAGGGGCAGTGGCACTTGGCCGGCGGCTCGTCGGGGAAGCTGTCGTCGTCCTCCTCCTCCTCCTCCTCCTCCTTCACCTCCTCGGAGGAGGTGAAGTCGTCCCAGGAGAAGCGATCGTCATCGCTCTCCTCCTCCGATTCCCCGTCGGCGAGGAAGCGGAGGTCGCTCTCCCCGTCCGTCGAGGACTTGTCGTCCTCGGACCAGACGGAGAAGTCGTGGCCGGGCTCCTCCCCGGCCGCTATGGCGCGGCGGACGTTGGCCGAATGGACCTCCTGTGGGTCCCGTTCTAGCGTCGGCTCGTGGGAGGAAGAGGACTCGAGGGAAAGTCCCGATGAGGCGGAGGAAGAAGAAAACATGGTGCGCAGGAGGGCTTTTGGAGTGCTAATGCGGAGAGGATGAGGAGGAGAACTGTTCGGTGCGGTTAAATAAAAGAAGTGGAGGTTTAATGTTCGAACAGTTTTCGAGGAGGTGGTGCCAAAAAACTGTCAAATCGTGCAGAGAAGATGGGAGGGCAAGTCGTCATGATGAAAAATACTGCGACGGTTTTACTCCGCCACGACGTGACCCCTCGGAGGAAAAAACGAGTGGTTTTGAAATTATCATTGCCAAAACCGGGGGGCATGTGTTATCACCAGATTTTGGCCAAATCAGGAGATGGGCCGTAAGTGAGATGGGTTTGAAGGATTACGCGTGGAGGATCTCTGAAGCGGCCTGACACGAAGGAGTTGGGCTAAATTGCCCATGTATCTGTATTATAGTAGATCTTATCTTAAATTAGAAGTTAGAGTTTTACCTGTGCACGGTTAGGTGCACGCCTGAATTAGAAAGTCCCCGGGACTATAAATATGTATCTAGGGTTTATGGAATAAACAACAACCAACGTTCAACACAAACCAATCTCGGCGCATCGCCAACTCCTTCGTCTCGAGGGTTTCTTCCGGTAAGCACCATGCTGCCTAGATCGCAATGCGATCTAGGCAGCATAAGCTTATTACGTTGTTCATGCGTTGCTCGTACTGAAGCCTTTTTGATGGCGAGCAACGTAGTTATCTTAGATGTGTTAGGGTTAGCATTGTTCTTCGTATCATGTGCTTGTCGTAGTGCAACCCTTATACATCTAGCCGCCCTTACACCTATCTTAGGTGTAGGGGCGGCACCCCGCTTGATCATTGTTTAGTAGATCCGATCCGTTACGGTTGCTCCTTGTTCTTCAAGGATTAGTTTAATATCCGCAATAGTTAGGCCTTACAAAGGGTTGGAGGATCCAGCGGCGTGTAGGGTGTAGTTTGCTAGCCCTAGACAGGATGTTCCGGGGATCAACCTCGTGTTGGTTTTTAGGCCCTGTCTAGGATCGGCTTACGATCACCGTACACGAGCGCGAGGCCCAATCGTGAGTAGGATGATCCGATTATGCGGTGAAAACCCTAAATTGTCGTAGATCGCATTAGCTTTATCTTGATCAAGCAGGACCACCATATATTCGGACACCTTGTACGAATCATGGGTGGATCGGCTCTTTGAGCCGATTCACGAGGATAACTCGAGAGCCGATCGAGGCTCGTATTTAATGTTTACGTGTATGCCGTGCAGGAAACTAAGCGAGGCATCATCCAACACCTTCCCGACCAGGTATAGGTCAGGTGGCACGCCCTTGCGACAGCATCGGACGTGTGACCAGAAGGCTTTGCGGGCCGTCGCTCTGAGGGACTAGGGCCAGCCGCAGCCCTGAGTTGTTCCCGGCTCTACGGTGTTGCCAGTCGCTGCCCGCCGGTGGGTTTCTGACCGCAACAGAAATAAGGCATTAATTCAGGTGTTTGCTGTTAATTCTAACACTATGCTTGGATGATGAGGAGCAGTTAAGGATTACCTTCAGACCAGAGACCGTAGCGTTGGCGCTGGATGATTCCGCCATCAGATTTGCGGCGGAGATGAATCTGCACGATTAGGGATCTGGGATTCGCGTGGCTGTGAGTTGAATCTGTTCGACGGGCGATTTGGGGATCTGAGTTTGGTCCTTCAGACAAGGGTCGCAGGTTACCGTTTGAATAGGCAACTGAGTTTGGCCTTACTCGCGTTTATGGTAAAGGACCGATGCGTTGCCATCGGCTCTTTGAGCGTTGACCTACTTTGACAATCGGCAAAATCAACATGGAAACATTTTCTTCATTGATAAAGGGGGTTTTTTACATGAAGAGCCGATTGCTCACAAAAGAAAGGTCTACTGCCTAGTCTACTACTACTAGTCCTACTCTAGTAGGCCCTAGTCTAGATGCCGGCGCCGTCGCCGCCGTCGCTGCCCTCGTCGTCGCCGTCCTAGCTGTCGTCGGCGCTGCTGCCGGCGAAGTCCTCGTCGCTGCTGCCGAAGCCGTCGGCAGGCGCTCCTTCTTCCTCCTCGTCGTCATCGTCCTCCTCCGACCCGGCGCGGAAGCGCTTCGCCGGTGGGTACTCGTCGGAGGAGTCATCCTCCGCTTCCTCCTCCTCGTCAGAAGAGGAGAATTCGCCCCAGGAGAAGAGGTCGTCGTCGCTCTCCGCCTCCAATTCCCCGTCAACAAGGAACCGGAGGTCGTCCTCCCCGTCGGTCAAGGGCTCGTCGTCCCCTGACCCGACGGCGGTCAGGGGTTGGTCGTCTGACTCGACGGTGAAGTCCCAGTCCCTCTCGTCCCAATGCTCGGGAGTGCAGCGCTCGTACGCCGCTATCGGGTCGTACTCCGGCATCGGCTCGCTGGAGGAATCAGACTGGAAGGAAAGACCAGAGGAGGCAGAGGAGGAGGAGAAGGAGGCCATGGCTGCAGAGGAAGGGGTTTTTCGATTGCTAGTGCGGAGCAAGAGGATGAAGAGGCGAACTGCTCGATGCGGTTAAATAAAGGGGATATAGTGGAGATGATTCAATGCTGCGGCGGTTTCCGAGGATGTGGTGTCAAATCTGTCAAGTCGTGCAGTACAGAGAAGTTGAGAAGGCAAGGCATCATGATGAAGGATACTGCAGCGGTTCTGCTCTGCCACGCGTGACCCGACGAAGAAAAAACAGAGTGGTTTTGGAATTATTATTGCCAAAACCAGGGGGGCATGTGTTATCGCTAGATTTTAACCGGATCAAGAGATGGGCCGAGATTGAGATGGGCTTAGAAGGAGATGCATATAAAGTGTCTCTGAATCGGCCTCGTACGAGAGTTTGGGCTAGATTGCCCGTGTATCTGTATATTATGGTAGATTACGTTTTATGTTTAGAATTAAGAGATAGAGTTTAGTCGTACACAGCTAGGTTTATTCCCAAGATAGAAAGTCTACGGACTATAAATATGTACCTAGGGTTATTGAGAAAGGAGGACGATCACGTTCACAACAAACCAATCTAGGCGCATCGCCACCCCTTGTTTCGAGGGTTTCTTCCGGGTAAGCGACATGCTGCCTAGATCGCATCTTGCGATCTAGGCAGTATCAGTTTATTCGTTGTTGGCGTTGCTCGTGCTGAAGCCTTGTTGATGGCGAGCAATACCGTTATCATAGATGTTTTGGGGTTGACGTCGATACTTTTCTGATATACTTTCTTAGCTATGTTGCCCCTCAATATCTAGCTGCCTTTGCACCTATCTTGGGTGTAAGGGCAGCATCTTGCTTAATCTTTATTTAGTAGATCTGATCTGTTATAGTTGCTCCTTGTTCTCCAAGGATTAGTTTGATATCCGCATGATTAGGCCTTGCAAACGGGTTGAACGATCCAGCAGTGCGTAAGGTATAGTTTGCTGATCCTAGAGGGATTGTTCCGGGAATCGACTTTATGTTGGTTTTTAGGCCTCTTTAGGACTAGTTTTCTATTATCTTACGTATCTGCCAGGCTCAACTATGTGTAGGATGTTCCGTTTATGCGGTGAAAACCCTAGACTGTCGTAGATTGATTTATCTTGGTTTTGATTAAGCAGGATCCCCATGTTATCGTAAATCCAACGTGAACCATGGGTCAATCGGCTCTTTGACCCGATTCACAGGGTAACCTAAGAGCCAATCGGGGCTCGTATTTAATGTTTACGTGTTTGCCATGCAGGAAACTAATCGAAGCAATCCATCACCTTCCTGACCAGGTATAGGTCAGGTGGCACGCCCTCGCATTAGCCAGGACGTGTGCCGGAGCTTTGCGGGCCGTCGCCCGAGGGACCAGGGCCCACCAGCAGTCCTGGGAGCCTCCCGGCTCTCCGTGTTGCTCGTCGGTGCTCGCCGGTGGGTTTTGGCAGGCAACACCTGCACAACACAATCAAAGTACTTTGCCCCTACGTAATAGTGAGGTTGTCAATCTCACCGGCTTGCTGTAAACAAAGGATTAGATGTATAGTGTGGATGATGATGATTGTTTGCGAAGAACAGTAAAGAACACTTGCAGTAGATTGTATTTCAGATGTAAAGAATTGGACCGGGGTCCACAGTTCACTAGTGGTGTCTCTCCCATAAGATAAACAGATGTTGGGTGAAGAAATTACAGTTGGGCAATTGACAAATAAAGAAGGCATAACAATGCACATATATATATCATGATGAGTACTATGAGATTTAATCAGGGCATTACGACAAAGTACATAGACCGCGATCCAAGCATGCATCTATGCCTAAAAAGTCCACCTTCGAGGTTATCATCCGAACCCCTTCCGGTATTAAGTTGCAAACAAGAGACAATTGCATTAAGTATGGTGCGTAATGTAATCAACACAAATATCCTTAGACAAAGCATCGATGTTTTATCCCTAGTGGCAACAAGCACATCCACAACCTTAGAACTTTACGTCACATCGTCCCGGATTCAATGGAGGCATGAACCCACTATCGAGCATAAATACTCCCTCTTGGAGTCACAAGTATCAACTTGGCCGAGCCTCTACTAGCAACGGAGAGCATGCAAGAACATAAACAACATATATGATAGATTGATAATCAACTTGACATAGTATTCAATAGTCATCGGAGCCCAACAAACACAACATGTAGGATTACGAGATAGATGATCTTGATCATGATAGGCAGCTCACAAGATCTAACATGATAGCACAATGAGGAGAAGACAACCATCTAGCTACTGCTATGGACCCATAGTCCAGGGGTGAACTACTCACACATCGATCCGGAGGCGATCATGGCTATGAAGAGACCTCCGGGAGATGATTCCCCTCTCCGGCAGGGTGCCGGAGGCGATCTCCTAAATCCCCCGAGATGGGATTGGCGGCGGCGGTGTCTCTATAAGGTTTTCCGTATCGTGGCTCTCGGTACTGGGGTATTCGCGACGAAGGCTTTAAGTAGGCGGAAGGGTAGGTTTAAGGGCGACGCGAGGGCCCCACACGCCAGGGCCGCGCGGCCAAGGCCTGGGCCGCGCCGCCCTGTTGTGTCGGCGCCTTGTCGCCCCACTTCGTTTCCCTTTCGGACTTCTGGAATCTTCGTGCAAAAATAAGACCCTGGGCGTTGATTTCGTCCAATTCCAAGAATATTTCCTTTGTAGGATTTCTGAAACCAAAAACAGCGTAAAACAAGAATCGGCTCTTCGGCAACTCGTCAATAGGTTAGTGCCGGAAAATGCATAATAATGACATATAATGTGTATAAAACATGTGAGTATCATCAATAAAGTAGCATGGAACATAAGAAATTATAGATACGTTTGAGGCGTATCATTGATGTAGGGGCTCCCGACTCGAATTGAGGCCACCAGGAGAACGTGTGCGATGAGGCGGTTCTGGTGGCGCTCTCAGAACTTTAGGGGGTGGACAGAGATGGACGAGCGACGGTGGTGCTGTGAGATGGTCCTCCGGTGGTGGAAGAAAGAAAGAGGGGAAGAGGGTTGGTGGCGCTGAGGGAGGAAGAACTCTAGGGTTTCGCGGCGCCGAGGCGACTTTAAGGGAGGGGGTAAAAAGGTAGGAGCAGGTGGAGGTGGGGCATGCGGTGGTGGATGGGGAGGACCACGCTCATGCTCCGCTCGCTGTTGAGAGAGAAAGGGGAAAAGAGAAGAAGCTGGAACAAAGGGGTACGGGCCAGTGAGCTGGGCTGGGCTGGCACTGGATTTGGGCTACGGGAGAGAGAAGGAAAAAGGGAGAGAGGCTAGGGGGAGAGGAGCTGGGCCGCCGGTGCAGAGCTAGGGCCTGATAGAGGGTTAGGGTTTTCTGTTTTATTTCTACAAAACCTTTTCTCCGTTCGAACTGTTTTGCAAGAAGATTCGAAAATAGTTCAAATAAATTTAGAATTTGAATGCAGAGTTGGAGATAGAGGAAAAAAATTAGTTTTATTGTTTGATAGTTTTGGGTTAGTTTACAAAATAATTTTATTTTGTAAAAACATGGATGGTATGATGCATATGCCATGATGATGCATAAAATAAAAAGAACAAACAATATCTAATAGGGGTTTTTCCGGGGCCATTACACAGAGGTACAACTCTGAACACCTTTGTTGCTCTTGATTCACCATCTGTTATGAGTAAGCTTCTTACTCCACCACATGCTGCTACTTCTGCTGAATCTAATAATGCTCCTGATGATTTGGATGATGCTTCTACTGTGCTTGATAAGAGTCGTTCGTTAGGTCCTTTCCTAGATACTACAATTGCTAGAGCTAAACAAATTCAAAATGCTGAAAATATTATTACACCTGTTAGTTCACCTGAAGCTAGGGGGATCCTAGCTATGATCTTGATGAAACTATATTGAACTTGATGATGACTTCATGGAAGAATGTCATGCTACTAGAGATGCAAGTGCTATTAAAAGTATTCTTGCAAGACGAGCTATTAGATATAAAGTGTCTCCTGATGCTAAGTTTGCCACATCTCCCATAAATATTAGAGATAAGGATTATGGTTTCTCTCTGAATTTATCTTACATATCTATTATTAAGAAAGAACCTTTTTGTGGTAATTAAAATGAAAGTGCTATGAAACACATGAATGAACTCTCTACTTTGAGCAATTTATTCTCCGATGATATTAAGATACGCACTTACTTTGTCACTAAAATTTTCCCATTCTCTCTGAAAGGAGCAGCTAACATTTGGCATGATAATTTATCTCTTGGATCTATTGATAGTCCTATTGGTTTGGTTAATCCTTTATTTCAGAAATATTTCCCTGCTAGTGCTCAACATGATGCTTTGCAGAAAATCTTTGACTTTGTGCATGTAGAAGGAGAGAAATTGCCCGAATCTTGGGCCAGGTTTTGATCTTTAATTAGAGCACTACCTAGAAATCCATTAGCTAAAAATGAACTCCTTTATATATTCTATAATGAACTAACTGTTGAATCTAGGATATACATGGATAGTTGTGCTGGTTGTGTTTTCAGGAAAAGAATTCCTGCTGAAGCTGAGGAATTATTGGCCAAAATAAGCAAAAATTATGATGATTGGACTACACCTGAGCCAACACCAACACCGAAGAAAAGGGAAATGATTGAATTAAATGATGAAGTTATGAGGGAAGCCAAGAAATCTCTTAACGAGAAGGGTATTAAATCTGAAGATGTGAAGAATCTACCGCATATAGAAGAATTATGTAAGCCAATCCCTCATTCTTCCACTATTAAGGTACACTCTTTCCAACGTTTGATAGTAGAGATATTTCCTACTCCAATCCTCCCGATCAATGCTTAGATGAATTTGATAATGATATTTTTAACAAGATAACTTTAATAAGAGAGTGGGAAATCACCTAATGGAAAATTCTAGTTATTTGCATGATATTGTGGAAATAACCTCTAATGATGTTAAAATGCTTGTTAAACATTTCCATATGGTTCAAACTCAAATTGATCAACTCACTAAAGTGCAATTTTTTTTGCTAGTTAATGCTTCTAGGGAGAAACGTGCTTATGAAATAAGAACTAGAAGTGGTGTTACTACTCAGGATCCTTTATATCCTGAGGGACATCCAAAAAGAATTGAACACGATTCTCAACAAGCTAATGATGCTAGGACTAAGTCTAAGAAAAATAAGAAGAAACATAAAAATGTTGTAGAATCTTCTGAACCTGCTAAAGATCCTAATAGTATATCTATCTCTGCTGCTGAAACTAAAAGTGGTAATGATAAAAGTGTTGCTTTCGATAAAGAAGAAATTGAAGAGGAACCTGAAAAGCATACTAAGAATACAAAGTACACCAAGGAAGATTTCTTTGCTAATAAACATGGTAGTGAAAGAGAACCTTGGGTGCAAAAACCAATGCTTTTTCCTGATAAGAAACACAAATCGAAGGAGGAAGAACATTATAATAAGTTCTGTGAATGGATGAAACCTTTGTTTTTGCAAAACGGATGCTATTAAACTGCCTCCTTATCTATTATATTATTAAAACAAGAAACAATCAAGGGTGAAGACTTTGTAGGATAACGTTGCATAGAAAATAAAAAATTTCCTACCGCGAACACGCAATCCAAGCCAAGATGCAATCTAGAAGACGGTAACAACGAGGGGGTATCGAGTCTCACCCTTGAAGAGATTCCAAAGCCTACAAGATGAGGCTCTTGTTGCTGCGGTAGACGTTCACTTGCCGCTTGCAAAAGCGCGTAGAAGATCTTGATCACGATCGGTTCCGGCGCCACGAACGGGCAGCACCTCCGTACTCGGTCACATGTTCGGTTGTTGATGAAGATGACGTCCACCTCCCCGTTCCAGCGGGCAGCGGAAGTAGTAGCTCCTCTTGAATCCGACAGCACGACGGCGTGGTGTCGGTGGTGGTGGAGAAATCCGGCGGAGCTTCTCTTAAGCGTGCGGGATATGGTGGAGGAGAGAGACCGCTAGGGTTTGGGGAGAGGGGCGTCGGCTAGGGCACCCTTGAGGGGTGCGGCCATGGTGGTGGCTTGAGTGGCCGGCCAGCCCCTCTCTCCCTTCTTTATATAGGTGGAGGCCCCAAGGTTTAGGTCAAAGAGTCCGAATAAGACCCCAACAAAACCTTCCAAGTGTCCAAACCTAGGGGGAGTGGGACTCCCCCTTTCCTTGGTGGGGTGGCCGGCCACCATGGTGGGGAGTCCACTTGGGACTCTTCCTCCCTTAGGTTGGCCGGCCAAGGTGGGTGGAGTCCCTCTGGGACTCCACCTTCCATCCTTATTTCTTCCGGACTTTTCTAGAACCTTCTAGAACCTTCCGTAGAACCTTCCGGATCATTTTAATTCACATAAAATGACATCCTTTATATGAATCTTATTCTCCGGACCATTCCGAACTCCTCGTGATGTCCGGGATCTCATCCGGGACTCCGAACAAATATTCGAACTCCATACCATATTCAAGTACTACCATTTCAACATCCAACTTTAAGTGTGTCACCCTACGGTTCGTGAACTATGCGGACATGGTTTAGTACTCACTCCAACCAATAACCAATAGCGGGATCTGGAGATCCATAATGGCTCCCACATATTCAACGATGACTTTAGTGATCGAATGAACCATTCACATACGATACCAATTCCCTTTGTCACGCGATATTTTACTTGTCCGAGGTTTGATCTTCGGTATCACTCTATACCTTGTTCAACCTCGTCACCCGACAAGTACACTTTACTCGTACCGTGGTATGTGGTCTCTTATGAACTTATTCATATGCTTGCAAGACATTAGACGACATTCCACCGAGAGGGCCCAGAGTATATCTATCCGTCATCGGGATGGACAAATCCCACTGTTGATCCATATGCCTCAACTCATACTTTCCGGATACTTAATCCCACCTTTATAACCACCCATTTACGTAGTGGCGTTTGATGTAATCAAAGTACCTTTCCGGTATAAGTGATTTACATGATCTCATGGTCATAAGGACTAGGTAACTATGTATCGAAAGCTTATAGCAAATAACTTAATGACGAGATCTTATGCTACGCTTAATTGGGTGTGTCCATTACATCATTCATATAATGATATAACCTTGTTATTAATAACATCCAATGTTCATGATTATGAAACTAATCATCCATTAATCAACAAGCTAGTTTAAGAGGCATACTAGGGACTTCTTGTTGTCTATATATCACACATGTACTAATGTTTCGGTTAATACAATTATAGCATGATATATAAACATTTATCATAAACATAGAGATATAAATAATAACCACTTTATTATTGCCTCTAGGGCATATCTCCTTCGAGTCTCCCACTTGAACTAGAGTCAATAATCTAGTTTACATTTGTAAAGATATAACACCTTGGCCTTCTGGTGCTTTATCATGTATTGCTCACGGGAGAGGTTTTAGTCAACGGATCTGACACGCTCAGAAACGTATGTATTTTGTAATTCATTTGCGTCTCAACGCATCACTCATTTCCAAATGAGTCGGTATTAAATATGTTTGGTCTTCTGGTGGAACCTTAATTCCGTGGTCTGAAATATGTCACTAATATTGTCACACACAATATAGCTTCAAAGTTCGACTCGTCGGAACTACACCAAGTTCTCAAAGAACCTCTTGACTTAACATCCTTTGTCATTGTCAAAACAATGACATACTCGCCTTCTTTTGTAGAATCCGTCACAATATTTAGAACTCTTCTAAATCTAGCATAGACAACTTCTAGCTCATTGTGCTACCTTTTAAACAACACTTAGTCTAATTTGAGATTGAAATTATATTTTATATGTGACAAAACCAATATCAGTGTAACATCTTACAGTGATTTGTTTGTCATTTCCTCATACAAAACTATATATATATATATATATCCTTAGTTCTTCTAAAGTACTCAAGGATATTCTTATTGTCGTCCAATGATCATCATATGAATCATTCTGGTATATGCTCATAACACTTTATAGCACATGATATCTGATTGTGTACATATTATTCGTGATCTATAATCACTCATGTGTTTTTACTCATTGAGTGTCGGATACACTCAAGTCTTGTTAAACCTTCACATGACAAGAACATTTTCTTAATATTTCTATATTGAACTACTTCAATATCCATCATATGTACTTTGACTTAAACTTATTTATGTGTTTCAATCTATCTTCATAGATCTTGACACTAAATTTGTTTCAGTCCATATCCTTTCATTGAAGTTAATTCTCAATGAAACCTTTTTTTTAATCAAGTATATAATTACATCATTTATAACTAACTATATGTCACCTACATAAAGTATTATAAATGTGTCTTAGCGCTCCCACTTAATTTCTTGCAAATGCAAGCCTCTTCATCGTCTCTGATGAAATCAAAAACTCTTTGACTATTTCATCTGGTGAAGATTACAACTCCGTGATACTTACTTCATCCAATTGAAGCTTGTATACCTATCTAGTATTCCACGGACCAGCAAAACTCTTGGTTGTATCTTGTATACATACTTCTGTTAAGTAGTGTATTTTGCCATCCTACTAGCATATCTCATAAAAGAAATATGTAGTGATTACTAGAATAATCCATATAGATTATAAGCATTGCTACGGTAGATCTAATCTTATCGTATTCAACTCTTTGAACTTTGTCGTAAACAATTTTTCGATAAGTCAAGCTTTCTTCAAGGATATTTCATCCAAGTCTATCAATTTCATAGATCCATTTACTTTCATAAAGTATTCATCTATCTTGGATTTCATGGCGCATGGCCATTTTAACGGAGTCAGGGCCCATCATAACTTCTTTGTTTTGTAGTTGGTTTATCATTGTTCAAAAACAATCCTTTGTCCACAAATCATTTATTTGATCACAAAGTAAACCATACCTACAAGGTTCAATATGTACTTCGATCTCCATGGCTAAAACACTTTGTAGTCATGAGAGCCATGATCGTCGTGGCCGCTTCCGAAACCAATTCCGATGCTACGCTACTCTGATCATTATGCTCAGGTTCATAAACCTTATCAAATTATATTGTCCTCCCACTCAAATACTTCACTCGAAACAATTTCTCGAAAATAAGAAACATTGACAAACACTTTTGTCTTTGTCTCGTGGGAAGAATTCCCAATTAAATCTCTGGGATAACCAACAAAGACATTCATCCGATTTTGGTTGACTATTAGGGTTTATACCCATGCCATAACTTGTATGGTGTCATTTCAACGGATCATGATGATGCTCTATTCAGTGTAAAAGCGGTAGTCACTAAAGCATAATTCAAAAAAATATAATGGCATCAATATCATTGATCCAACAAAGTTTGGATATATCTCTTGGATACTTCATCATCACTATGATACTCCAAGAAACGTAAGTTGTAGAACAATTTCATAACTCTCTTAGATGTTCGCTAAAACTCGTAATTCAAATATTTCCACCATGATCCAATCATAGATATTTGATTTCTATTACGATGATTTCCACTTCATACTGAAATTTATTTGAATCCATTCAAATGTTTCAAACTTCTTCCTTATTGAATATATCCACATATATATACTCAATTCATTGTTGAAAGTTTTCATGAAGTAGAAGAATCTCCCGCACACAACTATGCCCAGTGAACCACATACATCATCATGTATTTTTCCACTAAGTTAGTTGCCCGTTCAATTTTTGGCCTATGAATGGTATTTTAATCATTCTCTTTAGAAAAGATTTGCAAGCGCCAAATGATTAAAAAATCAAATGACTCCAAAAATCCATTTGCATGGAGTTCCTTCATGCGTTCCTTTCTAACATGACCTAAATGGCGGTTCCACAAATAAGTGGAATTCAAATCATTTGCCTTATGGCATTTTAGCGTCAGTATTATGTGTGTGTGTTTCACCATTAAGATTTATAATAACTTATCCATCGTACATGGAGTAATGTCATAATTTGAACAACTCATTGTTTTTTATTTGACCAGAGAAAAATAACAATTTATTAAGCTCTTTATTATAAATTCTAAGGGTTAGGTAGAATGCCAACGACAAATATAATAACATTTTATTATGTTCCAGACGTGCATTATTATCATATTCCTTATCAGTCACTTAGGCCATTGTATTCTTGTATTGCGTTGTTTTGTATGACTCTTCATACCAACCACTATGGTACTAATACCCAAGAATTTCATTGTGTGACTTAACTAGGAATACAACCATAACATGTATATCATTTATATACACCTGAGCTAGACTTTCTAGTCTTTTCTTATCTTTTTGCCAGAATATCTTTTGCAGTTTCTCTTTTAGCTTTCCTCATTATTCAGAAAAACACTTCAACATTAATAACTGAGGTTTGTTGGTCAAATACCAATAACCTTGAGGTTCTTACTTTGAAGTTGATCATCATATGACAAGTGTTCTAGATTTCACTTATTAGTAACTTTGTAATATGATGAACAATTTCACTCATAATTTTATCCATCATATCATGACGACTTTCCGAGATCATGTCTGTACATGCCAGGCTCGTAAAGTTTTAACCTTGGTATTTGCATGTGCAAATCTAGCTTGCACCCGTTGTAAGCATACGTAGAATCTATAACACCCGATCATCACGTGATGCTTCGAAACGACGAGTCTTAGAAACGGTGCATACTAAGGACAATCACTTTATGGATATGCGAATATCGTTAGTGCCCCAATAGTTGGAGGATTGGGACGCCTTGCGTCTTCAACCTTCGTACATTCCCATAAAACTTATGAGTTTATGTAGTCTCACCAAAATATATTCTATCATCTTGCAATAAGGTCTTAGATATCACATATATCTCATACCTTGATTATTTCTGAAAACTAAATTTTCAGCTCCTTATTTTTCAAACAGATTTGAACTTCAAGTTTTACGGAGACAAGATAACTTTAGGTACTAATTGAAACCACAATTCTTTGAATCAACAATGTGAGGTTTACTAAAAGTTTGCAATAGGACTTAATCATTTCTTGATACTTTAACAATACGGTACCAGTCCGTAAAGTTTCTTATCAGACTTAACAGTATTTCTATCTCAATTACAAGACTAGCGCATGGTAGAAAACGGATGCCAATACTACAAAAATTAATTCAAAATACTACTCAGACTATGTTTATGATAATTAGTTCATGTTCTAATCTTATTACTAATGAACTCCCACTTAATACAACATCCCTCATAGTTGTTAAGTGGTACACGATCCAAATCCACTACACCAAAACCGATCATCACGTGAGATGATGTAGCTTCAATGGTGAACATCAACATGTTGATCATATCATCCATATGACTCGTGTTCAACCTTTCGGTTTCCGTTGTCCCGAGGCCATGTCTGTACATGCTAGGCTCGTCAAGCAAACCCAAGTATTCCGCGTGTGCAACATGGCTTACACCCGTTGTATATGAACTTTGAATCAATCACATCCGATCATCACGAGATGCTTCGAAACGACGAACTGTACAACGGTGCATACGAGGGGAGAACACTTTATTATCTTGATATTAATGTGAGGGATCATCTTATAATGCTACCGTCGCGATCTAAGCAAAATAAGATGCATAAAAGGATTAACATCACATGCAGTTCATATGTGATATGATATGGCCCTTTTGTCTTTGCGCCTTTGATCTTCATCTCCAAAGCACGGACATGATCTCCATCATCTTCGGGCATGATCTCCATCATCGTCGGCGTAGCGTCAAGGTCCATGGCGCCGTCCTCATGGTTGTTCACCTCATGTAGCAACTATTACAACTACTTTGAAATACTACTCAACATGAAAATTAAAGACAACCATAAGGCTCCTGCCGGTTGCCACAATACAATAATGATCATCTCATACATATTCATCATCACATTATGGCCATATCACATCACCAAACCCTGCAAAAACAAGTTAGACGTCTCTAATTTGGTTTGCATATTTTACGTGGTTTAGGGTTTTCGAGTAAGATCTAATCTACCTACGAACATGAACCACAACGGTGATACTAGTGTTGTCAATAGAAGAGTAAATTGAATCTTCACTATAGTAGGAGAGACGAGACACCCGCAAAGCCTCTTATGCAATACAAGTTGCATGTCGAACGAGGAGCAAGTCTCATGAACGCGGTCATGTAAAGTTAGCCCGAGCCGCTTCATCCCACTATGCCACAAAGATGCAAAGTACTCAAACTAAAGATAACAAGAGCATCAACGCCCACAAAACCATTGTGTTCTACTCGTGCAACCATCTATGCATAGACACGGCTCCGATACCACTCGTAGGATAACGTTGCATAGAAAATAAAAATTTCCTACCGCGAACACGCAATCCAAGCCAAGATGCAATCTAGAAGACGGTAACAACAAGGGGGTATCGAGTCTCACCCTTGAAGAGATTCCAAAGCCTACAAGATGAGGCTCTTGTTGCTGCGGTAGACGTTCACTTGCCGCTTGCAAAAGCGCGTAGAAGATCTTGATCACGATCGGTTCCGGCGCCACGAACGGGCAGCACCTCCGTACTCGGTCACACGTTCGGTTGTTGATGAAGATGACGTCCACCTCCCCGTTCCAGCGGGCAGCGGAAGTAGTAGCTCCTCTTGAATCCGACAGCACGACGGCGTGGTGTCGTTGGTGGTGGAGAAATCCGGCGGAGCTTCGCTTAAGCGTGCGGGATATGGTGGAGGAGAGAGACCGCTAGGGTTTGGGGAGAGGGGCGTCGGCTAGGGCAGCCTTGAGGGGTGCGGCCATGGTGGTGGCTTGAGTGGCCGGCCAGCCCCTCTCTCCCCCTCTTTATATAGGTGGAGGCCCCAAGGTTTAGGTCAAAGAGTCCGAATAAGACCCCAACAAAACCTTCCAAGTGTCCAAACCTAGGGGGAGTGGGACTCCCCCCTTTCCTTGGTGGGGTGGCCGGCCACCATGGTGGGGAGTCCACTTGGGACTCTTCCTCCCTTAGGTTGGCCGGCCAAGGTGGGTGGAGTCCCTCTGGGACTCCACCTTCCATCCTTATTTCTTCCGGACTTTTCTAGAACCTTCTAGAACCTTCCGTAGAACCTTCCGGATCATTTTAATTCACATAAAATGACATCCTATATATGAATCTTATTCTCCGGACCATTCCGGAACTCCTCGTGATGTCCGGGATCTCATCCGGGACTCCGAACAAATATTCGAACTCCATACCATATTCAAGTACTACCATTTCAACATCCAACTTTAAGTGTGTCACCCTACGGTTCGTGAACTATGCGGACATGGTTTAGTACTCACTCCAACCAATAACCAATAGCGGGATCTGGAGATCCATAATGGCTCCCACATATTCAACGATGACTTTAGTGATCGAATGAACCATTCACATACGATACCAATTCCCTTTGTCACGCGATATTTTACTTGTCCGAGGTTTGATCTTCGGTATCACTCTATACCTTGTTCAACCTCGTCACCTGACAAGTACACTTTACTCGTACCGTGGTATGTGGTCTCTTATGAACTTATTCATATGCTTGCAAGACATTAGACGACATTCCACCGAGAGGGCCCAGAGTATATCTATCCGTCATCGGGATGGACAAATCCCACTGTTGATCCATATGCCTCAACTCATACTTTCCGGATACTTAATCCCACCTTTATAACCACCCATTTACGCAAGTGGCGTTTGATGTAATCAAAGTACCTTTCCGGTATAAGTGATTTACATGATCTCATGGTCATAAGGACTAGGTAACTATGTATCGAAAGCTTATAGCAAATAACTTAATGACGAGATCTTATGCTACGCTTAATTGGGTGTGTCCATTACATCATTCATATAATGATATAACCTTGTTATTAATAACATCCAATGTTCATGATTATGAAACTAATCATCCATTAATCAACAAGCTAGTTTAAGAGGCATACTAGGGACTTCTTGTTGTCTATATATCACACATGTACTAATGTTTCGGTTAATACAATTATAGCATGATATATAAACATTTATCATAAACATAGAGATATAAATAATAACCACTTTATTATTGCCTCTAGGGCATATCTCCTTCAGACTTATCACGGTAAAACTTAGATGCACACACGGTGGATTTTTTTTCTTCTTTTCATAGCCTCGCCCGGTCTCCTCCGCGAATAAAACTACCCCCGTTAAAAAAGGATTAGAGCACCTCCAGCTGATGGAGCTCCCCAAGGCCAAATCTGGCGATAAATAGTGCTAGATTGGACGAAACTTTGGCGTTGGGAGCGCCGAAATTCCAGCCGTCTCCCCAAGTAGACGCCCGGAGATCGGCGTTTTTGGCTTTACTTTCACAAATATACTCACAGTTGGGCGAATTTGACAAATTTTACCAATGTCTGGCTTATTTTTACAAATAAACATTACAGTTCAACAAAGCAAGAAAATAATTTGACAAGTTTTGAAACAAATCAAATGAAAACTAGTTGGTGTTTCCTCGAAGCCTCCATATGTGCTCCACCAGATCATCCTGCAGCTGTTGATGCATTGTGGAGTCTCGAATCTCCTGACGCATAGCGATGAACACAGCCCCCGACGCCGGCCCCTAGTGATTAGGCTGTGCAAGAGGACCCTCTCTGTCATATGGTGCAGCTTGTTCGCTCAGAGGAACCGAATACTTTCGCTCATTCTTGATAATCATGTTGTGTAAGCACACACAACAGTTCATCACCTCCCACATCTGATCTTTGGACCAAGTCAAAGCGGGGAACTGGACTACAACAAATCTCTGCTAGAGGACACCAAATGCACGCTCGACATCCTTTCGGCAACTTTCTTGTTCCTTGAAAAACTCCACCTCCTTCAGGAGGACGGGGCTTGAGATAGTGTTCACAAATATTGACCACTTTGGATAGATACCGTCTGCAAGATAGTATCCCTTGTTGTACTGCTGGCCATTGATCACAAAGTTAATCGGGGGAGCATGACCCTCAACAAGCATGGAGAAGATCGGCGAGCACTGCAAGACGTTGATGTCGTTGTTGGATCCCGGCATACCAAATCCAGAGATCATGGGTAGCCACTGCCTCAAGTATCACAATGCAACCTTTTTTGTGACCCTTGTACATTCCCTGCCAGGCAAACAGACAGTTGTTCCATTTTTAATGCATGCAGTCAATGCTTCCAAGCATCCCTGGAAATCCTCGAGCTTCATTTAAAGCGGGAATCTTAGCAGTGTCTTCGACACTGGGTGATCTCAAGTAGATATCCCCGAACACTGCTATCACCGCCCTGCAGAACCGGTAGAAACAATCAAGGGCAGTGGACTCCGTTATCCGAAGATAGTGATCGGCAGAATCACCAGGAGCTCCATATGCCAGCATACGCATAGCCACCGTGCACTTTTGGAGGGCGGAAAATCCTTCCATGTCGGTGCAATCCAACTTGCATCTGAAATAGGAGTCGTACTCTCGAAGGGCATACACAATTCTCAGGAAGAGCTTCCGGCTCATCCTGAAACGACGCATAAAAACAGTCTCACCATGCAATGGATTGTCGGAGAAGTAGTCGGCGTAGAGCATGCAGTAGCCCTTCATTTTCTGCCTCGTCTTGCATTTCCGGCGACCTGGTGCCGACCCACCACGGCGACCAATGGCCGTCTTGGCGTACAAGCCAGACAGGCAAGCTAGGATCAACAAGTGCTCCTCATCTTGGGCGGCAGCTGCCATCTCTTCTTCAAAAAGCTCGGCGAACATCTGCTCCTCCTCGTCATCGGAGTCCATGTCCGGCCAGGAAATTGGACGAACACCTGTCGGGCGTGTCAACGAGGCGCGGCACGAGGGAGTTGCCCGGCGATGGAATATAGGCATAGGGCACGATGAACGGCGGAATATAGGCTGCTGGGTGGAGGGACGGCGGAATTCAGGCAACCGGCCGGCGGATTGGCTAGGGATGGTGCCGGCGGCGACAGAGCAACGAGAGGGGAGGAGGGATTTGTGACGAGAAAGTGGTGGGGTTCGTGTGTTCTCTCGCCGACAGAGCGGGCCCGTCCCCGCTTTTCTCTCGTCTGGAGTCCCCGAGCGCACCCCAGGAGGCCGGGGATGGCCTAGGCTCTCCGGATGGATTAAAGGTCAAATCCGGAGGAAAACGAGGAGCCAATGGCGCGACTGGACCGAATAAGTCCGGATGAAAAAAAAGACTATCGGGGGCCTCGCTGGGAAGACGGCTGGAGATGCTCTTACCCCCCTTCCCTTCCTTCTAGCGGCAGCGCAGGCATGACGATCCATACGTCCATCCTTCTCATCCTCCATATCGCTGCTCCACTTCTCAATTGGGAATCAATCTAAAAAAGATAGGATCCAAACATAGTTTCCATATCATCGCTGCTCCGCTTCTCAAATGGTGTCGTAAATTCTCTGTCATCCACGCACGGGAATCAATCTAAAAAAAGGTACAATCTAGGTCCAATTTCCATGTTCTGACCAAGCAAAAATCCAGTGTCAATGTTTACTCTACCGGATTCCCCTTAATGTCTGATGCAGCAGACGAGGAGCTGTCGGCTGTTTGAATTAGATCGGATGGCCGCCACCGTCGGTGATGCTGCTCAGCAATGAACTGCGGCCGGCCGGGGGCGCAGCTTCACCTCCTTCATGCCTGCAGGAGACAAGTAATAATTCGTTCATGAGGAGCATTACTGATGTAGTCTTGCCGGAGAAATAATAAACACAGCTAGCAGCAACATTATGTCCGACGATGATACCATCTATCCACTGGTAGTTGATACTCAGGTAATCTCTCCTCCTAAAATTATGTTATGGATTACATACACCTCCAGGCCTCATGGTTATTCTTTGTTTGTACTGATGGTTGTTGGACTGCTATTTTCTTAAAAAATAACATTATCATGGAATTACATCTTATGCTTCGTTACTACGTGCGTGTTTTGTTTAGTCTAACACAGCTGATTGTTGTGTCTATGGTTATTGGTTAAGCTTGCACAACAGATCGATTAATTAGCTCCTCTAGCTAGCTTGATATAGGAGCATCAGATCAATCAGGCTAGCTTACGCTTTTGCTGGTACGTGCAAGTTTTGCTTTGGCCAAAAGCACCAGTCAGCGGCGAGTCGTTCACGAGGGCTTCCACATCGAGCAAGTCCCGCAACTGCAAGTCCACCTTGCCAGAAAATAACATGTGCCAATTGAGGGCGTGTGATCAAGGATGGCATGCCGCCAGGTCGGAGTATCCGATCATCTATTACAGGTATAGCTTGCATGCTGCTTTAATATTTCAGTTTGTAGCTAGCCATTTAGTAATTTACAAATTTGAGGTGTAGTTATCACTACAAATTGATCCAAATTGTAGTTACACTATTGTATACAATTGTTAGAACGAACGGTGCAAGGCATATCACGAGTATTTGGCACATCGAGAATGTGCCAACATGGGAGCAATGATGGCACATCGGATTATCA
This sequence comes from Lolium rigidum, assembly GCF_022539505.1. Lineage (NCBI taxonomy): Eukaryota > Viridiplantae > Streptophyta > Magnoliopsida > Poales > Poaceae > Lolium > Lolium rigidum. The sequence goes on from NC_061511.1 coordinate 119,324,662, forward strand.
TATCGATATGTTGCACGTATAGTTTGCATCCATCTTTATTATTTTCCTTTGGATCAAAGACCAATCCATTTACCATTCAAATTGTATTATCTATAGGTTAATATATCTATTAATAATATATCTACTAGCTAAGTGCCCGCGCGTTGCTGCGTGTGAAAAATGTCGCTGAAAAGTTATATTGTTTGAACGCACTTTTTTTGGAATCCACTCTAGGAATAGTACTTCCTCCTTCGGAGATTAGGATGTCAAAGTCCAACATCTTAAAGTTTGAGCTACTATATACAAAATTATGGACAAAATAATAACCATAATTATTATTAAATAATAATAACTATTGTATTATTTAAACAAACATAATAACCATAATATGAAAATATATTTTATGATGGTTCTAAAAATATTAATTTAGAATTATAAATGGTGGCGTTTTTTCTAAGCAATTGGTCAAACTTTGCTTTATCCAAATATTATAGGCACCCTATTTTATAATAGGGAGTAATTCACAAAGTGTGTTGATGCATGTAGTGTGTGATCAAGTGAAAATTATCTAAGCATCTGTACAATTCGCCTACACTCGCAAAAAAAGACAATTCACCTAGACTCGCACATGAGAAGAACTATCCGTAAGCATAAACATATGGAAAAATACATTCTGAACCATGAGGATATTTTCTAAACATGGTCTACTATAGTCGTGCCCCTAGAACCAGTTTTGTAAAAGCAAGATCCCATGTCCTAACAAATCGTCCGTACAAGGAAACCAAGCGCACGTATGGCGAAGAAGTTAATGACGCACTCATGGTGCCGTCGATGCTGAAAAGCAGGACGCGCTGCATTCAGTTTTTTGCCTATCGATCGGGTTTTCCCTCTCGATCCTATTGCCTAGGCTATGGCCAGCTAATTATTTCCGGTCTCACTTTTTTTCTCTTTTATTACGAAACAATAGCAGGGGTTGGGACGTTATCATTTTTTCCGACCGCTAGAGAGGCTGTGCTCTTTTTATTTAATGGAGTCGGAAACGGCAACCTCAGGCCTTTCGGAACCAAATCACCTTTATGTGCGAGAGGGACAACCTGGGCCTCGATGGCGATTCAAGGGAGACGTTGGGCCTATGAAAAAAATACTTTAGCCCGTTTGTAACACCAGACAGCCACCTGCTTCAATTTAATTGTAAAGATTAATTTCAGAATTGCGATAATTGTATAGGCCCCGGTTGTGAGAACAGATAGGGCAAGGTATATCACGATCAGCATGTCGATCATGTGCCAAATGAGGAATCATGCGAAAAGAAGCCACACTGAAGTATCAGATCGATCCGTTACAGTTTGGATAGTTCTTTTTTCGGAATCCAGCCATTTGATAATTGACCAGTTGGACGTGCAGTTCTCACTATAGAGCTGAAAAAATGTTTCTGGGCAAATTTATGTACGATAGATTTGCTATTTGAATGGTGGAATAAAGTATACCGTGGCATATGCCATGGTTGTGACAGTAGATGACGCCTGGTATATCATGGTGCTTCATCAACAAAAGTCTCAAGAACATACATATGAACATCATATTTCTACCGTGCAATATTACTAGAGAGATCGCAAGCATGGGCTAGATAGGATTGCCGCAATTTTCAATCGTTCGTTGCTATTTGGATAACAAGTCCCACAACCATTTTAGAGGAATGGATCGATGTTTTTGTTTAATAATTAGAAGAAATTTAGAGATCCTTAGAGTTGGATTCTTGGCATTACGCAGCAGTACTAGGAAATTGAGGTTGCTTTTTATTTGATATATTCATAATTCATAAATTACAGGGTGCCATGTATTGTATATCATTAGATTACAAATTAAATTACTATGTGTAACACAAAAGTAGCTAAGTTTTTTATGGCTTTGAATGTCAATACATAATTTAATATTTTTACTGCAAACTTCATTACTAATTACTAAAGGTTCTATTACCAAGATTTTGCAAAAGTTAATGTATACTTTAAAATTTATCTGACATAAAAGGATTAAAAATGCATTTTGGACAACTGATTATAATCGTACATCACTAGGATGTCCCTCCACTGTCCAAGTCCTATCTAGCTCCAGAAAATAGTTTGTTTAGATTCGCATATCCCACAACAAGCTTGAAGCTTAAAGTTACATCATCAAATAGTTCTTCTTGGGCGCTATATCCATGGCCATGTTTTCATTCCTTAAAGAACATAAAATAGGTATGCGGGAATGAACTACACCTACTTATTTACTTTTAGGTTACCATATGGGAAGATACCACACATCTCACTAGCTAGCCGCGCAATCTGCACGGGTCGCCAAGCTAGTTCAAAGTATATGAAAGATATTGTCTCTTATAAAAGGAAAATTTCTAATGAGAAAATCTCCACTATGCTCGCTAATTATTTCTTTAATAGAAAGGTTCCAAATAAGCTTGGAGATTCAGTATACCCACTATTTCATGCTCCATCAAAAATAATTATGTTAGAACAGCTTTATGTGATTTGGGAGCAGGAGTGAGTGTTATACCTTTTCTCTTTACTAGTTAGGTTCCCGTGCGTTGCACCGGGTTCATTAATTTTTTTTTCTTGCTGCAAATTTTAAAACACAATACACATGTATTCTCAGTAATGCAAACGATATGTGAAAGAATACAATATTTTATACGTTTTGGGTTACTCAAACTATGCGCTCTCTCTCTAAAGGCGTGACATAAATCATGCTCTTGATCATTTCTATCTAAAGGCATGCCAAGGATGCATATGTATTTTTCGAGAGTAGGTGAACATATAACTTTTCATAGAAGGAAAAAATGTTAGAAAATGGAGCATCCATCTAAGCCTTTGGTACTGGTTCCCTTACGAACCGGTGCCAAAGGGGTCTTTTGCACGGTTTGGGGGCTCAGGCGGGCGAGGAGCTCTAGCACCGGTTCGTGAGGGGCGTTCGTACCGGTTCGTGTTACGAACCGGTACGAAAGGGCCAGGGCTGGACCTTTCGTACCGGTTCGTAACACGAACCGGTACCAAAGGGTGCCACCATATCATCACATCGCGAGCCCATCCCTGGCTCCTTCATCTCATTTTTCTCTTCTTCCTCTCTAACACTCTAAATTTTTTTACACCTCTCACACTCCAACAAATCTCTATCTTTTCTCCACCATTTTAACAAGATTAAGGGCATACATCTATCCAAGGGTTAGCAATATCATCCTTTCTTCCGGCGTTCCTAATTTAGCTCATTTCTTTGGTAGTTTTAACTCGTACTATTTTTCTAGTGCTAGCAAGGTGTTCGATGAAATGCGTAAGTTAGGGATTTTATTTTTTTTATATGCAATTTGAGCTGAAATTATGGTATGTTTTGTAGGTTCTAATTAGTATCATCCCGGTCCTCACCGCCGTCGATCGCCAGCGTCGTCCCCTAGCCGGCACCGTACCACCTCGGTGAGCCTCTTATTTTTTATAAAAAAATAGTTTTATGTGATGAACTTGAATATTAATTAAGTTGGTCACTCATATATCCATGATGTTGTGTAATTAATGATTTTTGATATACATATATAATGCAGATGAGTCGACAATGGATGTACGGTGACCGGTGCCATCCCCACTTCATTAATGGCATGCATTATTTTCTCAGCGTGGCTGAGGCAAACATGCAGTCGAATGGTTTCATCTATTGTCCATGTAGTTCCTGTAAGAATATGAAGGATTACTCTACCTCAAAGATCATTCACGTCCACCTGCTGGAGAACGGTTTCATGCCCAGCTATAATTGCTGGACCAAGCATGGAGAAAGAGGGGTTATATTGGAAGACAACGAAGAAGAACATGATAGTGACAACTATCCTATATTCACTGAAGACGGTGATAGTAGAATGGGGGAAGACGAAGCTGAAGAAGAGCCCATTTTTGATGAGCCGATTTTTGATGACCCGGATGACGATTTGGGTCGGGTCATTATTGATGCGAAGATGAACTGCGGAAGTACAAAGAAGAGGTTGAAGTTGGAGAAAATGTTAGAGGATCACAACAAACTGTTGTACCCAAATTGCGAAAATGGCCAGAAAAAGCTGGATACCACGCTGGAATTGCTGCAATGGAAGGCAGAGAATGGTACTTCTGACAAGGGATTTGAAAAGTTGCTGAAAATAATAAAGAAGATGCTTTCAGGGGAGAACATATTGCCCTCTAGTACGTACGAAGCAAAGAAGATTGTCTGCCCTCTAGAATTAGAGGTGGAGAAGATACATGCATGCATCAATGACTGCATCCTCTACCGCAAGGAGTACGAGAATTTGAATGTATGCCCGGTATGTAGTGCATTGAGGTATAAGATCAGGCGAGATGACCCTGGCGATGTTGAGGGCGAGTCCAACCCCAGGAAGAGGGTTCCCGCGAAGGTGATGTGGTATGCTCCTATAATACCACGGTTGAAACGTTTGTTCCGGAACAAAGAGCATGCCAAGTTGTTGCGATGGCACCAAGAGGACCGTAAGAAAGATGTGATGTTGAGACACCCCGCCGACGGGTCGCAGGTGGAGAAAAATCGACAGAGAGTTCAAGTCATTTTCGGATGACGCAAGGAACTTAAGATTTGGTCTAAGTACGGATGGCTTTAATCCTTTCGGGGAGCGAGAGGTCCAGCCATAGCACTCGGCCGGTGACTCTATGTATCTATAACCTTCCTCCTTGGTTGTGCATGAAGCGGAAGTTCATTATGATGCCAGTGCTCATCCAGGGCCCGAAGCAACCCGGCAACGACATTGATGTGTACCTAAGGCCTTGGTTGAAGAAATTTTAGAGTTGTGGCGTGAAGAAGGTGTACCTGTGTGGGATGAGCACGAACAAAAGGAATTTAACCTACGAGCGTTGTTATTTGTAACCATCAATGATTGGCCTGCTCTTGGTAACATTTCGTGTCGACTCAAACAAGGGATACAATGCATGCACACATTGTTTAGGTGAGACTGACATTAAATATTTGGGAAACAAGAATGTGTACCTGGGGCATCGTCGATTTCTTCCAAAACAACATCACGTAAGAAAGAGAGGAAAGCATTTCGGAGGTGAGGCAGATAACCGAACGAAGCCTACCCGCCCTCATCGGGGAAGTTATATATGATATGGTCAAGGATTTAAAAGTGATCTTTGGAAAGGGTCCTCGCGGACAATCTGCTCCGCATGATGTTGACGGACACGTACCTATGTGGAAGAAGAAGTCTATATTTTGGGAGCTACCCTATCGGAAATTCTTAGAGGTTCACTCGCAATCGACGTGATGCACGTGACGAAAAATCTTTGCGTGAACCTGCTAAACTTCTTGGGCGTGTATGGGAAGACAAAAGATACACCGGATGCACGGCAGACCAAGCAAAGTATCCACGAAGGAAACAACTTGAATCCAGAGAAGTATCAAGGTCCTGCCAGCCTACGCTCTTACCAAAGAGGAGAAGGAGATCTTTTTTGAAGTCCCGAGTAGCATCAAGGTCCCGTCCGGCTTCTCGTCGAATATAAAGGGAATAATAAACATGTCGAGAAAAAGTTTCAAAACCTAAAGTCTCATGACCGCCACGTGATTATGACACAATTACTTCCGGTTGCATTGAGGGGGCTTCTGCCGGAAAATGTTCGAGTACCCATTGTGAAGCTATGTGCGTTCCTCAATGCAATTTCTCGGAAGGTGATCAATCCACTTACTCTACAAAATTTACGTAAGGATGTGGTCCAATGTCTAGTCGGCTTCGAGTTGGTGTTCCCACCATCCTTCTTCAATATTATGACACATCTCCTAGTTCACCCGGTCGAAGAGATTGGCGTTCTCGGTCCCGTATTTATACACAACATGTTCCCCTTTGAGAGATTCATGGGAGTCTTAAAGAAGTACGTTCATAACCGTGCTAGGCCGGAAGGAAGCATCTCCAAGGGCTATGGAACGAGAGGAGGTCATTGAGTTTTGTGTTGACTTTATTCCTGACCTTAAGCCGATCGGTGTTCCTGAATCACGCTATGAGGGGAGACTGCGTGGAAAAGGCACGCTAGGAAAGAAAGCAACAACGTGTATGGACGGACATTCTTTAACTCAAGCACACTACACAGTTCTACATAATTCCATCTTGGTGGCTCCGTACAAAGAGGAACACAAGGATATCTTACGCTCTAAATACCCGGAGCAACGTGAAGATTGGATTGATGGAGAACACATGAAGACTTTCGGCGGTTGGTTGCAAACACGTCTCATGAATGTCACCGATGACGAGCAGCTGTACTTGTTGGCCAAGCAACCATCTTCTACTATATCGACTTTTCAAGGGTACGAGATTAATGGGAACACATTTTACACGTTCGCCCAAGACAAAAAGAGCACCAACCAAAACGAGTGGTGTCCGCTTTGATGCGTAAGATGACAATGGGAACAAGGTCACATATTATGGGTACATAGAGGAGATATGGGAACTTGACTATGGACCTAATTTCAAGGTCCCTTTGTTCCGGTGCAAATGGTTCAACCCGAAAGACGGGTACGAGTAGACCCGCGATACGGAATGACTACAGTGGATCTCAAGAATCTAGGGTACGACACCGAACCATTCGTCCTAGCCAGTGAAGTGGCTCAGGTCTTTTATGTGAAGGACATGTCTAGCAAGCCGAAAAAAGAAAAGAAAGGCAAGAGGACACATCATACGATGAGCCAAAGCGGCACATAGTTCTTTCAGCAAAAAGAAACATCGTGGGAGTAGAGGACAAGATAGACATGTCAGAAGATTATAATAAGTTTGATGATATTCCACCCTTCAAGGTAAAAACTGACCCAAGCATCATCTTAAATAATGAAGATTGTCCATGGTTGCGTCGCAGTCAGAAGAAAGGGAAACAGACGAAGAAAACTCAGAAGACTAGCTAGATAGGGATCATAACTTGTGTATCTCAATATGGAATCACTTTTGTGTAATGATGTTACTGTATGTAAGATATTAACAATGGAGATGGTTGGCTTGTAGGGAAATTTTTCCGAGGCGGAACTTCCGAATATGCCATATATAGGGCATGTGCACCAAGGGCATATTCGAGAAGTTCCGCCACGGGAGATTTCCCAACCCTTTCCCCAACATTGTTAGAGGAGATGGGAGTCTTTCACGGGCTTGCAGGGAAATTTTTTCGAGGCGGAACTTCCGAAGATGCCATAGGGCGTGTGCACCAAGGGCATCTTCGACAAGTTAAGGCAGAGTATTACTGTTAAGGCCACCTCAACCACACAATCATCCAAACCACTAAGCCATGCACACTTATCATCACCCAAATGGGTTCAAAGAAGAGCTAGGGTCCCCAACAATAGTTGGCATCCCTCTAGCTCAAGCAAATTAATCATAAGATTCATCGCTGCAAGCAGTTCATCTCATTTATCCATTAAATCATGACAAGCTATACAGATAAATGAATTACACAAGCAACTAGTAACTCGAACACTTGCAAATGAGCCAAAGGATCACTGCAAACATCAGTATATGCTTAATTAAGCATTAGCAGTCACCAGGACATGGTGAGATGCTACACAGATACAAAGGGCATCACCACAAGGCACAGACAGAAGCACAACCAACAACCATCAAGCAACTGCTGATCATATGATCATCAGGGCTTGACAGAGCATGCCAGTACATGCTAGAGCCAAGCCTAGCACCAATCCATGAATCATATAAATTAAATAGCCACTGTTCATTAACCATTACATCACATATAATCAAATAAATGATATATAATTGTATCTAGAAGCACACCATCAAGGGATGAAGCTATCTAGCCCACTACCAGGCTCAATAGAGCATTTCCCTGAATCATAGCCCAATGAACAATACACCAGGGGCACTGCACTTGCTAAATGCAAGAACTACACACAATAGTGAGCCAGGAGAGCCAGAGCAATGACACAGCACAAGAATTAAGCAACAGCAATGGCTAGTACTGGCCAGGTAAGCATCTAGGGGATCAGTAGCATGCACAATAGCATGGAGGCACAGAGACTGCAAGCCAGGGAATATAGCAAGCAATAGCAGGGCATAGGATAGGACCAGTAGAGTAGCAGCCGCAGCTAGCACACCATAGCAGTAGCAGAGGCAGCCATAGGCACGCAGCAGCAGCAGCACACACAAGGGCAAGCGCAGTAACCATGGCACAGCACGACGCAACAACAGCACGACATGGCTAGCATCTCCAGGAGGGGGAGCAGCACCAGGGACTAGAGCAAGAAGAAGAGCTGAGAGAGAAAGAGAGAGGCGGAGGAGCACTTACATGCGTGGCGAACGAAGAACACGGCCTTGGCGGCACACGTCGGGGGCACGTCGGCGCCAAGCCCAGCCAGGCCAGGCCACGGCATCGCCGCAGCGCCTAGCGCCACCACGGCAACGCTCACGGCGACGCCACAGCACCAGGAACGCCGGCGCCCGACGAATCGCCGTGGATCCGTGCGGTCGTGCGGGCAGATGAGTTGGAGAGGAGCGGAGGAGGCGACGAGGGCCAGATCGACGCGGACCATCTGGTTCGCCGTCGAGAGGCGGTCCTTCTGCAACCAACCACGTCGCCGGAGCTGGCCGGAGACGGCCGGAATAATTCAGCGACGGCGGAGGCGACGCAAGTCGCCAGAGCGTCGAGGAGAGAGTTAGGGTTAGGGGAGAGGAGCGTCTACGGCGCGACTGGGTCGGTTGGACCGAGCCCAGTGGGCTGGTCCAACCTAACCAGCTTGGGCCACCTGACAGGTGGGACCCGAGGGTATTTTGGTCATTTCCAAAATAACCATTTAACTAGTATTTTCCCAGAATTTTACAAAATAAATATGACTCTAAAAAAATACAAAAAATATGTAAACCACTCAGAATAAAATTCTCTATCGTAATAAAATATGAAAAGGAACTTTTGAGACAAAAGAGATTAAGTCATAATTTGATGAATATTTTAATCATTAAAAATAACCCACCATATTTTTAATGATAAAATAAGTCCATAAATTCTTTGGGACTTTAAAAACACCTTGACAACATTTCAAGGTAGTATTTTACCCTAAATAGAGTATCCCTAAATTATTCTTAGTAATTACCTCTTACATGAAATGATAAGACATCGGGAAAGGGGAAAACAAACCCTAAAAGCTGAATCATGCATAATTGCTTCTTTAACCATTGCCCTTATCGGACAATGATGCTATTTTTCTGCAGCAGAGGACAAGGGTCAGTCCACACCATCGAACTGCAATACTTTGCAGTCTTCAGGCAAGTTCATCGCTTGCTCCTGTCATTTGAGTATTTTTACCAAATTACTTGCAAAGTACTATACTTATCACTCCTGCATGAAAAGCAAAAGTACAACTTTCATAACTATGAATATGACTATGTGGTTGGCAATGGAACCATGGAATGTGTTGACATGGTGGAGGTTCCATTGCAATGGGTTTATATCCATCTAGGATTAAACAACAAATGTCGTCCAGTGATTTTTGTGCCGTAAAACTCGTGTTAACCATAAGATCTGGAGTGGGACGGAGTAGTCAATCGTATTTCCACCTCTTGTACATCAAGGGATGCGCTTACCGTAGTCACTTGAATCCGATGGACAAACGGAGTGGTTGGGGAGCCCTAAGTCCCCACGGTAATGACTGTAGTCACTTGTATCCCGAGGAACAAGCGGAGTGGTTGGGGAGCCCTAAGTCCCCACGGTAATGCGGTCTATGATGGGTTGCATCTCCCGGCGAAGGAGTTCATGGTAGTTAGCCCAGAACTGTTGTCGTGGCCGGGGGCCATCCTTAATTGGTATAAGAATACCGGCGAGGACCCAGGGTCGGAGTTTGCAACAAAGGGTGGGTGTGCGAGGTAGCGGAGGAATATGATTGGCTAAGACCTTATACCGGGCCTCACACCAAAGGAAGTGTGGACGGGAAAGCTGCCCGGTTGGCACCAAGGTTAAGATCTCTTATGGGTAAAGCAACACACCTCTGCAGAGTGTAATGAATCGTGACCTGTCACTCCCTGTTCCGGGTTTTGGAACTGCGAACGCTGCCGGAAAGGAACTCCATAAAGTTCTAGTAAACCGGTGAAGGTTGACGGACATAGTTCTTCTGAATAAAAGCAACCTCTTGAAGAAATGGTTACCAAAACCTGCATTGGTATTAGACTTTCTGGTCTGATATTGTAGCTAGTGCATTAAACACCTCTTTTCTATAATGAACTTGTTGAGTACACTCGTACTCATACCACTCTTAAATCCCCTGCTTAGATTGCCTGAATCATCTTGAGGAGGACACCGACAACCAGGAAGGAGCAGAAGAAATCTGCTATGAAGAGCCAGACCTCTCCGGAGGTGTAGAAGGAGTGGATTACCTCATCGTCTACGGAACCGGGGAGGGTTCCGGAGGAGAACAAGCGTAGACTAATCTGATAGTAGTAGTAGCCGAGCAGTACGAAAACTTAGTACTTAACTGCTCGATGAGGGAATAAATGTATAACTTACTAAGACTGCTATATTGTAAGCTAAGTTGGGTTCACCTCGAACCCAGGAGTATTCCTCTCAGGACCCAGGAGGAACTCCGTGATGATGTGTACATATAGTTTGTAATAATAAATGAATGAGTTATGGACCTGCTATGTTCTGTTGTACTACTCCGAGGGATGTAATATTTGCGGATTGGTACTTCGTGAATGTTATATCAACGACTAGCATACTACAACATGCAGTGGTATGCAGAGTCACCACAGATGGTATCAGAGCAAAAGCTTTGACCTTAGGTTGGAACCTAGTAAATGGGATAGAACGTTAGGAGTCAAATAGGATTAGTAAAGAATTCTCTAAAATATGGTGTATATTCACTTGAGAATAAAACAATCATATCTTTTAGTGCGACAATTCTTTATTATCACTATTATGATGAATCATTACTAATATTATAATCTTTCTTATCTACAGCCTAAAATGGCCAGTTCACGTTCCGGACGTAACGTGAAAGTGAAGGAATCAACTCTGAACGATTATGACGGAGGACTCGCTGAAATTCTCCCTGCAATGTTACTCGAATTTGGGTGCGATCCCCAAATCCGAGTAATGAAATACATGTACTACGCTGGTACAGTATTTGCGAAGTGTAGGGTAGGATTACAACTCCCAGAATCCCTAGGAATGAGTGCAGTGATGCCAGCAGGAGAGGCTAGGACCATAAGAACAACCTATCACATAGCCATAATGAAATCCATCACAGATATTCGGGAACATAAGACCAAGGAGCTTATTGGTTCCGAATTCGCACATATTCCACATATGGAGGAGGAAGATGATCCTATGTTGAACCACTTTAAGTTTGCAAAGCGAAAACCTGCAGAAGCCGCTAAGTACATGGATAACTGCCGAAACCTACTGACATTGTTCTTTCAGTTGAACCAACATCTTTCAGGGGCAATTGACACAATGTTGGATGAATTCACTGAGCCCAAGGAGGAGTCGAAGGGAAAGGAACCAATGGAGGGTGAGGTTCACACACCAGTTTATTCAGCTGGTGATTTTATTAGTATTGACCATCCAGAACCACAAACCACACCTATAACACCTAGGTACTTTCCTAGTAGCTCCCAAGGTGGATATGAGGGCGGAGAGGAGTCCGGAAACCATCAGCGTTCCGAGACTCCTATTGAGAACTCCACAGGTTGGCGTTGGGGATCATCCATGGGGAATTATGGTGATCCAGTGAGATGTAACTCCGAGAGGGATGAGGACGCCACAACCCAGTATCAGAATCATCAGTATAGTAGGGGAGATTATGAGGAGTATCCGATAATGATAGAGTCGGACACAGATGGAGGGAATGCTTATGATGGAGTCACATGGGAGTACACCCCAGGGGAGTATTATGCTGCATTAAATAATCATTTCATGACAACAAATTTCTCCCTGGGATCATCCTCTGATTCAGACTACCAGCCGATTGGGAGACCTTATGTCCCAGACTCTATCAGGAGGACTACTCGTTCGACCGGATGGAAGCATGGGATGTACCGGGAATGAATCCACGACTAGAGACCACCACGGGAGGCGAGACTACAATACAATTGTACGACATGTATTGTAGTATGTAATATTTGTATAAGTTGTAAATATACTTCAATAAGTGAGTTTGCATACTCACACTACTACTGAGTATTGTAATAAACCACTTAAGTATGTATATACATGGTATATGTTTTGTATGATTTGGATTTGCTTCTTGATTTCCATTGTGTGACTAGTTCTGTGCACAAGGTTGAGCTCAGAAAGCTTGCGCATGGAGTAATTATGAGTACCACTTTGTGTTGCAGAACTAGGGGGAAATGTCTGGAGCGACGGGCGAGGAGAGTGAAGCACAGCGCCTCGAGCGCGAGGCAAAGCAGAAGGAGGAGGCGGATGAAGCCGCCAGAAATCAGTTTCCACCACCACCACCACCCATGACGCAGCAGAACTTCCTCCAATACATGCAAATGTTGGAGGAAAGACAACGTCTGACTATGGAGCAGCAGAATAAATTCTTTCAAGAGTTGCTGCAGCAGAATAGGGTAGAGAGGCCAGAGAACCCAGGGGTTACTCTGTCAGATTTCCAGAACACCAAGCCAATCTCATTCGCCTACGCGCCTGAACCTATGGACGCGGAGGATTGGCTGATGGATACCGAGCGAAAGCTCAATACTGTTGGATGCAATGACCTGGAGAAGGTCAGATATGCTACACACTTACTGTGTGGACCCGCCGCATCATGGTGGGATATATATCGTTGTTGTTTACCCAGCTGAAAAGGTTTTCACCTGGGAAGAGTTCAAGAGGAAGTTCAGGGAATCCAATGTCCCTGAAAGTATAGTGGAGTTGAAGCGTCGAGAGTTCGAGAGTCTCGAGCAGAAGGATAAGGCTATCCTGACTTACGTCAGGGAGTTTTCAGGATTGTCCCGGTATGCTGTTGAGGAGGTCAACACGGAGGACAAGAAGAAGAAGAGGTTCATGAGAGGATTGAATCCTCAGTTTAAATTACAGCTCCGAATGTTGAGAGCTACTGAATTCCAGGAGTTGGTGGATGCAACCATCACTCTTGAGGATGATTTCAAACAACTACAATAAGAGAAGCGGAAGAAGGCCAGGTTTGAGCCTAAGAAGTTCATTAGCAACAAGCCCAACACTGGCTTGAGTTTCAAGCCGAGGTACAACAACAACAACAACAACAACAGGAGGAACCAGGGATTTCAGTCCGCAAACCAGATCGTTTGCCGCAATTGTGGACTCAAAGGGCATTTCTCAAAGGATTGTCGTAAGCCCAGAATCATATGTTTTGGGTGTCGTCAGGAGGGGCACATGTTGAAGGATTTCCCCAAGAGAAACAACGGAGGAGGACAGTCAGGAGGAGGAGGAAACCGAGGTGGGAATTCCGGAGGGAATTGGAAGACCAAGAAACCCTTCGGAAAGTTGAACTGCACCAGTCTAGAGGAGGTGGTGAACTCCGATCAAGCAGTGATAGGTACGCTTCAGATACTCACTCATCCTGGCAAAGTACTTTTTGATACTGGTGCAATTACATCATTCATTTCTCAGCAATTCATCATCAAACATGGGATTAGTTGCACTAAGTTAGATACACCTATCACCATACTATCTGCGGGGGGAACGATAGTAGTATCCCACATTAAACAAGGACAGGTCATTATGATCAATAAGTGTGGGTTTGACGCAGACCTGTTCGTTCTACCTATGAAGGACATAGATGTCATTCTTGGTATGAACTGGTTAGAGGCAAACGGAGCCTTGATAGATTGTGCAAACAAGACAGTGTCTTTGAAAAGCCCCGAGGGAGGCAGAATGATTTATCAAGGAGATAAACATACCCAGATTGAGGTAGAGTTACAGTTGAATAGCATGAAAGAAGTAAAACTTGAGGACATACCCGTAGTTAATGAGTTCCAGGATGTATTTCCAAAGGAATTACCTGGAATGCCACCAGATAGGGAGATAGAGTTTACTATCGACCTAATTTCGGGAACAACTCCGATAGCAAAGGCACCATACAAGATGGGGCCTAAGGACTTGAAGGAACGCAAGGAACAATTGGATGACCTAGAACGGAAAGGATTCATTCAGGAGAGTATTTCACCATGGGGATCACCAGTAATATTCGTGGATAAAAGGGATGGAGGCCGAAGGATGTGCGGAGACTACAGGAACCTGAACAATGTTACTATCAAGAACAAGTATCCACTCCCTAGAATACAAGATCTGTTTGGTCAAGTTAGAGGAGTAGGAGTCTTTTCCAAGATTGATCTGAGATCAGGATATCATCAGATAAAGATCAAGAAGGAAGATGTTCCGAAAACTGCCTTTGTCTCAAGGTATGGACATCATGAGTACTTAGTAGTACCTTTTGGATTAACCAATGCCCCAGCAATATTCATGAATCTTATGAATAAGATCTTCATGCCATGTCTGGACAAGTTTGTCATCGTATTCATCGATGATATCTTGATATACTCCAAGGATAAAGCTGAACATGCTGAGCATCTTAGAATAGTGTTGCAAACACTAAGAGAACATCAACTCTATGCCAAATTCAGCAAATGTGAGTTTTGGCTAGACCAAGTAGAATTTCTTGGTCATGTTATCAGTAAGGATGGGATAGCAGTAAACCCAAGCAAGGTAGCAGCAGTTTTAGAATGGGAAGCACCAAAGAATGTCAAGGAAATCCGAGGATTCTTACGAATGGCAGGATACTATAGAAGGTTCATCGAAGGATTCTCAATGATAGCCGGACCAATGACTAAGCTGTTAAGGAAGAACACACCGTTCGTGTGGTCTGATGAGTGTGAGAAGAGTTTTCAGACTCTGAAGGAGAAACTCACCACAACACCGGTGTTAGCAGTTCCGGAAGTTGGCAAGGATTACACCGTGTATTGTGACGCATCCAAGCATGGATTAGGTTGCGTACTCATGCAAGATCGGAAAGTAATATCTTATGGATCCAGGCAACTCAGACCTCATGAAGTGAACTATCCAACACATGACCTAGAGCTAGCAGCGGTCGTATTTGCACTAAAAACTTGGAGACATTTTCTCTATGGAGCCAAGTGTGAGCTCTATACAGATCATAAGAGTCTCAAGTACTTCTTCACTCAGAAGGAACTAAACATGAGACAAAAAAGATGGCTCGAGTTAATCAAGGATTATGACCTGACCATCAATTACACTCCAGGAAAGGCCAACGTGGTAGCGGATGCCTTAAGCAGAAAGAGTACTGGAGGAGTAGAACAAGATATAACACCGGAGTTGAAGAAGGAAATAAGCCAAGCACAGATAAAACTTTGGGAGAAGGAAGCACATGAAGGACTATCAGCACTACAAGTTGCAGATGAGTTAAATGTGAACTTAAGAAATGAAATTATCATGGGTCAACTTCATGATCCATTCATCATAGAGGAAATGAGAAGGATCGATGAAGGAAGACCATCCGAATTCCACCGAGGAGAGTCTGGATCATTATGGTTCCAGAAGAGGATTTGTGTTCCAGATAACGCCGAAATCAAGGAAGTTATACTTAGAGAAGTCCATCAAACACCATATTCAATCCATCCAGGAAGTACAAAGATGTACATGGACCTAAAAGAGTTATTCTGGTGGAATAACATGAAGAGAGAAATTGCATAATATGTGGCGGAGTGCCATACTTGTCAAAGGGTGAAGGCAGAGCACCAAAGTCCACCAGGACCATTACAACCCTTACCAATCCCAGAATGGAAGTGGGAAGAGATAGTAATGGATTTGATCACCGGACTACCCATGACCAATAAAAAGAAGGACTTGATATGGGTAATCGTGGACCGGGTGACGAAAAGTGCACATTTCTTAGCCGTAAACCAACAGGACAAGGGAGAAAAACTCATAGATTTATACATCAAGGAGATAGTAAGCAAACATGGAGTTCCCAAGAAAATAGTATCAGATCGAGGATCTGTGTTCACCTCAGCCTTTTGGAAGCAACTTCATGAAGCTTTAGGATCTAAATTGGATTTTAGCATTGCATATCATTCTCAGACGGGAGGACAAACGGAGAGGAAAAATCAGATACTCGAGGATATGCTTAGGGCTTGTGCCCTAGACTTCGAAGGATCATGGGAGGAACACTTACCACTAGCAGAGTTTTCGTACAACAACAGCTATCAAAGCAGCATCAAGATGGAACCATTTGAAGCTCTGTACGGAAGGAAGTGTAGGTCACCTATCTGTTGGTACGAGACAGGTTCAAGCAAGGAGTTTGATCCAGATTATGTGAAGGAGAAGCGCATGTCGCGGATGCGGTCGACGAGCGCGGTAACGACACGCTCGCCGCCGACTGTGAGGAGGCCCGCCCGAATATGAACTCCAGCAAGCGCTGCTGCTGGCCCCATGGTGGGCGCCAACTGTCGTCGTGGTGAACAGACAGATGCCATGGGATGGCTTATCTTGGGGCCGAATGGACGCTAGAGGATTCGGGGGAGGGTTTTTGGTATGAATGGAGAGGTTTCCGGATGGATTCCTCAAGAACTTGGCTTGGGCCGAAGGTGGAAGATGATGAACTCAAGAACAAGTACAGCACTAGATCTCTCTATTTCCTCATGTCAAGTGCTTACAAGTTTCTGTGTACAAGCTTCGTAACCTAGAATCACGTCGTCGTCTCCCCCGCGAAGGGCTGTGCCCCCTCTCCTTATATAGGGGAGAGGTGGCTTACAGGGGAAGGAACCCTAGAAACCCTAATGGGATCTTTGACTAGACAAACTACTTTACAAAGCTACTTTAGCTACCGGTGATGCCGGCATGCCTTTAGTCAGAAGCTGTGACATCCTCCGGCACCTTTTACGTCATCCTTTGCCTTTGGCGTCATGGCTTCTATTAAAGCTGAAGTGCTTCGCTCATCTTTGTCTTCTAGCTCTGGAGAGCATCTTTGACTGGTCTTTGCCGACGTGCTACAGTGTAGCCTGTTCCGGTATTCTGGTACGCTCTCGGCCAGTTCCGGTATCCCCTTCCTAGGATACCGGTATGATTCTCTGAATCAACCCTCGCTATCCGGAACAACCTTTAAACCGGTACTTTGATGGCCTAAACCATCCGGTTTGGCATGCCTTTGGCATACCGGGGGTCATCCCCCCAACATTAGTCCCCGAAGCTGGTATAGTCCGGTGGATCCTATCCAACGGACCATGCCAGGTTTTCCTTTCTCAAGGTACCGGTTTAACCCTTCCGGAATCCGGATCAAATTCCTCGGCATCCTTGCCGAACTTATGTCTCTGTACCGGTTTTCTCCGGCATCTCTTGTCATTAAACCTCTCCTCGACGAAGTCGAGAATATCTCGAGTACCGTGCCTGGCGCGCGACAGTGTCAGTGGTCACTTCGGTTCGTCTTCGGTGCCAGCATTTATGGCGCCGCACTGGATCCACGCTGCCGTTCCGGATCCGTGTGGCCTTCCTGTGTCTTTGTATTTTTGGTGCGTGTATCTGCACGCCACGTGGTGGCCCACGATCCGAACCGCCGCGGCCCAGCGGTTTCCGGCCCACTTCTCTTTTTTCCTTTATAAGGGGGGAGCGGTTCCTCTTCGTCTTCTCTCCGCATTTGCCCCCTTCCCTGCGCTCTAAGCCCTCTCGCCCGTTGCGCCCTCGTCACTGCCGTTCTCCGCCGAGTTGCTGCTCCGACGAAGTCCAGCCGTTCTTCGCGCTGCGCCAGGACTATCCGTCGCGCAGAGGGTCTTTGAAGCTCCTCGTCCGCTGCAGCATCGGGTTCCCGCAGGCGCCCTCTGCTCATCTTCGCTGCTGTCCTTCTCCGTCGGCCGCGAGCTCGCCGCGTCTCCGGCGACCTTCTTCCTCAACTTCTCCGCCGCCTCAGGTTAGGCCCGATGTGCATTGAGAAAATTCCTTATTTGACATTGGTTTAAAATCTGGTTCCCTATTTGACACCGGAAAAATATTTCTTCCCTATTTGACATGTAAACTTCATTTTCTTTCCTATATGACACTCCCGTCAAATCTGTTAACTCTTGCCGTTATCTTTGTTTCCCTTGGACTATTATACCCCTGCCTTAATAGATACAGTAGCAGTCGATCGCTCGAGCTATTGTTTTCTGTCCGCGCGCTGCGCTCTTTCTGTCCATGCGTTTATTCAGTTAGGAACTTAGGCTCCATGTGCTTCGCGCGTTTATTCCGTTAGAATCAATTATCGAGCGCTAATCCCGCAATTGTTTTTAGCTGTTTCGCGTTTATATTCTGGTAGCGCAGAATCTTTCCGCTGGTTTCGTTGTAAACGTGCGCCTGAAAGTGTGAACGGGGAGCTAGCTGGACGGTTTAATGTTTGCATGCGTGCGATCTAGTAAAGCTTCAATCAAGAACCACATATTGAACCAGGGGCAAAAACGTCATTTACTTCCCAAGCTAACACCGTTAGCTCTCGAAAAGTGCAAGAGTGTCATATAGGGAAGAAAATGAAGTTTACATGTTGAATAGGGAAGAAATATTTTTCCAGTGTCAAATAAGGAACTAGATTTTAAGACAGTGTCAAATAGGGAATTCTCTCATGTGCATTTGCCTCTTTCTTTTTTTCTTTTCAGTTCTTGGGCCGGTAGGGTATTTACCTCCTCTTTTCCTTTGCTTTTCCTCTTACTCGTAGATCTTCGCGCGGGGCATGATCTTGGGAAATCTATTTCTAGGTAGATTCCGAAACCTTCCGGAAAATGTCTTCCGAGGACCTCCTTTCGGATTCTTCTTCCGGTAGCCGCCACACTGTAATCCCCACATCTTCTTCCGATGGGCTCGAGGCAGATCTCGCCCAGAGCGAGGCTGGTACTGGTAGCTCAGCCCCTGCTACCGGTAACCAAGGAGAAGCCGGCAGCTCCAGCCAAGGTGTCGGAGTAGATCTGGACTCCTACACGCGAGGAGCCTGGATGGGCTCCGACGTGACCCAGGCGGAAATCGATTGGCTCTACCGCTCCCGGAGGATTCCGGAAGAGGTTTGGTGCCGAATCCCCGGCGAGGACCATCAGCCGGAGCCTGAGACGGGTGAAATTGTGGTCTTTGCCGCTCATTTTGAGCGCGGCTTGGGCCTTCCAGCGTCGGATTTCTTCCGGCGCTTCCTCGACTTCTACGAGCTTCAGCCCCACCATCTTCCGGGCAACGCTATCTTTTATCTTTCTTCCTTCACCGCGTTCATGGAGGGATACTGCGGTATCACTCCTTCTGTTGATAATTTCTCTTTCGTTTACTATCTTCGGAAGAATTCTATCCAAGATAGGAAACTTCCTCAGCCCAAACCCTTTGTCCGGTGTGGGGGCTGCATTCTGTCTCCCCGCGCCGGAAGCAACTTCTACAAACTCTCCGGTCTGGACTCTGCCCGGACCTGGAAGAGGACCTTTTTCTACGTTCGGAACGGCGGTCCGGAAGACTTCATCAATCTTCCGGCATATGTTCCCGGGCCGTCCTCCATGAAGAATTGGCTCCACCATCCCAAGGATGACAAGGATTCCACCCGGATCGCCGGCTTCATTGACATCAACAAGGAGGAGACCAACCTCTGCGCGGAGGATCTAGTCCGCGCCTTCCTCGCGCGCCGGGTGCTGCCCCTTCAGCGGCGCGCCCACAAGATCAGCGAGATGTCGGGGCCAATGGACCCGACAAGGATCACAACCCACCGGCTGAGCCCTACTGACTTGGTCCTTAAGGCCAAGCAGATCTGCCAAAACCCGCTGAGCCCTAGCGGGAAATACGGGCTGGCCCCTTATAGCCGCCGCAACTCTCCTCCGCGGCGAGTAAGACTCTAGGATCTTTGGGAAGCTTTTTCCGGTATTACCATACGTATCTTGCTCTAACATGTTGTCTTTGTATCTCAGAACTTCCGCCGGATCGGCCAGGAGCATCCGGCTTCCTACACGCCGGACCGGGTTTTCGAGGACGACTCCGACGCTGACCCCTACGTGAAGGGAGAGCAGAAGATGGGCCGCACCCACATTCCACGCCCCGGTAACTTTTCCGGCAAGGACTCTGATTCGGATGATGAGGTTACCATACTTGAGGTATTTTGCTCTTTCGCCTTCTCATGTATCATCTATCTTTCTGTAGGCGCTGCCTCAGCCAGCGCCGACCCACAGGTTGTGGAGCGCGCCACCCCACTTCAGGCCGAGGTTGGGGCTGAGTTTCTGGAGAAGCTCACCTCCCAGGGCCGCAAGAACAAGGCGCCCACGCCCGAGGCCGGTTCAAGCGAAGCCCCTTCCGGCAAACGCTCCCGGCAGGAAGTTATTGGCGGGAGGAAGGTCTCCACCAAGCGCCGCCGGTCTCGAGAGATGCCGGTGGCTTCCGGATAAGTTTCCGATTTCACTTCCTATTTTTCTCTTGACTCTTTGCTTTTTGATTCTCTTTTCCCGGTTGCCTTTTCTGAACTTGTTTTTCTCTATCTTTCTCAGGCCTGCCCTGAAGATCTCCAAGAGCGCCTCTGGCATGAGGCCAGAGACCTCTGAGGGAACCGCGAGGGCCTCACCTCCTCCTCAGCCAAGTCCGGTACCATCTGGTGCCGGCAATCCTTCTGCCTCCCCTCTGGGGGGCAACACAAGTTCGGGGCGCGCGGCCCCTAAACCTTCTGATCACCGCGCGGAGGGGTACTTTGTCTCCCCTCCAGAGACCCAAGACACCGGGGCCAGCAACATCGGCGCCGGCACCGAAGACGCCGGGAAGGCGGAACCTCTGGTTCCTCCTGCTCAGAAGAAGAAGAAGACCTCTTCCTCCCCCTCCAAGGCCGTGCCGGATTCTTCCGGGCCGGCTAGCTCCTCTCCGGCGAAGGACGCTCCGGAAGCTCCTGAGCCTGCCAAGGCTACGCCAACTCCTCCTCCGGCAACCTCCATCGAGAAGCCGGATCCTGCCAAGCCCACGCCGCCAGATAGCGGCAAGCTCACCGCCCAGCAACTTGCTGTGGTGGTACCTGCGGCCACCGGATCCCTCTTCCGGTTCGCGGATGATGGTTCTGCATACCGGCCGTGCCGCCGTGGTGGCCTCCGAGACGGCCTCCGCCCAGATTGGCCGGATTACCGAGTTCCAACGCCAAGGAGCCGAGCTGGGCCATCTGCTCGATTACGCTGAGAAGTGGAATCGGGCGGATCTAACGCCGGCGACGCGGGGCCTTGGCAAGGACAAGCTTCCGGTGGTCGACACCTCCGGCCCCCGCAGCACCGTCCAACACTTTGGGCGGCTGCGGCGTGCGGCCAAGGAGTTTGACAACGCCTGGCACGATGCTAGCAGCAACGTGACGGTAAGCCGCAAAACCTCAATCTCTTTTACATCCTTGCCGGTTTTCTTTCCAAGCTCTGAAGATTATGTATATCCTCCCAGTCCCCGAGTTTCGGGTTGAGAACGTAGTTCTTAGCACGAAACTTTGTTAGAAACACAAAAAACGGCATAGCCAGTCCCCGAGTTTCGGGTTGAGAGCACAGCACTTAGCGCGAAACTTTGTTAGAAACACAAAAAACCGGCATAGCCAGTCCCCGAGTTTCGGGTTGAGAGCACATCACTTAGTGCGACACTTTGTTAGAAACACAAAAAACCGGCATAGCCAGTCCCCGAGTTTCGGGTTGAGAGCGCAACACTTAGCGCAAAACTTTTCTCCCTGCCGACATGTTTTTTACCGGATCCTTTTCTTAACTTGAACAGAGCACGCTGGACACCCGGAAACAGCTCTTCGAAGAGCTGCTGTGGGAGCACCGGGAGCTGTCCGAGGCCCACAGCAAATGCCAAGGTTAGTTCTTGCTCTTCCGGCTTCTTTTTACCGGTTGCTTTTTCTTTTAGTTCCTAACTTTTTTTGCATTTCAGCGCTTCCGGAAGTCTCCTTCGAGGCTCTCTCCGCCGAGCTTACCACGCTCAAGGGTACCATTCCTTGCTTTTACTTGTTTGGCATGTTTCGTCACACCGGATTTCTCTTTGCTAACAAAACTCTTCCGGATTTCAGCCGAAAAGGAGCAGCTCACCACCGCGCACCGCGAGATGAAGGAGCGGGCGATGGAGGCTGAGCTCCAGCACGCGCGCGGGCTCAAGGAGGCCAAAGCCGCAGCAGAGGTCAAACTAGACGAGACTCTGAAGGAGTATACAGACTCCACTGCTGGGCTGCGGAAGGAGCTGGAGGAAGAAGCTGCCGCGCGGAAGGCTGCGCAGGACAAGATCGCCCAGCTCACCGCTGATCAAGCCGACTATGATCAGATGGTGATGCAGATCGACTCCCTCGCCTGCAGTAAGTGATTCCTCTCTTTTTTCTCTTGCTTAAAAGCTTTTAGTTTATACCGGTATGCTCTTACACCGGCTGCTCTTTTCTTTTCTTTTTCTTTGTAGGGATCTTCCCGGACTCCCAGAGGCATGCTGTTGCCAAGGTCACGGAGCACAGGGCCAAGCAAACTTTGCCAAGCCCGGATGCGCCCTGGGACGGCTACGACTATCTGGTCGCGCTCTCCGCCCGGATCCAGCACATGCGCTCCATCGACCGGCACATGAACGATCTTCCGGATGCTGCGCTCCAAATCTTCAAAGTGCTTGTGGCACGGGGAGCCGGTGCACGACAACGTCACGCTGGTTGCTGAGCGCACGAAGGACGCGAGGCCGGAGGATCCGCGAGTGGAGGTGCTCAGCTGCTCGTGCCGGAGCGGATGCGGCGCTGCGCATCGCATGCTCCTGGTATGATGACCTGGACCTGGACGCCTTCCACGCCCTCCGTGGCGACTCGCCTGCTGACATGGATCCGGTTCGCGTCGCCAAGCGCCATGACCGTGCCTACCGCATTGCTGAGTTTTCTCACGTGCGCACCTTCATCCCTCCTCCTCCCGACGTCAAGGATGCAATTTCCGATGATGAAGGAGCCGTCGAGGACGAGGAGGATGAGGATGTCGAAGAGGACGCGGCTGATCCGGAAGAAGGCGACGCTCCTCCAGAAGCTCCTGCGGTTGGCGAGCAGCCTCCCATTGCCTGAACCTCTTATCTTGTGCCCCTTTATATCTGTTGCTTCAAAACTTTCAGCTTGTTAAATTCTATCCCGGAATGCCGGGGTTTGAGATGTAAGATAAAACAATCATGCCATTTGGTTGTGCTACAACAATTATGCCGGTATCTCTTTACCGGTAACCATTTAAGTTAAGTTTTATGTGCTAGCTTAGCATTTTGCACTGTGAAGATTCCGGAATTGTTTCGGCATCCAATCCGATGCACACTTGGTTCTTTTGCTTTGCCTCTGCCTACCTCTCTGGGTTTTTTGGCGTATGAGTCACAAAGTTCTTTTGCCAAGCAAGCATTTTCTTGAACTTAGAAATAATTCGAAATTTTCACAAAAAACTGGTACAACCGGGGTTAGTTACATTTTTCCGGATTGATTGTTCCCATTCATCCTCTTCGTGTTTCACGTGCTTAGTTCCTACCGGTTTATCTTGCTTTCCATGAAGCCGGTCTGCGGACAATAGCATAGTCGAAGACTCCGGTAGGTTTAGCACGTTACTAAACCGGAAAGAAAAAATGTTCACAAAGCAACTGGTAAACTGAAAAAATAAACACATTTCATGCTATTTTTGGTAGAGGCAGTCCCCGAGATTCATTCGAGGTGCCGGCATCTTTATTCATAGCATTTAAGGTACAAGAAAGAACCTCTTACAGCACAACTTCAGGAATAGAAAGGACGCAGTAGTGCTATGTTCCATGGGCGCTTGGTTTCCTCTCTGGACCTGTCCGCCTTGCCTTTCTTCGATTCCTGTGCATCGATTAGGTAGTAGGCATCATTGTGCAGAGCCTTGCTCACAATGAAAGGTCCTTCCCACGGAGGTGAGAGCTTGTGGCGTCCCTCAGTGCGCTGCACTAGGCGTAACACCAGATCTCCTTCCCGGAAAACCCTCGGGTTAACCTTCCGGCTATGATAGCGTCTGAGGTTCTGCTGGTATATGGCTGTTCTTTCCAAAGCCAGCTCTCTTGCTTCTTCTAGCAAGTCCACATCGTTTTCTCGGGCCTCTTTTACCTCTTCTTCGGTATAGAGTTGAACCCTTGGTGAATCATGAATGATATCGGTTGGGATTACGGCTTCCGCCCCATAAACCATGAAGAACGGGGTGTATTCGGTAGACCGATTCGGTGTCGTTCGGATGCTCCACAGCACGGATGGTAGCTCATCTAGCCAACATCCGGGTGACTTTTCAAGCGGTTCGACCAGCCTTGGCTTGATACCGGAAAGCACCAGAGCATTTGTCCTTTCAACCTGGCCATTGCCTTGCAGGTGTGCGACGGAGCACAAATCCAACCGGATATTGTTATCCTCACAAAACCTTTTGAACTCACCTTGAGCAAAGTTTGTGCCATTGTCAGTGATGATGCTATGCGGGTATCCATACCGCAAGATCACATCTTTTAAGAATTTCACAGCCGCCCATCACACTTTGCGATAGGCTTCACTCCAACCATTTGGTGAACTTATCCACCATCACCAGTACATGTGTCATATTGCCCCTTGCGGTTTTAAATGGACCAACCATATCAAGGCACCAAACAGCAAATGGCCAAGTCAATGGTATAGTTTTGAGACCAGACGCTGGGGTATGATTTTGCTTGGTGTACCGCTGGCAGCCGTTGCACTTTCGTACCAAGTCCTCAGCATTTTCCAAAGCTGTGGGCCAATAGAACCCATGCCGGAAGACTTTTGCCACCAGAGCGCTTGATGAAGCATGGTGCCCACATTCTCCTTGGTGAACCTCTACCAGCATTTCTTTTCCCTCTTCCGGCTCCACGCATCTCTAGAGGACACCGGTAACACTTCTTTTGTATACCTCACCATTGATGATAGTGTAGGCCTTGGACCTTCTCTGGATCCTTCTTGATTCGTTTTCGTCAATCGGCAAGGTGCCGTTGATCAGGAATTCCTTAATAGGTTCAACCCAAGTTGGTGCTTCCCGGACTAGGAATACCGGTACGTCTACCTCCATACTGTCCACCAGCATAGCTTCTTCCGGTTTTGACACTGCAGTCCCCGGGTTTACCGGAACAGTCCCCGGGTTTCCTTCGTCAATGTCCATTGGCACAACGTGTGACTCCGGTACAAAAATTGACTCTGATTCCGGACTCGGTTTGATCGATGGAGTCCTTAGGTGAGCCAAAGCCACTCCGGGGGGAATTTCCTACCGGGAGGAACCTAGCTTAGAGAGAGTATCCGCGGCTTCGTTTTCCGCGTGCGGCACATGGTGAAACTCACAACCTTCGAAGAAGCCGGCAATCTTTTGCATGTGAAACCGGTATGAGGCGATGTTGGCATCTTTTGCGTCCCAATTTCCGGAACACTGCTGCACCACAAGATCTGAATCTCCATAGCAAATGATCCGGTGCGCACCGATTTCTTTTGCAACTTTGAGCCCATGGATCAGAGCCTCGTACTCAGCAACATTGTTTGATGCTTTGAAGTGCACTTGTAAAACATACCGGAGATGATCTCCCTTAGGCGAAGTAAGCACCACACCGGCGCCCAGACCCTCCTTGAGTTTGGATCCATCAAAGTGCATCTTCCAGTACTCTACCTTGTGTTATGGCAGTTTGTATTGCATTTCCGCCCAATCAACCAAGAAATCAGCTAAAGCTTGTGATTTTATGGCATCCCTTCTTTCGTACTCCGGTACATATGGTGATACCTGAATTGCCCACTTGGCAATCCTGCCGCTAGCATCCTTGTTTCCCATGATATCGGAAATTGGTGCCTCGCTCACTACTTTCATGGGATGTTCTTCAAAGTAGTGCTTGAGCTTTGTGGCGGCCATGAACACGCCATAAGTCATTTTCTGGAAGTGAGGGTAGTTTTGTTTTGAGAGGGAGAGCACCTCACTCAGGTAGTATACCGGTCTTTGCACGGTTTTTCCTTCCTCTTCTCTTTCAACCACAACTACTACACTCACAACCCGGTTTGTTGCTGCTATGTACAACAGCATGGGCTCTCTTTCTAGAGGCGAAGCCAATATCGGCGTAGTGGCTAGCATTGTTTTCAGCTCTTTGAACGCTGCGTCTGCCTGTGGGGTCCAGACAAAGGTATCGGATTTTTTCATCAAAGCATAGAGCGGTAGGGCCTTCCCCCCCAACCTGCTTATGAACCGGCTTAGCGATGCCAAGCTTCCGGTAAACTTTTGCACATCTTTGAGCTCTTGTGGTATTTCCATTCTTTCTATGGCCCGGATCTTTACCGGATTAACCTCAATGCCCCGGCTAGACACGAGAAAGCCAAGCAATTTGCCGGCTGGCACACCGAAGGTGCATTTTGCCGGATTGAGTTTCATCCGGAACCTTCTTAGGTTATCAAACGTTTGCCTCAAATCATCGATCAAGGTTTCCTTGACCTTCATTTTTATCACAATGTCATCCACATAGACCTGCACATTCTTTCCGATTTGGTCAAACAAACACTTTTGCATGCAGCGCTGGTACGTTGCACCAGCGTTGCGCAAACCGAAAGGCATAGTAACATAGCAATAAGCCCCGTGCGGGGTGATAAACGCAGTTTTTATTTGATCTTCCTTTTTCAAGGGAATTTGGTGGAAACCGGAATAGGCATCCATGAACGACAGCAGTTCACATCCAGCAGTGGAATCAATCACTTGATCGATCTGGGGTAAAGGGAAAGGATCTTTCGGACAAGCCTTGTTCAGGTTGGTGTAGTCGATGCACATGCGCCACTCCTTTGGAGCTTTTGCCTCAAGGTTCTCCTCTTTTTTCTTCTCGACCAGCACCGGATTGGCTAGCCATTCAGTATGCAGTACTTCCACGACGAATCCGGCAAACAACAACTTTGTCACCTCTTCTCCGATAATCTTTCTCCTATCTTCAGCAAACCGGTGCAACGACTGTCTTACCGGCTTCGCATCCTTCCGAACATTCAGACAGTGCTTAGCTAACTCCCTCGGAACACCTACCAAATCATCAGTAGACTAGGCAAAGATATTCCGATTCTCACGGAGGAAGTTGACAAGCGCGTGATACGTCTCCGACGTATCGATAATTTCTTATGTTCCATGCCACATTATTGATGATAACTACATGTTTTATGCATACTTTATGTCGTATTTATGCATTTTCCGGCACTAACCTATTAACGAGATGCCGAAGAGCCGATTCTTTGTTCTCGCTGTTTTTGGTTTCAGAAATCCTACAAAGGAAATATTCTCGGAATTGGACGAAATCAACGCCCAGGGTCCTATTTTTGCACGAAGCTTCCGGAAGACCGAGGGGGAAAGGAAGTGGGGCCACGAGGTGCCGCCACAACAGGGCGGCGCGGCCCAGCCCCTGACCGCGCGGCCCTGGCGTGTGGGGCCCTCGTGTGGCCCCCCGCGTTGCCCTTCCGCCTACTTAAAGCCTTCGTCGCGAAACCCCCAATACCGAGAGCCACGATACGGAAAACCTTACTGAGACGCCGCCGCCGCCAATCCCATCTCGGGGGATTCTGGAGATCACCTCCGGCACCCTGCCGGAGAGGGGAATCATCTCCCGGAGGACTCTTCACCGCCATGGTCGCCTCCGGAGTGATGAGTGAGTAGTTCACCCCTGGACTATGGGTCCATAGCAGTCGCTAGATGGTTGTCTTCTCCTCATGTGCTTCATTGTCGGATCTTGTGAGCTGCCTAACATGATCAAGATCATCTATCTGTAATTCTATATGTTGTGTTTGTCGGGATCCGATGGATAGAGAATACTATGTTATGTTGATTATCAATCTATTACCTATGTGTTGTTTATGATCTTGCATGCTCTCCGTTATTAGTAGAGGCTCTGGCCAAGTTTTTGCTCTTAACTCCAAGAGGGAGTATTTATGCTTGATAGTGGGTTCATGCCTCCATTAAATCTGGGACAGTGACAAAAAGTTCTAAGGTTGTGGATGTGCTGTTGCCACTAGGGATAAAACATTGATGCTATGCCCGAGGATGTAGTTATTGATTACATTACGCACCATACTTAATGCAATTGTCTGTTGTTTTGCAACTTAATACTAGAAGGGGTTCGGATGATAACCTGAAGGTGGACTTTTTAGGCATAGATGCATGCTGGATAGCGGTCTATGTACTTTGTCGTAATGCCCAATTAAATCTCACAATATTCATCATATCATGTATGTGCATTGTCATGCTCTCTTTATTTGTCAATTGCCCGACTATAATTTGTTCACCCAACATGCTATTTATCTTATGGGAGAGACACCTCTAGTGAACTGTGGACCCCGGTCCATTCTTTTACATCGAATACAATCTACTGCAATACTTGTTTTACTCTTCTTTGCAAACAATCATCATCCACACTATACATCTAATCCTTTGTTACAGCAAGCCGGTGAGATTGACAACCTCACTGTTTCGTTGGGGCAAAGTAGTTTGGTTGTGTTTTGCAGGTTCCACGTTGGCGCCGGAATCTCTAGTGTTGCGCCGCACTACATCCCGCTGCCATCAACCTTCAACGTGCTTCTTGGCTCCTCCTGGTTCGATAAACCTTGGTTTCTTTCTGAGGGAAAACTTGCCGCTGTACGCATCACACCTTCCTCTTGGGGTTCCCAACGGACGCGTGATGTACGCGTATCAAGCTCTTTTTCTGGCGCCGTTGCCGGGGAGATCAAGACACGCTGCAAGGGGAGTCTCCACAATCCAATCTCTTTACTTTGTTTTTGTCTTGCTTTATTTTATTTACTTTCTTGTTTGCTGCATATATCAAAACACAAAAAAATTAGTTGCTAGCTTTACTTTATTTACTGTCTTGCATTCTATATCAAAAACACAAAAAAAAATTAGTTACTTGCATTTACTTTATCTAGTTTGCTTTATTTACTACTGCTAAAATGGCCACTCCTGAAAATACTAAGTTGTGTGACTTCACAACCACAAATAATAATGATTTCTTATGCACACCTATTGCTCCACCTGCTACTACAGCAGAATTCTTTGAAATTAAACTGCTCTACTGAATCTTGTTATGCGAGAGCAATTTTCTGGTGTTAGTTCTGATGATGCTGCTGCCCATCTCAATAATTTTGGTGAATTGTGTGAAATGCAAAAGTATAAAGATGTAGATGGTGACATTATAAAATTAAAATTGTTTCCTTTCTCATTAAGAGGAAGAGCTAAAGATTGGTTGCTATCTCTCGCCTAAGAATAGTATTGATTCATGGACTAAATGCAAGGATGCTTTTATTGGTAGATATTATCCCCCTGCTAAAATTATATCTTTGAGAAGTAGCATAATGAATTTTAAACAATTGGATAATGACCATGTTGCACAAGCTTGGGAAAGAATGAAATCTTTGGTTAAAAATTGCCCAACCCATGGACTGACTACTTGGATGATCATCCAAACCTTTTATGCAGGACTGAACTTTTCTTCGCGGAACCTATTGGATTCAGCTGCTGGAGGTACATTTATGTCCATCACTCTTGGTGAAGCAACAAAGCTCCTTGATAATATGATGATTAATTACTCTGAATGGCACACGGAAAGAACTCCACAAGGTAAGAAGGTAAATTCTGTCGAAGAAACCTCTTCCTTGAGTGATAAGATCGATGCTATTATGTCTATGCTTGTGAATGATAGAACTAATGTTGATCCTAATAATGTTCCGTTAGCTTCATTGGTTGCTCAAGAAGGACATGTTGATGTAAACTTCATTAAAAATAATAATTTCAACAACAATGCTTATCGGAACAATTCTAGTAATAACTATAGGCCATATCCTTATAATAATGGTAACGATTATGGTAATTCATATGGGAATTCTTACAACAATAATAGGAACACACCCCCTGGACTTGAAGCTATGCTTAAAGAATTTATTAGTACACAAACTGCTTTTAACAAATCTGTTGAGGAAAAGCTCAATAAAATTGATATTCTAGCTTCTAAGGTTGATAGTCTTGCCTTTGATGTTGATCTTTTGAAATCAAAAGTTATGCCTAATAAGGATATTGAAAATAAAATTGTTACTACAGCAAATGCCATCCAAGTTAGAATTAATGAGAATATAAGATTGATGGCCGAATTGCATGCTAGGTGGGAAAGAGAAGAAAATGAAAAACTAGCTAAAGAGAATAATGTAGCTAAAGTTTGGACTATTACCACCACTAGTAATGCTAATGCTCCACATGTTGCTGCACCTCCTACTAATAATGGTCAAACAATTGGTGTTGGCAATGTTTCCACTTCTAATGCAAAGCACTGCAAACTGCCGGAAACTGCTAAAACTGCTGAAACTGCCTGTGATAAAACTGCTGAAATTTTTTCCAACATTGGGGATGATGATCCCATTGCTTTAGATCATAATGGTTTGGATTTTGATGATCCCATTGCTTTAGATCATAATGTAGCTAAAGTTTGGACTATTACCACCACTAGTAATGCTAATGCTCCACATGTTGCTGCACCTCCTACTAATAATGGTCAAACAATTGGTGTTGGCAATGTTTCCACTTCTAATGCAAAGCCTGCAAAACTGCCGGAAACTGCTAAAACTGCTGAAACTGCCTGTGATAAAACTGCTGAAATTTTTTCCAACATTGGGGATGATGATCCCATTGCTTTAGATCATAATGGTTTGGATTTTGATGATCCCATTGCCACATCTCTGAAGTTATAAAGTTCTTACAAAAACTTGCTAAGAGTCCTAATGCTAGTGCTATAAATTTAGCTTTCACAAAACATATTACAAATGCTCTCATAAAAGCTAGAGAAGAGAAACTAAAACTTGAAACTTCTATTCCTAGAAAGTTAGAAGATGGTTGGGAGCCCATCATTAAGATGAAGGTCAATAACTTTGATTTTAATGCTTTATGTGATCTTGGTGCAAGTATTTCCGTTATGCCTAAGAAAATCTATAATATGCTTGACTTGCCACCATTGAAAAATTGTTATTTGGATGTTAATCTTGTTGATAATGCTATAAAAAAACCTTTGGGGAGAGTTGATAATGTTCGCATTACCGTTAACAATAACCTTGTCCCCGTTTATTTTGTTGTCTTGGATATTGAATGCAATGCATCTTGTCCCATTATATTGGGAAGACCTTTTCTTCGAACTGTTGGAGCTACCATTGATATGAAGGAAGGAAATATTAAATATCAATTTCCTCTCAAGAAAGGTATGGAACACTTTCCTAGAAAGAGAATGAAGTTACCTTTTGATTCTATTATTAGAACAAGTTATGATGTTGATGCTTCGTCTCTTGATAATACTTGATATACACTTTCGCGCCTAGCTGAAAGGCGTTAAAGAAAAGCGCTTATGGGAGACAACCCATGTTTTTACTACAGTACTTATATTTTATATTTGAGTCTTGGAAGTTGTTTACTACTGTAGCAACCTCTCCTTAGCTTAGTTTTGTGCATTGTTGTGCCAAGTAAAGTCATTGATAGTAAGGTTCATACTAGATTTGGATTACTGCGCAGAAACAGATTTCTTTGCTGTCACGAATTTCGACCTGCCTCTCTGTAGGTAGCTCAGAAAAATATGCCAATTTATGTGCGTGATCCTCAGATATGTACGCAACTTTCATTAAATTTGGGCATTTTCATTTGAGCAAGTCTGGTGCCTCAATAAAATCCATCTCTACGGACTGTTCTGTTTTGACAGATTCTGCCTTTTATTTCGCATTGCCTCTTTTGCTATGATGGATGAATTTCTTTGTTCCATTAATGTCCAGTAGCTTTGTGCAATGTCCAGAAGTGTTAAGAATGATTGTGTCACCTCTGAACATGTGAATTTTTATTATGCACTAACCCTCTAATGAGTTGTTTCGAGTTTGGTGTGGAGGAAGTTTTCAAGGATCAAGAGAGGAGGATGATACAATATGATCAAGGAGAGTGAAAGCTCTAAGCTTGGGGATGCCCCGGTGGTTCACCCCTGCATATTCTAAGAAGACTCAAGCGTCTAAGCTTGGGGATGCCCAAGGCATCCCCTTCTTGATCGACAACATTATCAGGTTCCTCCTCTGAAACTATATTTTTATTCCATCACATCTTATGTGCTTTGCTTGGAGCGTCGGTTTGTTTTTGTTTTTGTTTTGTTTGAATAAAATGGATCCTAGCATTCATTGTGTGGGAGAGAGACACGCTCCGCTGTTGCATATGGACAAATATGTCCTTAGGCTTTACTCATAGTATTCATGGCGAAGGTTGAATCTTCTTCGTTTAATTGTTATATGGTTGGAATCGGGAAATGCTACATGTAGTAATTCTAAAATGTCTTGAATAATTTGATACTTGGCAATTGTTGTGCTCATGTTTAAGCTCTTGCATCATATACTTTGCACCTATTAATGAAGAAACACCTAGAGCTTGCTAAAATTTGGTTTGCATATTTGGTCTCTCTAAAGTCTAGATAATTTCTAGTATTGAGTTTTGAACAACAAGGAAGACGGTGTAGAGTCTTATAATGTTTACAATATGTCTTTTATGTGAGTTTTGCTGCACCGGTTCATCCTTGTGTTTGTTTCAAATAACCTTGCTAGCCTAAACCTTGTATCGAGAGGGAATACTTCTCATGAATCCAAAATCCTTGAGCCAACCACTATGCCATTTGTGTCCACCATACCTACCTACTACATGGTATTTCTCCGCCATTCCAAAGTAAATTGCTTGAGTGCTACCTTTAAAATTTCCATTCTTTTCCTTTGCAATATATAGCTCATGGTACAAATAGCTTAAAAACTATTGTGGTATTGAATATGTACTTATGCACTTTATCTCTTATTAAGTTGCTTGTTGTGCGATAACCATGTTCCTGGGGACGCCATCAACTACTCTTTGTTGAATATCATGTGAGTTGCTATGCATGTCCGTATTGTCTGAAGTAAGGGAGATTTACCACTTTAATGGTTAGAGCATGCATATTGTTAGAGAAGAACATTGGGCCGCTAACTAAAGCCATGAATCATGGTGGAAGTTTCAGTTTTGGACATATATCCTCAATCTCATATGAGAACATTAATTGTTGCTACATGCTTATGCATTAAAGAGGAGTCCATTATCTGTTGTCTATGTTGTCCCGGTATGGATGTCTAAGTTGAGAATAATCAAAAGCGAGAAATCCAAAATGCGAGCTTTCTCCTTAGACCTTTGTACAAGGCGGCATAGAGGTACCCCTTTGTGACACTTGGTTAAAACATGTGTATTGCGATGATCCCGGTAATCCAAGCTAATTAGGACAAGGTGCGGGCACTATTAGTATACTATGCATGAGGCTTGCAACTTGTAAGATATAATTTACATGATACATATGCTTTATTACTACCGTTGACAAAATTGTTTCTTGTTTTCAAAACCAAAGCTCTAGCACAAATATAGCAATCAATGCTTCCTCTCGCGAAGGGCCTTTCTTTTACTTTTATGTTGACTCAGTTCACCTATCTCTCTCCACCTCAAGAAGCAAACACTTGTGTGAACTGTGCATTGATTCCTACATACTTGCATATTGCACTTGTTATATTACTCTATGTTGACAATTATCCATGAGATATACATGTTATAAGTTGAAAGCAACCGCTGCAACTTAATCTTCCTTTGTGTTGCTTCAATACTTTTACTTTAATTTATTGCTTTATGAGTTAACTCTTATGCAAGACTTATTGATGCTTGTCTTGAAAGTACTATTCATGAAAAGTCTTTGCTTTATGATTCATTTGTTTACTCATGTCATTACCATTGTTTTGATCGCTGCATTCATTACATATGCTTACAATAGTATGATCAAGGTTATGATGGCATGTCACTCCAGAAATTATCTTTGTTATCGTTTACCCGCTCGGGACGAGTAGGAACTAAGCTTGGGGATGCTGATACGTCTCCGACGTATCGATAATTTCTTATGTTCCATGCCACATTATTGATGATATCTACATGTTTTATGCATACTTTATGTCGTATTTATGCATTTTCCGGCACTAACCTATTAACGAGATGCCGAAGAGCCGATTGTCGTTTTCTGCTGTTTTTGGTTTCAGAAATCCTACAAAGGAAATATTCTCGGAATTGGACGAAATCAACGCCCGGGGTCCTATTTTTGCACGAAGCTTCCGGAAGACCGAGGGGGAAAGGAAGTGGGGCCACGAGGCGCCGCCACAACAGGGCGGCGCGGCCCAGCCCCTGGCCGCGCGACCCTGGCGTGTGGGGCCCTCGTGTGGCCCCCCGCGTTGACCTTCCGCCTACTTAAAGCCTTCGTCGCGAAACCCCCAGTACCGAGAGCCACGATACGGAAAACCTTACTGAGACGCCGCCGTCGCCAATCCCATCTCGGGGGATTCTGGAGATCACCTCCGGCACCCTGCCAGAGAGGGGAATCATCTCCCGGAGGACTCTTCACCGCCATGGTCGCCTCCGGAGTGATGAGTGAGTAGTTCACCCCTGGACTATGGGTCCATAGCAGTAGCTAGATGGTTGTCTTCTCCTCATGTGCTTCATTGTCGGATCTTGTGAGCTGCCTAACATGATCAAGATCATCTATCTGTAATTCTATATGTTGTGTTTGTCGGGATCCGATGGATGGAGAATACTATGTTATGTTGATTATCAATCTATTACCTATGTGTTGTTTATGATCTTGCATGCTCTCCGTTATTAGTAGAGGATCTGGCCAAGTTTTTGCTCTTAACTCCAAGAGGGAGTACTTATGCTCGATAGTGGGTTCATGCCTCCATTAAATCTGGGACAGTGACAGAAAGTTCTAAGGTTGTGGATGTGCTGTTGCCACTAGGGATAAAACATTGATGCTATGTCCGAGGGTGTAGTTATTGATTACATTACGCACCATACTTAATGCAATTGTCTGTTGTTTTGCAACTTAATACTGGAAGGGGTTCGGATGATAACCTTTGAAGGTGGACTTTTTAGGCATAGATGCATGCTGGATAGCGGTCTATGTACTTTGTCGTAATGCCCAATTAAATCTCACAATATTCATCATATCATGTATGTGCATTGTCATGCTCTCTTTATTTGTCAATTGCCCGACTGTAATTTGTTCACCCAACATGCTATTTATCTTATGGGAGAGACACCTCTTGTGAATTGTGGACCCCGGTCCATTCTTTTACATCGAATACAATCTACTGCAATACTTGTTTTACTGTTCTTTGCAAACAATCATCATCCACACTATACATCTAATCCTTTGTTACAGCAAGCCGGTGAGATTAACAACCTCACTGTTTCGTTGGGGCAAAGTACTTTGGTTGTGTTGTGCAGGTTCCACGTTGGCGCGGGAATCTCTGGTGTTGCGCCGCACTACATCCCGCTGCCATCAACCTTCAACGTGCTTCTTGGCTCCTCCTGGTTCGATAAACCTTGGTTTCTTTCTAAGGGAAAACTTGCCGCTGTACGCATCACACCTTCCTCTTGGGGTTCCCAACGGACGCGTGATGTACGCGTATCAGCGCGCTTTCCTATGCCTCACTGAGACCGGCACCGATACGAACGGTGCGCTCAGGGTGAGCCGGGTCCAGCACGATGTCTTTTGTTTCCTGTGGTGACCCGGCATACCACTGCATGGTGTAGTATGCAAGTCTGATATAACACCAATGAAACACCGTTTCACTCGTATTATATCGCTCAGAGTGGTACAACAGAAACATATGCGGGTCCAAGGCATTTCTATAGAATTACAACACGGACTCGTTACATAAGATCAGCACAGACCTCCTACTTTACAATGAGGTAAAACTGCAAATAAACTCCAGAAGAACGACTCGTGGTCTATTCCTAACACGAACTCTACTTATAGAGTATTTAACTAGCTACAGAGGCTATGAATAGATTCTAGCTAAATAGGAGCTAAGTTTAGGAAGCTAGTTCCTTTCTATTGCTAATCTAGGTTTCTCCTTGTTGGATGTGGTATTCGACTCCTCCGACAGGGTCCTCGTCTCTTGAAGTAGTTGTTGACTTCTCGGCCTTCGAGTTGCACCGTAGATCCTCCTTCGATGTCTTCATATCTAAGCGGGGATTTAAGAGTGGGATGAGTACGAGCGTACTCAACAAGTTCATTATAGGAAAGAGGTGTTTAATGCACTAGCTACAGCATTAGACCGTAAAGTCTAATACCAATGCAGGTTTTCATAACCATTTCTTCAAAGGGTTGCTTTTATTCGGAAGAACTATGTCCGTCAGCCTTCACCGGTTTACTAGAACTTCATGGAGTTCCTTTCCGGCCGCGTTCGTCAGCTCCATATCCCGGAACAGGGAGTGACAGGTCACGGTTCTTTACACTCGCAGAGGTGTGTTGCTTTACCCATAAGAGATCTTAACCTTGGTGCCAACCGGGCAATTTCCCCGTCCACACTTCCTTTGGTGTGAGGCCCGGTATAAGGTCTAGCCAATCATGTTCCTCCGCTACCTCGAACACCCACCCGTTGTTGCATACCCCGACCCTGGGTCCTCGTCGGTCCCATTATTCCCGTAATTTCAGGGTGGACCCCGACCACGACAACAGTTTGGGACTCATTAACCAAACTCCTTCGCCGGTAGCTGCAACCCATCATAGACCACATTACCGTGGGGAATTAGAAGGGGATCCCCACCCACCAATTGTTCCGCAAGCAAGCAACCGTCTACGGTAAGCAACAGCTATACCGTGGGGAATTAGAAGGGGCTCCCCACCCACCAATTGCTCCGCAAGATACAACCGTCTACGGTAAGCGAATCCGTTGATGTTCAAGAGGTGGAAACACTTTTGACTACTCCGTCCCACTCCGGATCTTATGGTTAACACGGGTATTACGGCACAAGAATCACTCGGCGACATTTGTTGTTTAATCCTAGATGGATATTAACCCTTGCAATGGAACCTCCACCATATCAACACAATCCATGGTTCCATTGCCCACCACATAGTCATATTCATAGTTATGAAAGTAGTGGTTTTCGTTTTTTATGCAATAGTGATAATCATAGTACTTTGCAAGTAATTTGATAAAGATACTCAAATTACATGAGCAAGCGATGAACTTGCCTTTCTTGACTGCAAGATTATGCAGGCAAGGTCTTCGATACGCAATAACTCCAAATTCTGAAATAGCATCATCGTCCGGTAAGGACGATGTTTAAAAGATTGACAAGGATGCAATAATGCATAAGTATGAGATGCAATCGCTCTAAGCGTGACCTAACCCCGATGATTTAGGATCAGTGAGTTGTAATGATTGGTTTAGGGTGTGTTGCACTTTTAGAATGATTCACATATAAGGTTCTTATTCAGGTGTGATTACTTGGTATCATGAACAGGTATATAATAAAGCACAAGTAATCAATTGAGCACACAAAGAATGATAATTGGCATAATGTTAACAAGTAAAGAACAGTTGGTCGGTTTTAGTACTATATGGCATGGTTGATGATTAATTATCATATACTTTAAAAGAATAACTTTTTGAAGAACATGTTCTTTGATAAAGAACAAGTATGATAATTAAATTGAGGGGGTTCTATGGTTAACTATGGTTTCGAGTTAATTTCGGAGTAAGTATTAGATGGATCACAACCTAGTTGGATTCATCAGCTACTAGTCTTGTATTGTTGAATTAAGCCTAAACATCTTAATTACCAATAGTTGCTATCAAGGTGGCATACCTTGTTGGTGATAGTTGGCTAGGGTTTATAGGTCCTTATAAGCAGGGTTGAAGATGATTCTTTGTTTACTTCAAAAGAATAACTTTTGAAGAACATA
Source organism: Lolium rigidum (assembly GCF_022539505.1). Lineage (NCBI taxonomy): Eukaryota > Viridiplantae > Streptophyta > Magnoliopsida > Poales > Poaceae > Lolium > Lolium rigidum. The sequence continues at coordinate 119,362,371 of NC_061511.1, forward strand.
CTTCTTAAGTAATAAGAAGTATATCAATTATGTTGAGGTTGTTTAGGTTTGCTATTTCATTTCCTAAGTAAAGAATTATTGGATCCTAAATAGGATGGTTCATAATTATGAAGTACTTGTAGGGTTTAGTGGACTATGGTTATGTAGTGATAATTATTGGGCATAGGTGCTATTGGAGTTAATCACAATGGTGTGATGCTAATTAAAGTTACTTCAAGATGATATTTCTAAGGATATGAGCTAGGGTTTGCATTTGGTTGACCTTATTTGATCAACCATGTTGGATAGGGATGCATATATGGGATACTAAATGTTTGATAAAAGAGCTCCTACATTTTATGTGGACGAGACAAGTATTTAGTTGCTACTATGATTCTATGATTTGGAATAAGGTTCCATAATCACATTCTCTAACCTAGGGTTTAGGTTAGGAGCAATTTAGGGTTCACATGTAATCGTTGAACTAGGGTTCCTAGTTGAACTAGGTTTTTGGGTTTCACATGAAATGATAGGGTTGTAATATTATTCCATATGGAATTAGGGTTTGCTATTTACCATATAGTTCTATGATTAATAACTTCAATTTAAAGTTGAAGTTATTAATAACTTGGGAATAAAAATAATATTGAATTTGGTATTTTATTATTTTAAACAATTAATAACTAAGTAATTATTAATTAGGGTTTAAATCTCTCTAATAATGATTTAACCTATAATAAATAAAGAAAATTAGTTTTCAGGTTTTTCTTTATTTATTTATTGGTTTTTTACTTAATTTGGAAGATTTTCCTAATTATTGAATTTTAATTGCATTTAGGATTAAATGAAAAGACTTAATTATTAAGTTTAAAACAATTAAATTTTTATTGAAAATAAAAATTTCATATTATATTTTTATTTAATAGATTTTATTTTTTGGATCATTTTGATATCTCATTTGTAATTTTCTGAGTTAAAATGAATTTTCTATGAATTTGTAAAGCTTAAACTATTTTCTGGATTTTCAATTAAATGGAAACGACTATGTGTACCGGTTGGGGTTCTACACGTGTGACTGACAGGTGGGTCCTGCATCCACGTCGACAGCCACGAAAGCGTGGACCAAGTCAACTGCACAGGAGGCCCACGGCCACATCACCTCTCCCCGGCGGCTTGACGCCGGCGGGCAGTCGGCGACGGCGCCGTCTATTTGAGGCCTCCCGGGATACAGGGTTCGGTGTTTCTGAACCACCTCGACGTGGTGAACACGATGGTGGTGGCTCCGCCACCTATTGGTCACCGGAGAGAGCTCCGGCGAGAGTCTCTGCGGCAGCAAACTCCGGCGAGGTGGCAAACACGGGCTAGAATGAGCTAGAGACTAAAACAAGGGGTTCTAAAGGTTCACAGACTCACCCTGATGACGAGGAGATGCTCGGTGAAACCGCGGGAGCTCAGAGGCGAGCACACGGTCGCGCATTCCGGCGAACCACCGTGGAAGGGGATGCCGAAATTTGTCCGATTGGTAAGGCCTCTTCTCGATTCCTTCTACCAGAACGATCAGCAGACTCTGGCGCCTCTTGTGAACTATGAATTTGTCCATGGGGTGACCTCTACCGTCGGGGAGTATCAGAGGTTGGGCGACTCGGTTTTTCGGCAGGGGCGAGTTTGGAGCAGAGAGGAGGAAAAATGAAGATAGGTCATCATCCAGGGTATTTATAGGGTTCGGGAGTGCGCCTCGTCATGCGTTCGGACGACGAGAGATCGACAGCAGCGAGGGAAGACGGCCACGACGTCGAGCTGGCTTCCATGCACGAAGAAGGGGATGAGGATGACCTCTCCCGGATCTTTTTGACGAAGGGGTATGGGGCATGGGCTGTTTCTGGTGTCGGGCTGGACCACGGGCTGCTGCTGGGCTGGTGTTGATGGCTGCTGGTGGGCTGTGAATTGGGCTCCCCTGGACTGCTCTGATCTGCTAGGTAAGCCCCTCTTTTCTCTCTTTTTCTTTTCCATTTTTTTATTCATTGTTTTGAATTCTGTTTAGAATTCATGTTTTAACTATTTTCTATTTTGCAGGTGTTAAACAATTGGTCTTTTATGAAGACTAATAAAAGTGTTATTGTTATACTCAATTGTTCTGATTAAACATTTCACATATGTGGCTTTATTACAAATTGTAATTAATCATGAATTTAGGTCCTCATCTGGATTTCATACCACTTTTGTGAATCAATTTATTTGGATTAATAGAGTTGATACTTTGAACTCAAAGTATTTTAAAGGTGGTATTAAGACTTGGTTTCAATTTAGGGAATTGGTCACTTGCACATGATTATATGTGAGCACCAATATATTAGGGTTTTAGAGTATCTATGATAAACTCCTTGTTAAGGTTAATACTTATCAATATCTTTGAAAGTATTTATGTAAGTATTGTTTCAATCATGGTTGATCTTTGGTTACAAGGATAAATGATTGATTACTACACATATGGTTCACAAGGTTTTTCTTATGTTCAAGAATTGAAGCATAAGACTTGATTAATGTGCAATACTAGGGTTCTAATGTTATTTATCTGATGGCATATGGTTTGGAATCTCAATTATGGCCTAGGTTTATATTATGATCACCATAGTGATACATAACTAGGGTTGAGATACAATTCTAGTTTATAGAATTGGGATGACATCATACTGCATGAGCTAGGGTTAATCTCCCCTAACCATGATAAAATGGTTACTTGCTTAATATTTTATGTGCTTCCCTTATTACTAAGGATTTGGGAATTGGTTTTATCTTCTACCAATTAACTTTTATTAGTATTCTCAATTCTACCATTCAAGTAACTACATTAGTTATAGTTCTTTTTATAGTTAACTTTGGTCATATGGATATATGGTTTCTCACCATATGAAGTATAGTGTTTAACTCTAAGGTTTCCTTAGGTTCATTAATTGATGAATGAATGAGAAAATATATGTGGTAAGATTCTACTTATTATCACCAATTGATTTACAATTATAGGTTGGGATATCAGCCTAGGGTTACTTATTAGTTTCCTCCCTCTAATTTCATGTGGTCAATGATATCTACTTATCTTATTAGGGTTTAACTTATCCTCACATACCTCAAGAGCATGATCATGGATTAGGCATGATCAACTTGTTCTTAATCTCTCTACCTCAAGTTCTTAGGGTTTATGATCATCACTCAATTTATAATGATCAAGGTTTGGCTTCCTAAGGTATCTCTCATTAATTAGGTTTCTCAGTTCCATGATCAAGCATTGTCTTGATCAACTAGGGTATAGTACTTCTAATTTACCTTCTTGAATGGTACTACTATGATTGCCTCTAAAGTTTATATCCCAGGAGAATGCCTGAGATATTATGTTAGGGTTCTACTCAACAATGATGATATGGTCATCTGGTATATGGATAGTTCTCTCCCTCACATTCAAATGTTGCCTCAACTACTTGAGTGTAACACCATAGTTTGAGCTCTCTTATATAAGAATAGCTTATTCTAGGTTATGATGTACTCTAAATACTCTAATTCAATGGTTGTCTTTTATTCTTAAATAGATAAAACTAGAATTGATATGAATAGTCTCTCTTAATTGGGAATGTCTTGAATAATATCCCAAGGTTGTGTTCTTGAGATGAGGTTTGAATACTTGGATGTATATCCAAGGTTTAGCTCAAGGTTGGTTATTACCTCTCTAACAATCATTATAGAACTCTCACCCCTCAAGGTTTGGTGTATAATAATATAGATTAGATAAGTATATATATTTTGAGAGTTGATCTCCTTATCTTGTTTCCAAGATTAAGGTAGAATGAATACCATGAGGTTCATGGTAGGATCAAAATTTAGTTTTGTACATGGAGAAGATAAGTCAAGGATGGTTTCTCCATTTTATTGTTACTTGACTTGCAATTGAATTGGTGTTCATAAGTTATGGCAAGGAATACCATATTAGGATCTTTAATAAGATCAAGTAGTTGATCCTTGATTAAAGGGTTGTTGTGTTAGTTTTAATTTCATTTGATCTAACCCCTTAGATCAAATCATCTCTACCCAAAACAAGGTTTTAGCAAAGTCACATTGAGGTTTATAACGCTTGACTTGATGAGCTACTTCAATTCCACCAAGGTCAAGTGAAACTTCGATTCATCGTGATCTGTTTTACTTTAAAGCGCGAAAATTCCCAGATTTTCTATGCATGAATGCAATGCACACATCTGTTTCCTCTATTTTGTAACCCCAATACCCGGGATATTACAGTCTCTACCCCTTAAACTAAACTTCGTCCTCGAAGTTTGATCTCTCTCACGTTTCCGATGTGTGGATCCGACTTGTGCGGACTACGACTTTTCTCGAACTCCGTGGTGATCTCACTCGGATATAATTGAATATATCCCTTGTCCAGATTCTTCCTGGAATCCATTACTGTTTGACATCAAACAACTATTACTTCCTTTACTTCCATGATTTCCTTCAATATTATAAGCTTGTTTCCTTTCTCATTGAATATTCAATGATTGGGACTTCTTCTTGTCCGGACAGTCTTAATTGAGGACTAATTGGATAACAATCTCCTATTTGATAAAATAGGTCTTTGTTTTTCCCTTACTACCAAAAGTGCAGTAATGGTACTAAGTAGGGTACTTACCATGTAAATGGTCGTGATGGTTTATTTTCCTAGGAATGGATTAGACTCATTTAGTCCATCCAATCATGGTTTATACTTGATGCTTATAACTATTTTGGATTCTTTAGGTTCCATGAAAGGAATCATTCTATTAGTCTGTGGTTCCGGTATGGTCAATTTCCTTCGGTCTTTGGGTCTTCTTGAGCTTTATTTGGTCTCCTACAATCCTTCATCCAACTTCCTTAGCCTTAATTTACTTGGGCTATCATACTTCGAGTAAATATTACTCACTTTCTCAAGTTACAGTCCACTTCTTACTTCCTCGAAGTATAAACCTCGGCTTCTGGTCTGACATCCTTCTGAAAGTAATGTCCAACAATCTTATGAAAATAAGATCGAACTTCCTCTCAGTTCAGACCTTCTTCTTCTATTATGCTCAAAGTATTGAGTTATTGTACATCCAACTCAATCTTTACTCTACCCCTTAGAGTTTGCTTAAGGTCTTCAACTCCTTTTCTTCCAACTATTGGACTTATGATTAGAATATTAGTCTGGTTCTAACTTATGGTTCTACTTCTTCTGAGGTCTCGCGAAGAATGTTGGTGGTGTATCCACTCAATTGTGGACATCCAATGTGAATCCTTTGACTAAATGTTTATAGATCTAGCTATTTGGCTGACAAGATTCTATTTGTTCACAAATTTTTTTTATAACTAATTAAATCGTGAACTATTTGTAATACCAACTGATACCAGCTGTGGTTATTATACCAACTGTGGCTATTTGATATCTAAAATTGGATTCTATTATAGGTTCTGATCAACTGGACGAGACATCTTCTACTTTATCTCGCAGTATTGATATTATACCAATTGTGGTCTTCCGATATCGACTATGGTCTTCTTATGTCTGCTATGATTTCATATATCACCTTCCTTCATTCAGGGTTTATTTTGCAAGAAAACCACTAGCTGACACTATGAATATAGTATCCTAAGTGATTTCCCATGCATTCCCTCTTCTATGTTGACTATGGATCTGCTTCAGCTTCACCATAATCACCATATTTCTTACCTTCATGCTTCTTATGTACTACAGTACTCCTCTGTTGAGGTAAAGCATGAATGTTGATTGGCACTACCTTCAGAGTATTGTGGTTGCTTCCCACAACTTTGTTTCCTTTATCTGATGAACCTTCATCTTGTCTTCAAAATCTTCAGAATTCGTCACTTCCTCACACGAATACCATTACCCTATAGATCTATAGCATCAAGTAAGGACTTGATATCGCAACATGCATTTGCATACCAAAGTCAAACTTCATGTATGGATCTAGTCAAACAATGAAAATCCAAATAAAATCCAAGAAGATTCAGCTTTGTGCTTATATTACATATCATCATAAGCCTGAATATAATAGTTGAGTAAGACATCTCTAAACATCAGGCTCTGATGTGTAGTATATAACACCACATAATATAGGTTTATATCGTGATACTTAGCACGAATATAGGGAATTCTACTATTTGTCTCAACCTTTACCTTAATTGCACATTTGCAATGAGATAACTTGAAACAAAGTGGTCTAGGATAGTTGTGGTTAACCTCATTTTCTTTGGAAGTACTAACTTAACTTCCATTTTGTTGAGGACTACTTCAATGATATGTCTGGTTCAAAATTCGCTACTCTAAACACATAACTATGGAAATATAACTCCTATTCTTCCAAGTGTTTCTATCATAAGTCTATGGTCATGATGTGCTTGGCACACTTCCCATATTTTTTTGGGACACAGTTCTTGCACTATTGTCTAGCTTCTTATTGTACTTCTTCTAAGTATTTATGATGTTCTATTCCATCACATAATGATTCTCAGGTGAATCATATATGATTAGCTACTCTACCATGTAAGTAGACACATTTTATTCCTATCTCTCTTCTTTACCTCCCATGATTGACTCATCATGGTTTATACTACCTCATATAACTTATTTGTATCACTTACTATCAACTGTTTTACAAGTTTGGATAGTTTACTTACCCATTACTTGTATTGGGTTTACACCTTCTAATAGGATATCTTGATTATCTTACTTGACCATAACATGTGTTGGTACACATCTTCCAATAGGATATCTTCCTTATTGTTGTATCCTCTCTTTGGACTACCATGTATTGTATACCAACTGGGGTCTACTCATTTATTTATTAAGGACTTCATGGTGTACTACATGTTGGGAATTAGCTAACTAACTTTATTTTATCTTGATAAACTAGATAAGAAATGTTGACTCAAGTGTGTCAGGATTATTCTCAAGTGAATATCCATCTCAAGTCAAAAGAAGTATTTGGTTTAACTAAGATGACTTCCTATAGACATTACCAATCCTATAGGTCTCCTTTAAAGGTTTTTAATCCTAAGGTCAAAGCATTTGCTCTGATACCAACTGTGGTGACCCGGCATACCACTGCATGGTGTAGTATGCAAGTCTGATATAACACCTATGAAACACCGTTTCACTCGTATTATATCGCTCAGAGTGGTACAACAGAAACATATGCGGGTCCAAGGCATGTCTATAGAATTACAACACAGACTCTGTTACATAAGATCAGCACAGCCTCCTACTTTACAATGAGGTAAAACTGCAAATAAACTCTAGAAGAACGACTCGTGGTCTATTCCTAACACGAACTCTACTTATAGAGTATTTAACTAGCTACAGAGGCTATGAATAGATTCTAGCTAAATAGGAGCTAAGTTTAGGAAGCTAGTTCCTTTCTATTGCTAATCTAGGTTTCTCCTTGTTGGATGTGGTATCTGACTCCTCTGACGGGTCCTGTCTCTTGAAGTAGTTGTTGACTTCTCGGCCTTCGAGTTGCACTCGTAGATCCTCCTTTGATGTCTTCATATCTAAGCGGGGATTTAAGAGTGGGATGAGTACGAGCGTACTCAACAAGTTCATTATAGGAAAGAGGTGTTTAATGCACTAGCTACATCATTAGACCGGAAAGTCTAATACCAATGCAGGTTTTCATAACCATTTCTTCAAAGGGTTGCTTTTATTCGGAAGAACTATGTCCGTCAGCCTTCACCGGTTTACTAGAACTTCATGGAGTTCCTTTCGGCCGCGTTCGCAGTTCCATATCCCGGAACGAGGGAGTGACAGGTCACGGTTCTTTACACTCTGCGAGGTGTGTTGCTTTACCCATAAGAGATCTTAACCTTGGTGCCAACCGGGCAATTTCCCCGTCCACACTTCCTTTGGTGTGAGGCCCGGTATAAGGTCTAGCCAATCATGTTCCTCCGCTACCTCGAACACCCACCCGTTGTTGCATACCCCGACCCACGGGTCCTCGTCGGTCCCATTATTCCCGTAATTTCAGGGTGGACCCCGACCACGACAACGGTTTGGGACTCGTTAACCAAACTCCTTCGCCGGTAGCTGCAACCCATCATAGACCACATTACCGTGGGGAATTAGAAGGGGATCCCCACCCACCAATTGTTCCGCAAGCAGCAACCGTCTATGGTAAGCAACAACTATACCGTGGGGAATTAGAAGGGGCTCCCCACCCACCAATTGCTCCGCAAGATACAACCGTCTACGGTAAGCGAATCCGTTGATGTTCAAGAGGTGGAAACACTTTTGACTACTCCGTCCCACTCCGGATCTTATGGTTAACACGGGTATTACGGCACAAGAATCACTCGGCGACATTTGTTGTTTAATCCTAGATGGATATTAACCCTTGCAATGGAACCTCCACCATATCAACACAATCCATGGTTCCATTGCCCACCACATAGTCGTATTCATAGTTATGAAAGTAGTGGTTTTGGTTTTTTATGCAATAGTGATAATCATAGTACTTTGCAAGTAATTTGATAAAGATACTCAAATGACATGAGCAAGCGATGAACTTGCCTTTCTTGACTGCAAGATTATGCAGGCAAGGTCTTCGATACACAATAACTCCAAATTCTGAAATAGCATCATCGTCCGGTAAGGACGATGTTTAAAAGATTGACAAGGATGCAATAATGCATAAGTATGAGATGCAATCGCTCTAAGCGTGACCTAACCCCGATGATTTAGGATCAGTGAGTTGTAATGATTGGTTTAGGGTGTATTGCACTTTTAGAATGATTCACATATAAGGTTCTTATTCAGGTGTGATTACTTGGTATCATGAACAGGTATATAATAAAGCACGATAATCAATTGAGCACACAAAGAATGATAATTGGCATAATGTTAACAAGTAAAGAACAGTGGTCAGTTTTAGTACTATATGGCATGGTTGATGATTAATTATCATATACTTTAAAAGAATAACTTTTTGAAGAACATGTTCTTTGATAAAGAACAAGTATGATAATTAAATTGAGGGGGTTCTATGGTTAACTATGGTTTCAGTTAATTTCTGGAGTAAGTATTAGATGGATCACAACCTAGTTGGATTCATCAGCTACTAGTCTTGTATTGTTGAATTAAGCCTAAACATCTCAATTACCAATAGTTGCTATCAAGGTGGCATACCTTGTTGGTGATAGTTGGCTAGGGTTTATAGGTCCTTATAAGCGAGGGTTGAAGATGATTCTTTGTTTACTTCAAAAGAATAACTTTTGAAGAACATACTTCTTAAGTAATAAGAAGTATATCAATTATGTTGAGGTTGTTTAGGTTTGCTATTTCATTTCCTAAGTAAAGAATTATTGGATCCTAAATAGGATGGTTCATAATTATGAAGTACTTGTAGGGTTTAGTGGACTATGGTTATGTAGTGATAATTATTGGGCATAGGTGCTATTGGAGTTAATCACAATGGTGTGATGCTAATTAAAGTTACTTCAAGATGATATTTCTAAGGATATGAGCTAGGGTTTGCATTTGGTTGACCTTATTTGATCAACCATGTTGGATAGGGATGCATATATGGGATACTAAATGTTTGATAAAAGAGCTCCTACATTTTATGTGGACGAGACAAGTATTTAGTTGCTACTATGATTCTATGATTTGGAATAAGGTTCCATAATCACATGCTCTAACCTAGGGTTTAGGTTAGGAGCAATTTAGGGTTCACATGTAATCGTTGAACTAGGGTTCCTAGTTGAACTAGGTTTTTGGGTTTCACATGAAATGATAGGGTTGTAATATTATTCCATATGGAATTAGGGTTTGCTATTTACCATATAGTTCTATGATTAATAACTTCAATTTAAAGTTGAAGTTATTAATAACTTGGGAATAAAAATAATATTGAATTTGGTATTTTATTATTTTAAACAATTAATAACTAAGTAATTATTAATTAGGGTTTAAATCTCTCTAATAATGATTTAACCTATAATAAATAAAGAAAATTAGTTTTCAGGTTTTTCTTTATTTATTTATTGGTTTTTTACTTAATTTGGAAGATTTTCCTAATTATTGAATTTTAATTGCATTTAGGATTAAATGAAAAGACTTAATTATTAAGTTTAAAACAATTAAATTTTTATTGAAAATAAAAATTTCATATTATATTTTTATTTAATAGATTTTATTTTTAGGATCATTTTGATATCTCATTTGTAATTTTCTGAGTTAAAATGAATTTTCTATGAATTTGTAAAGCTTAAACTATTTTCTGGATTTTCAATTAAATGGAAACGACTATGTGTACCGGTTGGGGTTCTACACGTGTGACTGACAGGTGGGTCCTGCATCCACGTCGACAGCCACGAAAGCGTGGACCAAGTCAAGCGCACGGGAGGCCCACGGCCACATCACCTCTCCCCGGCGGCTTGACGCCGGCGGGCAGTCGGCGACGGCGCCGTCGATTTGAGGCCTCCCGGGATACAGGGTTCGGTGTTTCTGAACCACCTCGACGTGGTGAACACGATGGTGGTGGCTCCGCCACCTATTGGTCACCGGAGAGAGCTCCGGCGAGAGTCTCTGCGGCAGCAAACTCCGGCGAGGTGGCAAACTCGGGCTAGAATGAGCTAGAGACTAAAACAAGGGGTTCTAAAGGTTCACGCGACTCACCCCGATGACGAGGAGATGCTCGGTGAAACCGCGGGAGCTCGAGGCGAGCACACGGTCGCGCATTCCGGCGAACCACCGTGGAAGGGGATGCCGAAATTTGTCCGATTGGTAAGGCCTCTTCTCGATTCCTTCTACCAGAACGATCAGCAGACTCTGGCGCCTCTTGTGAACTATGAATTTGTCCATGGGGTGACCTCTACCGTCGGGGAGTATCAGAGGTTGGGCGACTCGGTTTTTCGGCAGGGGCGAGTTTGGAGCAGAGAGGAGGAAAAACGAAGATAGGTCGTCGTCCAGGGTATTTATAGGGTTCGGGAGTGCGCCTCGTCATGCGTTCGGACGACGAGAGATCGACAGCAGCGAGGGAAGACGGCCACGACGTCGAGCTGGCTTCCATGCACGAAGAAGGGGATGAGGATGACCTCTCCCAGATCTTTTTGACGAAGGGGTATGGGGCATGGGCTGTTTCTGGTGTCGGGCTGGACCACGGGCTGCTGCTGGGCTGGTGTTGATGGCTGCTGGTGGGCTGTGAATTGGGCTCCCCTGGACTGCTCTGATCTGCTAGGTAAGCCCCTCTTTTCTCTCTTTTTCTTTTCCATTTTTTTATTCATTGTTTTGAATTCTGTTTAGAATTCATGTTTTAACTATTTTCTATTTTGCAGGTGTTAAACAATTGGTCTTTTATGAAGACTAATAAAAGTGTTATTGTTATACTCAATTGTTACGATTAAACATTTCACATATGTGGCTTTATTACAAATTGTAATTAATCATGAATTTAGGTCCTCATCTGGATTTCATACCACTTTTGTGAATCAATTTATTTGGATTAATAGAGTTGATACTTTGAACTCAAAGTATTTTAAAGGTGGTATTAAGACTTGGTTTCAATTTAGGGAATTGGTCACTTGCACATGATTATATGTGAGCACCAATATATTAGGGTTTTAGAGTATCTATGATAAACTCCTTGTTAAGGTTAATACTTATCAATATCTTTGAAAGTATTTATGTAAGTATTGTTTCAATCATGGTTGATCTTTGGTTACAAGGATAAATGATTGATTACTACACATATGGTTCACAAGGTTTTTCTTATGTTCAAGAATTGAAGCATAAGACTTGATTAATGTGCAATACTAGGGTTCTAATGTTATTTATCTGATGGCATATGGTTTGGAATCTCAATTATGGCCTAGGTTTATATTATGATCACCATAGTGATACATAACTAGGGTTGAGATACAATTCTAGTTTATAGAATTGGGATGACATCATATTGCATGAGCTAGGGTTAATCTCCCCTAACCATGATAAAATGGTTACTTGCTTAATATTTTATGTGCTTCCCTTATTACTAAGGATTTGGGAATTGGTTTTATCTTCTACCAATTAACTTTTATTAGTATTCTCAATTCTACCATTCAAGTAACTACATTAGTTATAGTTCTTTTTATAGTTAACTTTGGTCATATGGATATACGGTTTCTCACCATATGAAGTATAGTGTTTAACTCTAAGGTTTCCTTAGGTTCATTAATTGATGAATGAATGAGAAAATAGATGTGGTAAGTGATACGTCTCCAACGTATCGATAATTTCTTGTGTTCCATGCCACATTATTGATGTTATCTACATGTTTTATGCACACTTTATGTCATATTTGTGCATTTTCTGGAACTAACCTATTAACAAGATGCCGAAGTGCCAGTTCCTGTTTTCTCGCTGTTTTTGGTTTCAGAAATCCTAGTAACGAAATATTCTCGGAATCGGACGAAATCAACGCCCAGGTTCCTATTTTACCCGGAAGCCTCCAGAACACACGAGAACCGCCAGAGAAGGGAGGCAGGGCCACCAAACCCTACCCCGGCGCGGCCAAGGGGGGGGGGCGCCCCCCTAGGGTGTGGGCCCCCCTTCGACCTTCCTGCGCCGCCTCTTCGCCTATAAGAAGCCCCTGGATCAGAAAACCCTATCACGATTGACGAAACCCACAGAAACCTTCCAGAGCCGCCGCCATCGCGAAGCCAAGATGCGGGGGACAGGATCTCCGTTCCGGCACCTGCCGGAGCGGGGAAGTGCCCCCGGAAGGCTTCTCCATCGACACCGCTGCCATCTCCACCGCCATCTTCATCACCGCTGCTGCTCCCATGAGGAGGGAGTAGTTCTCCATCGAGGCTCGGGGCTGTACCGGTAGCTATGTGGTTCATCTCTCTCCTATGTGCTTCAATACAATAATCTCATGAGCTGCCCTACATGATTGAGATTCATATGATGATGCTTGTAATCTAGATGTCATTATGCTAGTCAAGTGAGTTTTACTTATGTGATCTCCGGAGACTCCTCGTCCCACGTGTGTAAAGGTGACAGTGTGTGCACCGTGTGGGTCTCTTAGGCTAGATTTCACAGAATACTTACTCATTGAATGGCATAGTGAGGTGCTTATTTATATCTCTTTAAGATTGCAGCATGTTGTATCACAATTTATCCATGTGCTACTCTAGTGATGTGTTATTAAAGTAGTTTTATTCCTCCTGCATGTGTGCAAAGGTGACAGATGCGTGCACCGTGTTAGTACTTGGTTTATGCTATGATTATGATCTCTTGTAGATTATGAAGTTAACTATTGCTATGATAATATTGATGTGATCTATTCCTCCTACATATGCATGAAGGTGAGAGTGTGCATGCTATGCGAGTACTTGGTTTAGTCTGTTGATCTATCTTACACTTAAGGTTACTAAAACATGAGCATTATTGTGGAGCTTGTTAACTCCGGCATTGAGGGTTCGTGTAATCCTACGCAATGTGTTCATCATCCAACAAAAGTGTAGATTATGCATTTATCTGTTCTGTTATGTGATCAATGTTGAGAGTGTCCACTAGTGAAAGTGTAATCCCTAGGCCTTGTTCCTAAATACTGCGTTACTACTGCTGTGTTACTACTGCTACATTACTACTGCTTGTTTACTGTTTCTATCAGCGTTACTACTGCTGCAATACCACCACCATCAACTACACGCCAAGCACTTTTCTGGCACCGTTGCTACTGCTCATACTTATTCATACCACCCGTATTTCACTATCTCTTCGCCGAACTAGTGCACCTATTAGGTGTGTTGGGGACACAAGAGACTTCTTGCTTTGTGGTTGCGGGGTTGCATGAGAGGGATATCTTTGACCTCTTCCTCCCCGAGTTCGATAAACCTTGGGTATCCACTTAAGGGAAACTTGCTCGCTGTTCTACAAACCTCTCGCTCTTGGAGGCCCAACACTGTCTACGAGAAAGGAGGGGAACGTAGACATCAAGCACTTTTCCGGCGCCGTTGCCGGGGAGGAAAGGTAAAAGGCTCTCATACTACGGTCTCGGGTAAAGTATTTTTCCGGCGCCGTTGTGTGTGTGCTCAAAGCTATTTCCTTTAGATCCTGCAATTGCATCTTGTTGTTTCTTGTTTACACTAGTTTGGCATAATGTACAAGAGTGAGCTTCTTATTCTATTTCCTGATTTAAAACATGGATTGTTTGATGCGAAAATTAAAAAACCTATGAAATCTTATTTGCATGCTTGGTAGTAATATTAGTATGAACGCTTTGAACACCATTGTTGACAATAATATAGAAAGTTCTAAGCTTGGGGAAGCTGGTTTTCATGACATTTTTAGTCCCCCAAGCATTGAGGAGAAAATTTTCTTTGATGATACTTTGCCTTCTATTTGTGATGATAATAATAGTGGTCTTTTGGTACAACCTACTATGGAGAGTGAATTTTGTTGTGATTATACTATGCCTCCTACACTTGATGAGAATAATAATGATAGCTACTTTGTTGAATTTGCTCCCACTACAACTAATAAAATTGACTATGCCTATGTGGAGAGTAATAATTTTATGCATGAGACTCATGATAAGAATGCTTTATGTGATAGTTATATTGTTGAGTTTGCTCATGATGCTACTGAAAGTTATTATGAGAGAGGAAAATATGGTTGTAGAAGTTTTCATGTTACTAAAACACCTCTCTATGTGCTGAAATTTTTGAAGCTATACTTGTTTTATCTTCCTATGCTTGTTACTTTGCTCCTCATGAACTTGTTTATTTACAAGATTCCTATGCATAGGAAGCATGTTAGACTTAAATGTGTTTTGAATTTTCCTCTTGATGCTCTCTTTTGCTTCACATACTATCTTTTGCGAGTGCATCATTAAAACTGCTGAGCCCATCTTAATGGCTATAAAGAAAAGAACTTCTTGGGAGATAACCCATGTGTTATTTTCCTACAGTACTTTGTTTTATATTTGAGTCTTGGAAGTTGTTTACTACTGTAGCAACCTCTCCTTATCTTAGTTTTGAGTTTTGTTGTGCCAAGTTAAGCGGTTGATAGAAAAGTAAGTACTAGATTTGGATTACTGCGCAGTTCCAGATTTCTTTGCTGTCACGAATCTGAGCCCACTGCCCTGCAGGAAGCTCAGAAAATTATGCCAATTTACGTGCATGATCCTCAGATATGTACGCAACTTTCATTCAATTTGAGCATTTTCATTTGAGCAAGTCTGGTGCCATTTTAAAATTCGTCAATACGAACTGTTCTGTTTTGACAGATTCTGCCTTTTATTTCGCATTGCCTCTTTCGCTATGTTGGATGAATTTCTTTGATCCACTAATGTCCAGTAGCATTATGAAATGTCCAGAAGTGTTAAGAATGATTGTGTCACCTCTGAATATGTCAATTTATATTGTGCACTAACCCTCTAATGAGTTGTTTCGAGTTTGGTGTGGAGGAAGTTTTCAAGGGTCAAGAGAGGAGTATGATGCAACATGATCAAGAAGAGTGAAAGCTCTAAGCTTGGGGATGCCCCGGTGGTTCATCCCTGCATATATCAAGAAGACTCAAGCGTCTAAGCTTGGGGATGCCCAAGGCATCCCCTTCTTCATCGACAAATTATCAGGTTCCTTCTCTTGAAACTATATTTTTATTCGGCCACATCTTATGTACTTTACTTGGAGCGTCTGTGTGCTTTTGTTTTTGTTTGTGTTTGAATAAATTGGATTACATCATGCTTGTGTGGGAGAGAGACACGCTCCGCTGGTTCGTATGAACACATGTGTTCTTAGCTCATAATATTCATGGCGAAGTTTCCTCTTCATTAAATTGTTATATGGTTGGAATTGGAAAATGATACATGTAGTAATTGCTATAATGTCTTGGGTAATGTGATACTTGGCAATTGTTGTGCTCATGTTTAAGCTCTTGCATCATATACTTTGTACCTATTACTGAAGAATACATAGAGCATGCTAAAATTTGGTTTGCATAATTGGTCTCTCTAAGGTCTAGATAATTTCTAGTAAGGTGTTTGAACGACAAGGAAGACGATGTATAGTCTTATAATGCTTGTAATATGTCCTTTATGTGAGTTTTGTCTGTACTAGTTCATACTTGTGCTTGCTTCAAACAACCTTGCTAGCCTAAACCTTGTATCGAGAGGGAATACTTCTCATGCATCCAAAACCTTGAGCCAAACAACACCATGCCATTTGTGTCCACCATACCTACCTACTACATGGTATTTCCCGCCATTCCAAAGTAAATTGCTTGAGTGCTACCTTTAAACAATTCAAAATTTATCACCTCTGATTTGTGTCAATGTTTTATAGCTCATGAGGAAGTATGTGGTGTTTATCTTTCAATCTTGTTGGGCAACTTTCACCAATGGACTAGTGGCTTCATCCGCTTATCCAATAATTTTGCAAAAGAGCTGGCAATGGGATTCCCAGTCCCAAATTAATTAACCAAAAATAGACACTCCTCCATGGTATGTGATTGTTGGACGGCACCCGAAGGATTCGGTTAGCCATGGCTTGTGTAAGCAAAGGTTGGGAGGAGTGTCATCATAATAAAACTAAAATAAAAAGGCACTCCTTCATGGTATGAGATTGTTGGCGGGCACCCGAGGATTCGGTTAGCCATGGTTTGTGAAAGAAAGGTTGGAAGGAGTGCCACCCAAAAATAAAATAAAATGGGAGCCGCTCTTTGAAGGTTTGTCTGGCAAGGGGGTTAGAGTACCCGCTACCATTCGTTGACAACAACATACACCTCTCCAAACTTTATTTTTATGCTCTCTTTATGTTTTGAAAATCAAAGCTCTAGCACAAATATAGCAATCGATGCTTTCCTCTTTGAAGGACCATTCTTTTTACTTTTATGTTGAGTCAGTTCACCTATCTCTCTCCATCTCAAGAAGCAAACACTTGTGTGAACTGTGCATTGATTCTTACATATTTGCATATTGCATTTGTTATATTGCTTTGCATTGACAATTATCCATGAGATATACATGTTACAAGTTGAAAGCAACCGCTGAAACTTAATCTTCTTTTGTGTTGCTTCAATGCTTTTACTTTGAATTATTGCTTTATGAGTTAACTCTTATGCAAGACTTATTGATGCTTGTCTTGAAGTGCTATTCATGAAAAGTCTTTGCTATATGATTCGAGTTGTTTACTCATGTCATTACCATTGGTTTGATCGCTGCATTCACTACATATGCTTTACAAATAGTATGATCAAGATTATGATGGCATGTCACTCCAGAAATTATCTTTGTTATCGTTTTACCTGCTCGGGACGAGCGAGAACTAAGCTTAGGGATGCTGATACGTCTCCAACGTATCGATAATTTCTTGTGTTCCATGCCACATTATTGATGTTATCTACATGTTTTATGCACACTTTATGTCATATTCGTGCATTTTCACGGAACTAACCTATTAACAAGATGCCGAAGTGCCGGTTCTCGTTTTACTGCTGTTTTTGGTTTCGAAATCCTAGTAACGAAATATTCTCGGAATCGGACGAAATCAACGCCCGGGTTCCTATTTTACCCGGAAGCCTCCGGAACACACGAGAACCGCCGGAGAAGGGAGGCGGGGCCACCAAACCCTACCCCGGCGCGGCCAAGGGGGCGCGCCCCCTAGGGTGTGGGCCCCCTTCGACCTTCCTCGCGCCGCCTCTTCGCCTATAAGAAGCCCCTGGATCGGAAAACCCTATCACGATTGACGAAACCCACGAAACCTTCCGGAGCCGCCGCCGTCGCGAAGCCAAGATCCGGGGGACAGGATCTCCGTTCCGGCACCCTGCCGGAGCGGGGAAGTGCCCCGGAAGGCTTCTCCATCGACACCGCTGCCATCTCCACCGCCATCTTCATCACCGCTGCTGCTCCCATGAGGAGGGAGTAGTTCTCCATCGAGGCTCGGGGCTGTACCGGTAGCTATGTGGTTCATCTCTCTCCTATGTGCTTCAATACAATAATCTCATGAGCTGCCCTACATGATTGAGATTCATATGATGATGCTTGTAATCTAGATGTCATTATGCTAGTCAAGTGAGTTTTACTTATGTGATCTCCGGAGACTCCTCGTCCCACGTGTGTAAAGGTGACAGTGTGTGCACCGTGTGGGTCTCTTAGGCTAGATTTCACAGAATACTTACTCATTGAATGGCATAGTGAGGTGCTTATTTATATCTCTTTAAGATTGCAGCATGTTGTATCACAATTTATCCATGTGCTACTCTAGTGATGTGTTATTAAAGTAGTTTTATTCCTCCTCGCATGTGTGCAAAGGTGACAGTGCGTGCACCGTGTTAGTACTTGGTTTATGCTATGATTATGATCTCTTGTAGATTATGAAGTTAACTATTGCTATGATAATATTGATGTGATCTATTCCTCCTACATATGCATGAAGGTGACAAGTGTGCATGCTATGCGAGTACTTGGTTTAGTCTCGTTGATCTATCTTACACTTAAGGTTACTAAAACATGAGCATTATTGTGGAGCTTGTTAACTCCGGCATTGAGGGTTCGTGTAATCCTACGCAATGTGTTCATCATCCAACAAAAGTGTAGAGTATGCATTTATCTCGTTCGTTATGTGATCAATGTTGAGAGTGTCCACTAGTGAAAGTGTAATCCCTAGGCCTTGTTCCTAAATACTGCGTTACTACTGCCGTGTTACTACCTGCTACATTACTACTCGCTTGTTTCATCGTTTATCTTGCATTACTCGCTCGCAATACCACCACCATCAACTACACGCCAAGCACTTTTCTCGGCACCGTTGCTACTGCTCATACTTATTCATACCACTCGTATTTCACTATCTCTTCGCCGAACTAGTGCACCTATTAGGTGTGTTGGGGACACAAGAGACTTCTTGCTTTGTGGTTGCAGGGTTGCATGAGAGGGATATCTTTGACCTCTTCCTCCCTGAGTTCGATAAACCTTGGGTATCCACTTAAGGGAAACTTGCTGCTGTTCTACAAACCTCTGCTCTTGGAGGCCCAACACTGTCTACAGGAAAGGAGGGGGAACGTAGACATCAGTAAGATTCTACTTATTATCACCAATTGATTTACAATTATAGGTTGGGATATCAGCCTAGGGTTACTTATTAGTTTCCTCCCTCTAATTTCATGTGGTCAATGATATCTACTTATCTTATTAGGGTTTAACTTATCCTCACATACCTCAAGAGCATGATCATGGATTAGGCATGATCAACTTGTTCTTAATCTCTCTACCTCAAGTTCTTAGGGTTTATGATCGTCACTCAATTTATAATGATCAAGGGTTGGCTTCCTAAGGTATCTCTCATTAATTAGGTTTCTCAGTTCCATGATCAAGCATTGTCTTGATCAACTAGGGTATAGTACTTCTAATTTACCTTCTTGAATGGTACTACTATGATTGCCTCTAAAGTTTATATCCCAGGAGAATGCCTGAGATATTATGTTAGGGTTCTACTCAACAATGATGATATGGTCATCTGGTATATGGATAGTTCTCTCCCTCACATTCAAATGTTGCCTCAACTACTTGAGTGTAACACCATAGTTTGAGCTCTCTTATATAAGAATAGCTTATTCTAGGTTATGATGTATTCCTAATACTCTAATTCAATGGTTGTCTTTTATTCTTAAATAGATAAAACTAGAATTGATATGAATAGTCTCTCTTAATTGGGAATGTCTTGAATAATATCCCAAGGTTGTGTTCTTGAGATGAGGTTTGAATACTTGGATGTATATCCAAGGTTTAGCTCAAGGTTGGTTATTACCTCTCTAACAATCATTATAGAACTCTCACCCCTCAAGGTTTGGTGTATAATAATATAGATTAGATAAGTATATATATTTTGAGAGTTGATCTCCTTATCTTGTTTCCAAGATTAAGGTAGAATGAATACCATGAGGTTCATGGTAGGATCAAAATTTAGTTTTGTACATGGAGAAGATAAGTCAAGGATGGTTTCTCCATTTTATTGTTACTTGACTTGCAATTGAATTGGTGTTCATAAGTTATGGCAAGGAATACCATATTAGGATCTTTAATAAGATCAAGTAGTTGATCCTTGATTAAAGGGTTGTTGTGTTAGTTTTAATTTCATTTGATCTAACCCCTTAGATCAAATCATCTCTACCCAAAACAAGGTTTTAGCAAAGTCACATTGAGGTTTATAACGCTTGACTTGATGAGCTACTTCAATTCCACCAAGGTCAAGTGAAACTTCAGTTACTGTGACTGTTTTACTTTAAAGCGCGAAAATTCCCCAGATTTTCTATGCATGAATGCAATGCACACATCTATTTCCTCTATTTTGTAACCCCAATACCTGGGATATTACATTTCCTTGGTTGGCTTGAATGCCGGTGTGCCAAGGTTGCCACTCCACTCAACTGCGAGGACTGAGCCAGCGCAACCGCAGTTTGCATTCTCCTTTTTTCTTCTGCGATCACCAACGATTCGGCCAGATTTGATCCGGCGGAAGCGGTTTCCAGCGAGACCTTGTAGTTTCCCACTACGGTCAAGGGTCCAGATGGTGCCGGCATCTTCATCTTGAGATACGCCGTATGAGTTGAGGCCATAAATGATTCCAACGCCGGTCTCCCCAGCAGCGCATGGTAAGGATTATCTAAGTCCACCACTTCGAACAGAACATTTTCCACCCGGCAATTGTCGCGTCCACCAAACGACACATCCACCCGGACTTTTCCCATGGGCGAGCAGGACAAACCCGGAACGATCCCATGGAACGTAGTGTGAGTTGGTTGCAGCATGTTCTCAGTGATTCCCAGCGTACGCATGGTGTTCCGGTACATAATGTTTATGCTGCTTCCATTGTCAATCAGCACCTTGCTGAACCGCACTCGAGCAGTTGGCCAATGCATGATAGGGTCCACAACAAGAGCATAACCACCCGGATTGGGCATGATTTTCGGATGATTCTTGAACGACCAGGTGATTTCCTGATCAGACCACAACATGTACCTTGGTACTGCCGGCATCACTGCATTCACTTCCATAGAGCGACAGTATAAGCTCTGCTTGTCAGTTGGCTCAGTAACGAACACAACACAGCATAGGTCTGGATCTTGGTAAACATTCCGGTCCAAAGGTGCCGGCAGTGGCGGTTGGCCATTGCCATCACCCACCTGATGAACTTGCTGGTGCTGCTGCCGGTTTGGCTGAGGCTGTACCGGTAGAGCATTTGCTCCGGTAAGCGGTGGTGGTGGTGGTAAGGGATGCTGATGCAGCATATCTTGCGACGGTGGTAATATCGTGGTACAGCCTTGTGCTTGCGCATCTTTTACCGCACCTTTCAACATCAGGTACTTAGTCCAAGAGCAATCCGTCGTCAAATGGTTAGACGGATTAGCCGGATTCGGAGTATGCCACCGGCAAGGTTGGTCCATATCTGCTTCCATGGTGTACTTCGCATGTTCTTGCCAGTTCTTTTTCTGGCCCCAGGGTTTCTTTTCGACCCATTGTTTCTTAGGACCCGCCCATGGCTGCGATCCGGTTTTCTGCCTCTGGCGCCAGAGTTATCTTGTACAGCAGCAACTTGCTGCGGACCGTACCTCCGATCTGTGAATTCTTTCCTTCTTTTGTTGTGCCGGTTATCCCAGTACTGATCTTGGCGTGGTTGGCTTGTTTGTGCTGGCTCTGCCTGCACTGCCGGTTGCATTGGGTCTCCCAATGCGTAGCTA
Organism: Lolium rigidum; assembly: GCF_022539505.1. Taxonomy (NCBI): domain Eukaryota; kingdom Viridiplantae; phylum Streptophyta; class Magnoliopsida; order Poales; family Poaceae; genus Lolium; species Lolium rigidum. The sequence continues at coordinate 119,384,080 of NC_061511.1, forward strand.
TCCGCCACACGTATCATTTCCGACAAAGTTGCCGGCATGTTCCTCCGGAGCTTCGCCACAGGGGTGAACCTCTTCGCACTCTGTTGCAAAACCAAGCTATGGCTTGCGCTTCGATTACTCCTTCACAGGAGTTCCTTGTGTTGTTCCACCGGGTCAGGTAGTCCCGGTATGTTTCGTTCGGACGTTGTGTGCACAGAGCAAGCTGTTGCGGCCTGTTTGGCCTCCGGTAGGTACTGCTGAAGTTGCTCACAAAAGCTTCCTCAAAGTCCAACCAGCCGTTTATGCTTCCTGCCGGCAGGTTGTTTAGCCAAATGCGCGCTGGTCCTACCAGGAAAGATGGTACAATTCTCACGGCCCAACGTCGGTTTCCTCCACCAGCGACGGTTCCTCCGCCACCGGCAACGTAAACTGAGGTCACGTAATCCGCAAGCCAGTCTTCCGGCTTAGTAGTGCCATCGTACGTTTTCGTATCGCGGAGCAACGTGAAGTTGCGAACCGGTGGTTCCTCTTTCATGATCCGCGGGCCAAAACACTTGGGACCCGGAGGACCTTCTGCCTCAACCATCTCAGACAAATACATCCTATCCAGCCTGTGCCTCGCATCCCGGTCTGGCAGGCATCTTTCTCCTAACCTTTCCCCCAAAGGGTTCCGGTAGGCCTCGACTCTTTCGGTTGCTGAATCAGCCTCATCATATCTTTCCGGTACAGCGGCCCTTGCCTGCCGGTACCTTGGCGGAGGCATTTCCTCCTCTGCATAAGCAGCTCTTGGTACGCGATAATTTTACCCGGTTTCTCCTCTACCGACATACTCATCTCTGGCATAGCCATATCTAGCGTAGCCACGATCTGCCCCTTGGCTTTTTCTACCGGCCTCATGTCGCCCGGCTTGTTGTTTTCCGGCAAGAACCGGATCGTACACAGTCATCTGTTGCGCATTCACCTCTTTTTCTTTTCTCTTGTCCGGATGGGGGGACGATGCCTGCCCATGGGACTTGCTTCCGGCATTCTTTGTGGAACGCACAGATTTTGAAGCCGCAGCCTTGTTCAATTTGGCCAGCTGCTCAGCATTTTGCTGCTCAATGGTATCTAGCAACTCCCTGACACGCTCTTGCTGTTTTGCCAAAGCATCTCCGGAAAGGGATTCACACAGCTCTACTGCAGCCTTAGCAGCCTTTATGGTTTTATCCGGACTGCTATACTTAGGTTTCTCTACCATGCTCAACGATGCAGAAGTGCTCTTTCCGGTAAGAATCTCCTTACGCAGGTCCTGATCTAGGTTGCGAGCTCTAAGCCGGTTTTCCGGTATCCTTGCAGCCTGAGCGCTAACAGAAGCAAAGCCATGGGCAGCGTTATACTCACGTAGGGTTAGGTTCAGCTCGCGCTGCGCCCGGACAATGTCGGCGCCGTTCGCGAGCAGCTTCTGGCGTTGCGCCTCCAGCTCCGCATGAGCCACTGTCGGGTCGATGTTCTGCGCGACGGGCGTAGCGAGGACACTCATGGCCGCTTGGAGTGGAGTCTCTGGTGGTGGTGCGGAAGCTCCTGCAGCCTCCTGGTCGCGCTCGGTTGGCGGCTTGGCCGTGCGCGTGGACTTCGTCCCGCCAGCGCCTTCCGCCGCAGCTCCCTTGCCGGCGTCGCCCGCGCCAACGACCAGCACCTCGACACTGCCGACGGCGCGGTTGCTGCGAAGCGCAGATCTTGGCGGGTCCGGAGCCACCAGCACCGGCGAGAGGCACTGGCGCTCGGGGACGGTGCCGTAGTAGATGAGGATGCTCCCGAACTCGATGACGCGGCCGTTCTTGGGGAACTTACCTCCATTGGAGAAGCAGCCCGTGTTGTCGTTGATGAAGCGCATGTTGCGGATGCGGTCGACGAGCGCGGTAACGACACGCTCGCCGCCGACGGAGAGGAGGCCCGCCCGAATATGAACTCCAGCAAGCGCCGCTGCTGGCCCCACGGTGGGCGCCAACTGTCGTCGTGGTGAACAGACAGATGCCATGGGATGGCTTATCTTGGGGCCGAATGGACGCTAGAGGATTCGGAGGAGGGTTTTTGGTATGAATGGAGAGGTTTCCGGATGGATTCCTCAAGAACTTGGCTTGGGCCGAAGGTGGAAGATGATGAACTCAAGAACAAGTACAACACTAGATCTCTCTATTTCCTCATGTCAAGTGCTTACAAGTTTCTGTGTACAAGCTTCGTAACCTAGAATCACGTCGTCGTCTCCCCCGCGAAGGGTTGTGCCCCCTCTCCTTATATAGGGGAGAGGGTGGCTTACAGGGGAAGGAACCCTAGAAACCCTATTGGGATCTTTGACTAGACAAACTACTTTACAAAGCTACTTTAGCTACCGGTGATGCCGGCATGCCTTTAATCAGAAGCCGTGACATCCTCCGGCACCTTTTACGTCATCCTTTGCCTTTGGCGTCATGGCTTCGATTAAAGCTGAAGTCCTTCGCTCATCTTTGTCTTCTAGCTCTGGAGAGCATCTTTGACTGGTCTTTGCCGACGTGCTACAGTGTAGCCAGTTCCGGTATTCTGGTACGCTCTCAGCCAGTTCCGGTATCCCCTTCCTGGGATACCGGTATGATTCTCTAAATCAACCCTCGCTATCCGGAACAACCTTTAAACCGGTACTTTGATGGCCTAAACCATCCGGTTTGGCATGCCTTTGGCATACCGGGGGTCATCCCCCCAACAATAATTGATGTGATAAGGGACATACTCAAGATAGCCCAAAGCCGACAAAAGAGTTATGCAGATCAAAATAGAAGGTCATGGGAACCAAAAGTCGGAGACATGGTTTATCTTAAGGTAAGTCCGATGAAAGGTCTTCAGAGATTCGGAGTTAAGGGGAAGCTTAGCCCTAGATACATCGGAACTTTCAAGATACTGAGCCAGAACCGTGGGGTAGCCTTTGAATTGGATCTACCGGGAAGATTAGCCAGGTACACAATGTGTTTCATGTGTCGCAACTCAGAAAATGCCTAAAGACACCAGATGAGCCGTATCCCATGATGAGTTAGATCTTCAGCCAGATCTGACATATATAGAGAAGCCAGCTAAGATTCTCGAGGAGAATTGGAAACAACTCAGGAATAGAGCTATTAAGTACTGCAAGATAAAATGGAAACATCATCCCGAGAGAGAAGCCACCTGGGAAAAAGAAGAAGATCTGAGGAAGTCATACCCAGAACTGTTCAGGTATTACAGCCACAACTTCGGGACGAAGTTTTCTTTAAGGGGGAAAGGCTATAATGTCCCAGGTTTAGTGACGATCGAGGGGTAGAAGTTAGTAAGGGATGTGCATTGCATCGTAAAATCTGGGGAAATTTCGCGCTTTTAAAAGAAAACTGCATCGAAGGGGGACAAGTTTCTCTCTCGACACCTTACAGGGTTAGGGTTTCGAGAGTGCGATAAACTTGGACCTCAATGAACTCAATTAGGGTTTTCGAGAAGAGAGGGGTGCATGGCATCTCAATTTAAGTTGCATGACTGAATTCAAATAAGTTATGTTTGAATTTCAAAATTCAAACATCAATTGAATATATCATAATTCAAATTCATTAAACAAATAGACAATCAAACATATAAAAGAATATCACACATATTTAAAGCTCATTAGAGAAACTTGAGCTTTATTGATTATCACACAATTTACATTGTCAATTACAATATTCCAAATGGATTATGAATATTACAATACATTACAGAAAATGAATAAATGGGAAAAAATAGAAAAGGAAAAGTACAAGTAATTACATAATTCTAAACTAAACAAGTTAATTCTTCAAGTGATTCTTGATCAACACTTAATTCAGCTTCTTTTAATCATCTCTTTGATCCCTGTAAACAAAAACAACACAAGGAAATGAAAAATTAGGCCAAGTGGCAAAGCCACTTGGTAGATTAGTGAAAATAAAGTTTAATTGATGGATAATACCAAGCCTGCCGAGGGAACCAAGCCAAAGCCCAAGTCCCAACCTGGGAGCATGCATAAGCAGCTCACAAGGCTAGCTGCATGCTCTCCACACACACACATACCAGAGGAGAAGTACCCCAGTACATGCATTCCTGTCGATCAAAGGAGCAAGGAGTGGGATAGTATAAAAGCTTTTCACCAGCAAACCTTAGAAATCCATCGACAAGATTTCCAAGGGTAAGAACAGCAAGAACCTGTAGAACAGGAAGAACACCACAGCCCTCCAAACCATCTAAACCATCCAGAACAGTTCCACCAAGAACTATTGCTGTAGAGCAAGTCACAAGGAGGGAATCATCACAAGCTAGCAAGGAGGAGCAGGGCAAGCTTTGAACACCAACCAGAAGCAAATCCTCTACATCAGCAAAACCTAGGAGCTGGAGTGAGGTATACACATCATCATGAACAAACCAGATGGTTTTGTTCACAAACTGCACAGTCATGATCACACATGCACACAAAGGGTGGAGTAACCCTGTTTTGATCATCATTTGGTCATAGACCAAGTGTAACCTGGTAGAAATGGCAAGGACCAGGGATCAATCAAAGCCTATGTCCATGGTTATGCCAACCACACAAGTGGTAGCATCTTCCAAATGGAAATAGGAAAGAAAACTATCCCAGATACTTACCCAAATATACCTAGACTACACTAGCCCTTTTAAAACCATCAGATATGCAGAAAGATATGTTTTCCACAAGTGTTTTTCAACATCAAAAGCTACTGGAAATCAAATATGATCACCCAGTAACCATTTATCCATTCACAGCAAGCCACCAGAGGTGGGAGCTACCAAAACAGCAGAGTATTACTATTAAGGCCACCTCAACCACACAATCATCCAAACCACTAAGCCATGCACACTTATCATCACCCAAATGGGTTCAAAGAAGAGCTAGGGTCCCCAACAATAGTTGGCATCCCTCTAGCTCAAGCAAATTAATCATAAGATTCATCACTGCAAGCAGTTGATCTCATTTAACCATTAAATCATGACCAGCTATACAGATAAATGAATTACACAAGCAACTAGTAACTGGAACACTTGCATATGAGCCAAAGGATCACTGCAAACATCGATATATGCTTAATTAAGCATTAGCAGTCACCGAGACATGGTGAGATGCTACACAGATACGCAGAGCATCACCACAAGGCACATGACATGAAGCACAACCAACAACCATCAAGCAACCGCTGATCATATGATCATCAGGGCTTGACAGAGCATGCCAGTACATGCTAGAGCCAAGCCTAGTACCAATCCATGAATCATATAAATTAAATAGCCACTGTTCATTAACAATTACATCACAGATAATCAAATAAATGATATATAATTGTATCTAGAAGCACACCATCAAGGGATGAAGCTATCTAGCCCACAACCAGGCTCAATAGAGCATTTCCCTGAATCATAGCCCAATGAACAATACACCAGGGGCACTGGCACTTGCTAAATGCAAGAACTACACACAATAGTGAGCCAGGAGAGCCAGAGCAATGACACATCACAAGAATTAAGCAAGAACAATGGCTAGTACTGGCCAGGTAAGCATCTAGGGGATCAGTAGCATGCACAACAACATGGAGGCACAGAGACTGCAAGCCATGGTGCGTAATGTAATCAACACAAATATCCTTAGACAAAGCATTGATGTTTTATCCCTAGTGGCAACAACACATCCACAACCTTAGAACTTTCTGTCACTGTCCCAGATTCAATGGAGGCATGAACCCACTATCGAGCATAAATACTCCCTCTTGGAGTCACAAGTATCAACTTGGCCGAGCCTCTACTAGCAACAGAGAGCATGCAAGAACATAAACAACATATATGATAGATTGATAATCAACTTGACATAGTATTCCATATTCATCGGATCCCAACAAACACAACATGTAGCATTACAAATAGATGATCTTGATCATGATAGGCAGCTGACAAGATCTAACATGATAGCACAATGAGGAGAAGACACCCATCTAGCGACTGCTATGGACCCATAGTCCAGGGGTGAACTACTCACACATCAATCCGGAGGCGATCATGGTGATGAAGAGTCCTCCGGGAGATGATTCCCCTCTCCGGCAGGGTGCCGGAGGCGATCTCCTGAATCCCCCGAGATGGGATGGGCGGCGGCGGCGTCTCTGGAAGGTTTTCCGTATCGTGGCTCTCGGTACTGGGGTTTTCGCGATGAAGGCTATAAGTAGGCGGAAGGGCGGAGCTGGAGGCGGCGCGGGGGCCCCACACCATAGGCCGGCGCGGGCCCCATGCTGGTCGCGCCGCCCTATGGGTACGGGCCCTCGTGGCCCCACTTCGTATCCCCTCCGGTCTTCTGGAAGCTTCGTGGAAATAAGACCCTGGGCGTTGATTTCGTCCAATTCCGAGAATATTTCCTTTGTAGGATTTCTAAAACCAGAAACAGCAGAAAATAGCAACTGGCCCTTCGGCATCTCGTCAATAGGTTAGTGCTGAAAAATGCATAATAATGACATAAAGTTTGTATAAAACATGTGAGTATCATCATAAAAGTAGCATGGAACATAAGAAATTATAGATACGTTTGAGACGTATCAAGCATCCCCAAGCTTAGTTCCTACTCGCCCTCGAGTAGGTAAACGATAACAAGGATAATTTCTGAAGTGACGTGCTATCATAATCTTGATCAATACTATTGTAAAGCATATGAGATGAATGCAGCGATTCGAAGTAATGGTAAAGACAATGAATAAACAACTGAATGGTATAGCAAAGACTTTTCATGAATAGTACTTTCAAGACAAGCATCAATAAGACTTGCATAAGAGTTAACTCATAAAGAAATAAATTCTTAGTAGAAAGCTTTGAAGCAACACAAAGGAAGATATAAGTTTCAGCGGTTGCTTTCAACTTCAACATATTTATCTCATGGATAATTGTCAACACAAAGTAATATAACAAGTGCAATAGGTAAACATGTAAGAATCAATGCACACAGTTCACACAAGTGTTTGCTTCTAAGATAGAAAGAAGTAGGTAAAATGACTCAACAATAAAGTAGAAGAAAGGCCCTTCGCAGAGGGAAGCATGGATTACTATTTTTGTGCTAGAGATTTTCATTTTGAAAACATAGAAACAATTTTGTCAACGGTAGTAATAAATCATATGTGTTATGTATAAGACATCCTATAAGTTGCAGGCCTCATGCATAGATTACCAATAGTGCTTGCACCTTGTCCTAATTAGCTTGGATTTACATGGATTATCATTGTATAACATATGTTTCAACCAAGTGTCACAAAGGGGTACCTCTATCCGGTCTGTACAAAGGTCTAAGGAGAAAGATCGCATTTGATTTCTCGTTTTTGATTATTCTCAACTTAGACATCCATACCGGGACAACATAGACAACAGATAATGGACTCCTCTTTAGTGCATAAGCATTCAACAACAAATAATATTCTCATAAGAGATTGAGGATTAATTGTCCAAACTGAAACTTCCACCATGATTCATGGTTTTAGTTAGCGGCCCAATGTTCTTCTCTAACAATATGCATACTCAAACCATTTGATCATGATAAATCACCCTTACTTCAGACAAGACGAACATGCATAGCAACTCACATGATATTCAACAAAGGTGTAATAGTTGGTGGCGTCCCCAGAAACATGGTTACCGCTCATCAAGCAACTTATAAGAAATAAGATACATAAGCTACATATTCTTTACCACAATAGTTTTTAAGGCTATTTTCCCATGAGCTATATATTGCAAAGACAAAGGATAGAATTTTAAAGGTAGCACTCAAGTAATTTACTTTGGAATGGCAGAGAAATACCATGTAGTAGGTAGGTATGGTGTACACAAATGGCATAGTTTTGGCTCAAGGATTTGGATGCACGAGAAGTAATCCCTCTCAATACAAGGCTTAGGCTAGCAAGGTTGTTTGAAGCAAACTCAAGTATAAACCGGTACAGCAGAACTTACATAAGAACATATTGCAAGCATTATAAGACTCTACGCTGTCTCCTTGTTGTTCAAACACCTTAACCAGAAAATATCTAGACTCTAGAGAGACCAATCATGCAAACCAAATTTTAACAAGCTCTATGTAGTTCTTCATTAATAGGTGCAAAGTACATGATGCAAGAGTTTAAACATGATCTATTTGAGCACAACAATTGCCAAGTATCAAATTATTCAAGACATTATACCCATTACCACATGAAGCATTTTCTGTTTCCAACCATAATAATGACGAACGAAAGAATTTCAACCTTCGCCATGAACATTAAAAGTAAATCTAAGAACACATGTGTTCATATGCAACAGAGGAGCGTGTCTCTGTCCCACACAAAGAATGCTAGGATCCGATTTTATTCAAAAAAAAACAAAAACAAAAACAAACAGACGCTCCAAGTAAAGCACATAAGATGTGACGGAATAAAAATATAGTTTCACTAGAGGTGACCTGGTAAGTTGTCGATGAAGAAGGGATGCCTTGGGCACCCCCAAGCTTAGATGCTTGAGTCTTCTTAAAATATGCAGGGATGAACCACGGGGCATCCCCAAGCTTAGACTTTTCACTCTTCTTGATCATATTGTATCATCCTCCTCTCTTGACCCTTGAAAACTTCCTCCACACCAAACTCAAAACAAACTCATTAGAGGGTTAGTGCATAATCGAAAATTCACATATTCAGAGGTGACATAGTTATTCTTAACACTTATGGACATTGCACAAAGCTACTGAAAGTTAATGGAACAAAGAAATCCATCAAACATAGCAAAACAGGCAATGCGAAATGAAAGGCAGAATCTGTCAAAACAGAACAGTCCGTAAAGACGAATTTTTCTGGGGCACTTAACTTGCTCAGATGAAAATTCTCAAATTGAATGAAAGTTGCGTACATATCTGGGGATCACGCACGTAAATTGGCAGATTTTTATAAATTTCCTACAGAAGGGGCTGCTCAATTTCGTGACAGAAGAAATCTGTTTCTGCGCAGTAATCCAAATCTAGTATCAACCCTACTATCAAAGACTTTACTTGGCACAACAATGCAGTAATATAAAGATAAGGAGAGGTTGCTACAGTAGTAACAACTTCCAAGACTCAAATATAAAACAAAAGTGCAGAAGTAAAATAATGGGTTGTCTCCCATAAGCGCTTTTCTTTAACGCCTTTCAGCTAGGCGCAGAAAGTGTGAATCAAGTATTATCAAGAGATGAAGCATTAGCATAGGGGTTCGGAGTTTTCTCAACTATGCATTGTATCTTATCTATGTAAGTTTCAGAGGCCCCTTTTTCATTACTCTTGGGCTTGCTATTCTCATGAAACAAATTTTCAGGAACAAGCCAACCATAGTTATTTTCTAGAGCTTCATGCATTCCTAGGAGCTTACTAGGTATCGGTACTTTAATCTCCCCACCATCATTAACATTATTAGTGTATTTTATTCTATCCATGTCCATCTTTTCAACTGTTCTTGCAAAATCGGTGAAAAGACCAAGCCTCTTATGCTTAATAAAAACTTTTCTAGCTTCTTTAGCTATATCACCAAATTCTCTAAGAAGGACATCTAAAACAAAATTTCTCTTTTCTCCCATTTCCATATCAGAGAGTGTAAGAAACATATGTTGGATTATAGGATTGAGATTAACAAATCTAGTTTCCAACATGTGTATTAAACAGGCAGTAGCACTCTCGTAAGTAGGAGCAACTTTTACCAAGGGTGTATCTTCAAAATCTTCATCCATACTAACATGGGTGAAAAATGCTTCTATATTATCTCTTCCAATGATAGACCCTCGTCCTACCGGTATGTCTTTTAGAGTGTATTTAGGAGGAAACATGATGAAATAAACAAAAGGTAAATAAAGTAAATGCAAGTAACTAATTTTTTGTGTTTTTAATATAGAGAACGCAAACAAGATAGTAAATAAAGTAAAACTAGTAACTATTTTTTTTTTATTTTTGATATAGAGAACAAACAAAGCAGTAAATAAAGTAAAGTAAAGCAAGACAAAAACAAAGTAAAGAGATTGGATGTGGGTGACTCCCCTTGCAGCGTGTCTTGATCTCCCCGGCAACGGTGCCAGAAAAAGTGGCTTGATGGCGTGTAAGACACACGTCCGTTGGGAACCCCAAGAGGAACGTGTGATGCGCACAGCAGCAAGTTTTCCCTCAGTAAGAAACCAAGGTTATCGAACCAGTAGGAGTCAAGAAACACGTGAAGGTTGTTGGTGGCGGAGTGTAGTGCGGCGCAACACCAGGGATTCCGGCGCCAACGTGGAACCTGCACAACACAATCAAAGTACTTTGCCCCAACGTAACAGTGAGGTTGTCAATCTCACCGGCTTGTGATGACCCACAAGTATAGGGGATCGCAACAGTCTTCGAGGGAAGTATTACCCAATTTATTGATTCGACACAAGGGGAGACAAAGAATACTTGAAAGCCTTAACAGCGGAGTTGTCAATTCAGCCGCACTGGAAACAGACTTGCTCGCAAGAGTTTATCGGTAGTAACAGTTTTATAGCAGTAGCAGACAGTGAAATAACGATAGCGGAGTAACAAAGACAGCAGTAGTGATTTTAGTAAACAGCGAGGATTAAAATACTGTAGGCACGGGGACGGATGACGGGCGTTTCATGGATGAGAGAAACTCATGTAATAATCATAGCAGGGCATTTGCAGATAATAATAAAACGGTATCCAAGTACTAATCAATCAATAGGCATGTGTTCCAATTATAGTCGTACGTGCTCGCAATGAGAAACTTGCACAACATCTTTTGTCCTACCAGCCGGTGGCAGCCGGGCCTCAAGGGAAACTACTGGATATTAAGGTACTCCTTTTAATAGAGTACCGGAGCAAAGCATTAACATTCCGTGAACACATGTGATCCTCACATCACTACCATCCCCTCCGGTTGTCCCAATTTCTGTCACTTCGGGGCCATTGGTTCCGGACAGCGACATGTGTATACAACTTGCAGGTAAGATCATAAACAACGAATATCATGATGAAATAATAACATGTTCAGATCTGAGATCATGGCACTCGGGCCCTAGTGACAAGCATTAAGCATAACAAGTTGCAACAATATCATAAAAGTACCATCTACTGGACACTAGGCACTATGCCCTAACAATATTATGCTATTACATGACCAATCTCATCCAATCCCTACCATCCCCTTCGGCCTACAGCGGGGAATTACTCACACATGGATGGGGGAAACATTGCTGGTTGATGGAGAGGCGTTGGCGGTGATGGCGGTGATGATCTCCTCCAATTCCCGTCCGGCGGAGTGCCGTAACGGAGACTTCGGCTCCCGCGACGGAGTTTCACGATGTGGCGGCGTTCCGGAGGGTTTACGGCGACTTCGACTTCTCCCCGTGCGTTTTTAGGTCGAGGCGAATAAGTAGTCCGAGGGGGGCGTCGGAGGCCGACCGAGGGGGCCACACTACATGGCCGTGCGGGCCCCCCCTGGGCCGCGCCGCCATGTAGTGTGGGGCCCTCGGGCCTCCACTTCAATTGCCCTTCTGGCTCCGTCATTATTCTGGGAAAATAGGCCCTTTCGTCAAAATCCCGAGGTTTTTCCTGAAAGTTGGATTTCTGCACAAAAACGAGACACCGAACAGTTCTGTCGAAAACAGCGTTAGTCCGTGTTAGTTGCATCCAAAATACACAAATTAGAGGCAAAACAATAGCAAAAGTGTTCGGGAAAGTAGATACGTTTTGGACGTATCAACTCCCCCAAGCTTAGCTTATTGCTTGTCCTCAAGCAATTCAGTTAACAACTGAGCGATAAAAGAACTTTCACGAACACATTTGCTCATATGATGTATACATTCTCATGATATGGCTAATACTTGAGCAGTTCATAATGAGGTACATGCAAATAAGATCATCTAACAGCTATGTCAATCATGAAGAGGTACCAACAATTAATAATAAGCATCATGAATCATGTATATAAGCAGGATTGCAATGTTCATAAGAGAGTATGATAAAGTGGTATCTCGCTTGCCCGTATTTGATTGGCAAAACATAAATGCCCGGGCACCTTTGAAGTTCATAGAAAGACTAGAAGTAGTGATTGTCAAAGATAAAAGCATCAAAGTTATACCACAATCAATCATATTTTGAGACAAGCATATTATACTAAGAATGACAGTTGTGCTCTCAAGAAAGTGCTCAAAGAAAGGATGGAGACACAACATAAAAGTAAAAGATTGACCCTTCGCGAGAGGGAAGCGAGGGATTAACATGCGCTAGAGCTTTTCATTTGTAAATCAGGAGTAAAATTATTTTGAGAGGTGTTTGTTGTTGTCAACGAATGGTAATGGGTTGACCAACTACCTCGCCAACCGGACTTTCAAGAGCGGCTCCCATGAATTATTTGCATTTTTATGTGGCACTCCTTCCAACCTTTCTTACACAAACCATGGCTAACCGAATCCTCGGGTGCCTGCCAACAGTCTCATACCATGAAGGAGTGCCCTTTTTGGTTTAGTTTTATTATGATGATGACACTCCCCCCAACCTTTGCTTACACAAGCCATGGCTAACCGAATCTTCGGGTGCCGTCCAACAATCACAAACCATGGAGGAGTGTCTATTTAAGTTAATTAATTCGGGACTGGGAATCCCATTGCCAGCTCTTTTTGCAAAAATTATTGGATAAGCGGATGTGCCACTATTCCATATGAGAGTCCGTCAAAAGTAAATGACAAGGTTGAAAGCTAAAAACCACATACTTCCTCATGAGCTATGAAACATTAACACAAATTGAGAAGCATTTTGAAGGTTTTAAAGGTAGCGCATGAGAATTTACTTGGAATGGTTTGAAATGCCATGCATAGGTATTTATGGTGGACACTCGGAATAACTTGGTTTTCATGTGTTTGGAGGCACGAGCAGCGTTCCCGCTCGAGTACAAGTGAAGGCTAGCAAAAGACTAGGGAGCGACAAATCAAGAGAGCGATAGAATCGTCATAATCATGCTTGCGGCAAAATAAATTAACCGAGGCATAAAAGTGATACAAGAACTCGAAGCAATGTAAATCATTAAGGCTTAATTGACTCTTGTTCAGTCATATGCATGCGTGAGCATGTGCCAAGTCGATATAAATGAATTATTCGAGAGGAGGATACCACAATGCCATACTTACTTATGAATAAAACAATGCAAGCAAACATCCATGACATGCTACTCATATTAATAGATTGGAGCTAATCATGAGAGATCATGAACTACTAGACTTTCTTAAATGACATATACCTCACATGAACCAACTAAGCATGCTCACATGGATGAGTATATGTACAAAAATGAAAACAAATAGAGTTCATACCAGCCTCTCACCACAATCGGATTGTCGTAGATCGTCATTATTGCCTTTTCACTTGTGTAGGTTGGATAATATGAAATGAAAACCACGCTCCAGCCACCGAAGACCATTGAACTCATAATGAACTTTACAAACCAAAGAAGAACAGCAAATATTTTTGGTGTTTTCGAATTTGAGAATAAGAACAAAAGGAAACAAGCAAACAAAGCAAAATCTTTTTGGGTTTTCTTATAGCAAACTAGCAATAGCAAATAAAGTGAAACAAATGCAAGAAACCAAGATAAGCAAATGGTGAAGAGAAACAACAGAAATATTTTTGGTCTTTTTGTGTTTTGGGAAAGAAACAAAGCGAAAACAAGAAATAGCAAACTAAAAGAAACACGGAAAAACGAGATGGCAGAAATCTGCCAAAACCTGACAAGTAGTACAGAAATCGATTTTTACAAAAATCTTACGTTGCTCAGTTCGAAAAGTGTTCAACTAACGAAAGTTAGATAACAACCTGGGGAACATGCACAAAAATTTGCAACTCAAAATACTGTTCTGGCTGGGCGCACGAATATTTACGGTAACAGCCCAGAATCTGTTTTCAGGCAGCACTTCCCCAAATATCATCTTCCTCTCATTAGAAAACCACTCAAAGAGACTAAACAAGTATATACAAGTATCCAGCAATCATAATATGCAAAGAATGAGTGATGCCGGTATACCTCCCCCAAGCTTAGGCTTTTGGCCTAAGTGGAGTTCAATCCCATCGATCCCATGAAGTAGTATCTCCGTAATATGAAGATGGGTCGTATTCCGGGTATGTGCTAGAAGAAGCACCCGGATATGTGACGGTGTGGTCGTAGGAGGTCCCGACGTCCTCGGAGTCATGTTGCTGGTGGAACTTTTGTATCTTCATATGTTCATCCACCTCCTCCTTAGTGCACGACCATGATTGCTCGTCAATACTGAGCAAACCTGGTTGGGGAAGAGGAATTTCTTTCTCATCCCCGTCAGAAAACAACATTCTATAAACCATATTATCTAAAGTAGAATCAGTAGTTACAAAATGATGACTCTTCATAGCAACAATATCAAGTCTCCTAGGGGCCAATGGCATATCATTAGGATCAATAGGAAGATTTAGGTATGTTAAAACACGCAGTGCGATAGTTCCTCCAAAAATAGGCCCCCTGGTAGACAAAGCGGCGAGCAATAAGAGCACCAAGGTGATAGGATGTTTGACCAGTAAGTGCAATATTCAGGAAAGCAAGATGGTAGCTAGAGATATTACTAGTGTTCTCCCTACCAAGAATGCTAGTAGCAATGTAGTATGCAAAATATTTAATGGCGGGGAGTTGAATGTTCCTTATCTTGCCCCGCTGAATGGTGCGACAATCATCATCGGTAATCCCTCGATAGAGCTCCAAAAAGTCCCGAGGGTTGTCATCAATCCTACTTGCTGTACCTGCAGGGACAATATCCAAAGCAAGACAAAAATCCTGCAACTGCATAGTAACAGGATTACCATAAATCCTGAACGCAACCGTTGGCTCATATTGTTTGTTGTTGAACTGGAAACTCTCGACGAAAATTTTTGTGAGCATATAGTACTGCTCCCTTTCATCTCCCATATAGGTGGTTAACCCTGCCCTATTGACAAGGGTTAAGAAGTCCTCCAATATTCCTGCATTCCTTAGAAAATCATAGCATGGAAAAGTAGAAGCATTAGGAGGCCCGTTGTCCTCTTCGGGCGTGAAGCTAGGCGCGAGGATGTCTTCATTGTACGACCGCCTAATTTGGGTGGAGGTCCTAGAAGGCCTCCCGGTACTGGTTGTTCCCTTCTTGAACAATTCTCCAAATTTGAACATCTTCATTTTCTGAAATTTTCAACAAACAATATAAAACTTGATTTGGTGACATATAATTGAGGGAAACTACCATAGGAACTTGCTAGAGTACTAATCATGCATCAAAACTAATTTCTACCAATTAGAACAAGCATGCAAGCTCACCAAACATGTCACCTATAGCAGCAAAATATTCAAGATATACTCAACCAAACAAAATTCTACTTGGATGGGTGGAGGAGTCACATACCAAGGAGGAAATGTGCCAAATTTCAACAGGAAATCTGAGCTGAGCAAAGAGATCGAGAAATCTGGAGTTCTTGAGCAAAAACGCGAGTGAGAGAAATTTGGTACGAGTTTTTTCGGGAGAGAGAAGGTGCTGGGAGGAAGAGATGGCAAAGTGGGGCAAGGAGGGGCCCACACCACATGGTGGCGCGGCCACCTCCTTGGCCGCGCCGGCCTGTGGTTTGGCGCCCTCTGGTGCCCCACAGGTCATCCTCTGGTGCTCCCAGGTGCCTCGTCGAAAAATAGGACCAACGGTGTAATTTTCGCGAATTTTTGAAAACTTTGAAAAATGCACATTTTCTGGGTATTAAGTTTATTATTACTGGCCAGGAAATTTTTTGAAATCTCTAATCAACTAAGAAGCTTTGCAAATTAAAAATGCTACAGCAACTAAAGCAAGTGGAGGAAGAAAGATATGTTGTTTACCTCCTCAATGCATATAAAAGGTATTTGTTAACAAGGTTGATCAAGTCTTGCCACCAAATAAATTTTATATAGCATATGAAGAAATAAACCTCAAATCAATCATGTTACCTTGAATTGTATTGATATGGATCCAATCACAAGAGTCTGATATTCTTCTTTAGGCTCATATATAGGACAATCAATAGTTCCCACTTTGATAGTTCTCACATGAGAAATAGTATTAACTCCGCAGGCTTTTTCAATCCTCTTGGGGAAATAGACAGTGTGTTCCTTATCATCAACATTGAAAGTAACCTTTCCTTTATTGCAATCAATAACAGCCCCTGCGGTGTTAAGAAAAGGTCTCCCAAGAATAATAGACATATTATCATCTTCGAGCATTTCCAACACAACAAAATCGGTTAATATCAAGCGGTTATTAGTAACTTGAACAGGAACATCCTCACATATACCAACAGGAATAGCAGTAGATTTATCAGCCATTTGCAAAGATATATCAGTAGGTATCAACTTATCTAAGTAAAGTCTCTTGTATAGAGAAAAAGGCATAACACTAACACCGGCGCCCAAGTCACATAGAGCAGTTTTAACATAATTATTCTTAATAGAACAAGGAATGGTAGGTATACCTG
The DNA here is from genome assembly GCF_022539505.1 of Lolium rigidum. Taxonomy (NCBI): domain Eukaryota; kingdom Viridiplantae; phylum Streptophyta; class Magnoliopsida; order Poales; family Poaceae; genus Lolium; species Lolium rigidum. The sequence continues at coordinate 119,400,587 of NC_061511.1, forward strand.
GGTCGCCCAACTTCTTTGGAACTTTGCCATTGAAAGAGTAATTAGCAAGCATAGTGGAAATTTCCTCATTGGGGATTTTCCTTTTGTTCGTAACAATATCTTTCATATACTTTGAATAAGGAGGCAATTTAATAGCATCGGTCAAAGGGATTTGCAAGAATAAAGGTTTCATCCAATCACAAAATTTATTATAGTGTTCCTCTTCCTTTGATTTTAATTTCTTAGCAGGAAAAGGCATTGGCTTTTGCACCCAAGGTTCTCTTTCATTACCATGTTTCTCAGCAATAAAATCTTCTTTAGTATACTTTTTATTTTTAGCATGCTTTTCAAGTTCTTTTTCAACCTCTTCTTTATCAGGAGTATCATTCTTATCATTATCTTCACTATTATCATGTTCATTACCACTTTCGGTTTCAGCATCAGAAATAGAAATACTATTAGGATCATTAGCAGGTTCAGAGGATTCTACAACATTTTTATGTTTCTTCTTCTTTTTCTTAGAATGAGCTCTAGGTTCAATGCGTTGAGAATCTTGTTCAATTCTTTTGGGATGCCCTTCAGGATATAGAGGATCCTGGGTAGAGACACCACCTCTAGTTGTTACTTCATAAGCATGTTTTTCTTTAGCATTATTTCCTAACAAGTCATTTTGCACTTTAGTGAGTTGATCAATTTGAGTTTGAATCATATGAAAATGTTTAACAAGCATCTTAACATCATTGGAGGTTCTCTCCACAATATCATGCAATTGACTAATAGCTTGAGAATTTTCCATTAGATGATTCTCTACTCTCATATTAAAATTTTCTTGCTTAACAATATAATTATCAAACTCATCTAAGCATTGCGCGAGGAGGTTTTGAATACGGAATATCTTCCCTAGTAAAGCGTTGAAGCGAGTTTACCTCAATCATGGATGAAGGGGGAATTATCTCACATATATCTTCTATAGGAGGTAGATTCTTCACATCTTCAGATTTAATACCTTTCTCCTTGAGAGACTTCTTGGCTTCCCTCATATCTTCATCATTCAATTTAATTAAACCCCTCTTCTTCACTATTGGCGTTGGAGTTGGTTCGAGCGTATTCCAATCATCATAATTCCGGCCTATTTTAGCCAATAATTCTTCGAGCGTTGTCCGGAGTTCTTTTCTCGAAAACACAACCAGCACAACTATCCGGGTATGCCCTAGACTCAATGGTTAGTCCACTATAAAATATATCAAGTAAATCATGCTTTTCCAAATCATGGTCGGGCAAAGCTCTAATAAGAGAGCAAAATCTTGCCCAAGCTTCGAGCAATTTCTCTTCATCTCCTTGATCAAAATTATAGACTCTCTCGCAAAGCGACATGTTGAGCACTAGCAGGAAAGTATTTCCGAAAGAAAACGAGCAAGTAATTCTTTTGGACTTTTAATAGAACTAGGTGGCAAACTATTATACCAAGTTTTAGCGTCATCCTTTAATGAGAATGGAAAGATTTTAGCAACAAAGTAAGTACGCTTCTTAACATCATCAGAAAACAAGCTACTCAAAGTAGATAACTCAGTCATGTGTTCAACAGCACTTTCTTTTTCAGTACCACAAAAAGGTGTTTTGTCAACAATGGCTATATGAGATAGATCAAGAGAAAAATCATAATCTTTATCCCTAATGTTTATAGGAGATGTGGCAAATTTAGGATCAGGAGACAGTTTATATCTAACAGTATGTTCTGCAAGCAACTTTTTAATTTTTCTTGCATCGGTAGTAGCATGGCATTTTTCAATAAAATCATCATCAAGTTCCACATAATCTTCATCAAGATCATCACTAGAGTATTCAAGTTCAGGTGAATTAACAGGTGTAGTAACATCAGGAATTTCAGCATTTTCAATTTGTCTAGACCTAGCAATGGAAGCATCTAGAAAAGTTCCCAATGAACCACTATCATCAAGCACAACAGAAATATTATCAATATTATGAGAGTTTTCAGATTCAGCAGAAGTACCAGCATTTGAAGCATGTGGTGGTGAAACAAGTTTATCAATCACAGATGGTGAATCAAGAGCAGCAGAGGTACTCCGAGTTGTACCTTTTCTTGTAGTGGATGGTAATATGGCGACCTTAGTATCGCGAGGTTTACCCATGATGGAGAATTTGCAGCGAACAATATTAATCCAAGTGAACTTCCAAATAAAGCTATGCTCCCCGGCAACGGCGCCGGAAAATAGTCTTGATGACCCACAAGTATAGGGGATCGCAACGAGTCTTCGAGGGAAGTATTACCCAATTTATTGATTCGACACAAGGGGAGACAAAGAATACTTGAAAGCCTTAACAGCGGAGTTGTCAATTCAGCTGCACCTGGAAACAGACTTGCTCGCAAGAGTTTATCAGTAGTAACAGTTTTATAGCAGTAGCAGTAGTGAAATAACGATAGCAGAGTAACAAAGACAGCAGTAGTGATTTTAGTAAACAGCAGGATTAAAATATCGTAGGCACGGGGACGGATGACGGGCGTTGCATGGATGAGAGAAACTCATGTAATAATCATAGCAGGGCATTTGCAGATAATAATAAAACGGTATCCAAGTACTAATCAATCAATAGGCATGTGTTCCAATTATAGTCGTACGTGCTCGCAATGAGAAACTTGCACAACATCTTTTGTCCTACCAGCCGGTGGCAGCCGGGCCTCAAGGGAAACTCACTGGATATTAAGGTACTCCTTTTAATAGAGTACCGGAGCAAAGCATTAACATTCCGTGAACACATGTGATCCTCACATCACTACCATCCCCTCCGGTTGTCCCGATTTCTGTCACTTCGGGGCCATTGGTTCCGGACAGCGACATGTGTATACAACTTGCAGGTAAGATCATAAACAACGAATATCATGATGAAATAATAACATGTTCAGATCTGAGATCATGGCACTCGGGCCCTAGTGACAAGCATTAAGCATAACAAGTTGCAACAATATCATAAAAGTACCATCTACGGACACTAGGCACTATGCCCTAACAATCTTATGCTATTACATGACCAATCTCATCCAATCCCTACCATCCCCTTCGGCCTACAGCGGGGGAATTACTCACACATGGATGGGGGAAACATTGCTGGTTGATGGAGAGGCGTTGGCGGTGATGGCGGTGATGATCTCCTCCAATTCCCCGTCCCGCGGAGTGCCGGAACGGAGACTTCGGCTCCCGCGACGGAGTTTCGCGATGTGGCGGCGTTCGGAGGGTTTACGGCGACTTCGACTTCTCCCCGTGCGTTTTTAGGTCGAGGCGAATAAGTAGTCCGAAGGGGGCGTCGGAGGCCGGCCGAGGGGCCACACTACATGGCCGCGCGGGCCCCCCCTGGGCCGCGCCGCCATGTAGTGTGGGGCCCTCGGGCCTCCACTTCAATTGTCCTTCTGGCTCCGTCATTATTCTGGGAAAATAGGCCCTTTCGTCAAAATCCCGAGGTTTTTCCTGAAAGTTGGATTTCGCACAAAAACGAGACACCAGAACAGTTCTGCTGAAAACAGCGTTAGTCCGTGTTAGTTGCATCCAAAATACACAAATTAGAGGCAAAACAATAGCAAAAGTGTTCGGGAAAGTAGATACGTTTTGGACGTATCAGCTTGCAGTAAACAAAGGATTAAATGTATAGTGTGGAAGATGATGTTTATTTGCGAAGAACAGTAAAGAACAGAGTTTGCAATAGATTGGATTTCAGATGTAAAGAATGGACCGGGGTCCTGATACGTCCCCGACGTATCCATAATTTCTGTCGTTCCATGCTTGTTTTATGACAATACTTACATGTTTTGCTTGCACTTTATGATGTTTTCATGCATTTTCCGGAACTAACCTATTAACAAGATGCCACAGTGCCAGTTCCTGTTTTCTCGCTGTTTTTGGTTCCGTAAAGGCTGTTCGGGCAATATTCTCGGAATTCGACGAAACGAAGACCAAACCTCCTATTTTTCCTGGAAGCGTCCGAACACCGAAGAAGAGTCGGAGAGGGCCGGAGGGCCACCACACCACAAGGCGGCGCGGCCTAGCCCGGGCCCGCGCCGGCTCGTGGTGTGGCGCCCCGAGTGCCCCCTCGCGTCGCCTCTTCGCCTATAAAATCCCTTTCGACCTAAAAACACCGGACCTCTTGACGAAACTCTAGAAAGACTCCAGGGCGCCGCCACCATCGCGAAACTCCAATTCGTGGGACGAAGTCTCGTCCCGGCACCTGCCGGGACGGGGAAGTGCCCCGGAAGCCATCTCCATCAACGCCATCGCCTCCATCATGCTCCGTGAGTAGTTCCCCCATGGACTACGGGTTCTAGCTGTAGCTAGTTGGTATTCTCTCCCCATGTACTTCAATACAATGATCTCATGAGCTGCCTTACATGATTGAGATTCATCCGATGTAATCGGTGTTGTGTTTGTCGGGATCCGATGGATTGTTACGTTATGATTGTCTATCTACAAAGTTTATGAAGTTATTGTTGCTGCAATCTTGTTGTGTTTAATGCTTGTCACTAGGGCCCGAGTGGCATGATCTTAGATTTGAGCTTTATACTATTGCTTAGATTGTATCTACAAGTTGTATGCACATGTCACTGTCCGGAACCAAAGGCCCCGAAGTGACAGAAATCGGGACAACCGGAGGGGATGGCGGTGATCTGAGGGACACATGTTTTCACGGAGTGTTAATGCTTTGCTCCGGTGCTCTATTAAAAGGAGTACCTTAATATCCAGTAGTTTCCCTTGAGGCCCGGCTGCCACCGGCTGGTAGGACAAAAGATGTTGTGCAAGTTTCTCATTGCGAGCACGTACGACTATTATTGGAAAACATGCCTACATGATTAATGATCTTGATATTCTTTCTTAATGCTATTTCAATCCTATCAATTGCCCGACTATAATTTGTTCACCCAACACTTGTTATTGGAGAGTTGCCACTAGTGTAGATAGCTGGGAACCCCGGTCCATCTTTCATCATCATATACTCGTTCTACATGTCAACTGTTTTCTGGTGCCATTGCTCTCATACTACTATTACTCGCTGCTGTGTTACTTGTTACTATTGCTCTCATATCACTGCTACTTTCACATCACCCCTGTTGCTAGTGCTTTTCCAGTGCGAGCTGAATTGACAACTCAGTTGTTAAGGCTTATAAGTATTCTTTACCTCCCCTTGTGTCGAATCAATAAATTTGGGTTTTACTTCCCTCGAAGACTCGTTGCGATCCCCTATACTTGTGGGTCATCAAGACTATTTTCTGGCGCCGTTGCCGGGGAGGCATAGCTCTACTCATAAGTTCACCTGGGGAGTACACTTTACATCTCTCTCTATTTTATTTTGTTTTGTTTTGCTTAGTTTACTTTTGTCTAGTTTATTTGTGCTTAGTTTATTTCTGTCTAGTATTAGTTTGCTTAGTTTACGTTTGCTTAGTTTATTTTTGTCTTGTTTTATTTGTCTCATATACCCAAAAATCCATAAAAATTTGAAAAACCAAAAAATTAAAAACTGTTGTTATGGGAGAACCAACAACTTACTTGGAGCTTATAGAATGTTATAATTGTTATAGAGAATCAAGAACTGGTAAAATAATGAGTGCTATGATAGAACAATTGAATACAATTGCTAAAATCTTGCTTGAACGCCATGATATAAACTGTTGCTCTCAACAGGATACTAAACATCTTAAATTTCAATGTGGCTTTAGTGAGGAATTTTTAATTAAGAACTATAATCGGAATTGCTATATTCATTATGGGTTCGAAGAGGTAGAACAATTTGTCTTATTTATGGGAGCCTCCGAGATAGAATCCTTCATGGTTGAGAATTATGAAACTTGTGTTGTTTGTAAGGGCCTTAAAGATTATGTCTCTCCTATTCTTAATTCTTGCATAGAATGCTACAGTAGGAATCCTTATATCCTTGATTATAAAGAGAGACACATTAATGCACAAGAATGCACTCACAATTTGCAGGAACCTGTGGAAGAAGGAATTGATGAACTTGAAAGCTCATTGGATGAAAAAGAGGAGGAAATTGATGAACCTGAAAGCTCATTGGATGAAAAAGAAGAGGAGAGCGACGAACAAAAGGAGGAAGAATGGATTAGCTACCGATGCCAACCTTCTAATGAGAGTAACTCTTTATCTCTTACACTATTTGATTGTCCTCCATGCTTACCGGAAGAGGTTGAATGTTATGTTCCTGTGGATTCTCTTGAAATACTACCTATGAGTAAAACTTGTGAAAATAATTATGCTACTGTTATTTATGATAATCCATGCTACTTTGATAAATCTTATGATAATGCTTTGTTTGTGCTCGATGTCGAAATGCATGGTACTAAAGAATTTTGCTTGGCAAATGTTTATGATAAAGCTCTAGATGATGGTCCTATGTTACTTGATACTATTAATTGTACTACTAATGAAAATGGGATTGGAGAGTTCTTGACTTATTCTATGAGTCCCATATCTATTGAGATTGATCACCTACCTTGTTATATTATTAATAAAAGTAAGTTTGAAAGTTTTAATTCCACTATTCTTGAACTCGATAAAAATTATGTGTTTGGAAATCATGAAAAGTATGCTGCATGTGATAGTTATATTGTTGAGTTTGTTCATGAAGCTACTGAAAATTATTATGAGAGAGGAAAATATGGTTGTAGAAATTTGCATGGTACTAAAACACCTCTCTATATGCTTAAAATTTTGAAGCTACACTTGTTTTATCTTCTTATGCTTGTCACTTTGTTCTTCATGAATTTATTTGTGTACAAGATTCCTTTGCATAGGAAGCATGTTAGACTTAAATGTGTTTTGGATTTGCCTCTTGATGCTCTCTTTTGCTTCAAATACTATTTCTTGCGAGTGCATCATTAAAACTGCTGAGCCCATCTTAATGGCTATAAAGAAAGCAACTTCTTGGGAGATAACCCATGTGTTATTTTGCTACAGTACTTTGTTTTATATTTGTGTCTTGGAAGTAGTTTACTACTGTAGCAACCTCTCCTTATCTTAGTTTTGTGTTTTGTTGTGCCAAGTGAAGCCTCTAATCGAAGGTTGATACTAGATTTGGATTTCTGCGCAGAAACAGATTTCTATCTGTCACGAATCTGGGCTGTTTTCTCTGTAGGTAACTCAGAAAATTAAGCCAATGTACGTGCGTGTTCCTCAGATATGTACGCAACTTTCGTTAGTTTTGAGTTTTCTGATTTGAGCAACGGAGGTATTTTATTAAAATTCTTCTTTACTGGCTGTTCTGTTTTGGCAGATTCTGTCTCTGTTTTTTTGCATTGTCTCTTGTGGACTTTAAGCGAGGTTTTCTAGACGTGGAGAGCTGTAGCTAATGTTTTATTGAGTTCTTGCAATGTGCCACTACAGGACCAAGGTGGATTCAAATTTTTTGAGTACTAACCCCTCTAATGAAGTTTATGAGAAGTTTGGTGTGAAGGAAGTTTTCAAGGGTCAAGAGAGGAGGATGATATATGATCAAGAAGAGTGAAAAGTCTAAGCTTGGGGATGCCCCCGTGGTTCATCCCTGCATATTTCAAGGAGACTCAAGCGTCTAAGCTTGGGGATGCCCAAGGCATCCCCTTCTTCATCAACTTATCAGGTTCCTCCTACTGAAACTATATTTTTATTCGGTCACATCATATGTGCTTTACTTGGAGCGTCTCGTGTGCTTTTATTTTTGTTTTTGTTTGAATAAGATTCGGATCCTAGCAATCCTTGATGTGGGAGAGAGACACGCTCCGCTTTTTCATATGAACACTTGTGTTCTTCGTTTTACTTTTAAGGTTCAATGATAAAAGTTGGAAGCTATTGCACTTATTTATATTTGGTTGGAAACAGAAAATGCCTCATCATGTCTTGGATAATTTGACACTTGGCAATTGTTTTGAGCTCTCAAGTAGATCATGATTAAGTTTTTTCATGTAGTCTAAGCCTATTAGTGGAGAACTACCGTAGAGCTTGTTAAAATTGGTTTGCATAATTGATCTCTCTTAAGGTCTAGATATTTTCTGGTAAAAGTGTTTGAGCAACAAGGAAGACAGTGTAGAGTATTATAATGCTTGCAATATGTTCTTATGTAAGTCTTGATGTACCGGTTCATACTTGTGTTTGCTTCAAATAGCCTTGCTAGCCTAAGCCTTGTATCGAGAGGGAATACTTCTCATGCATCCAAAATACTTGAGCCAACCACTATGCCATTTGTGTCCACCATACCTACCTACTATGTGGTATTTCCTGCCATTCCAAAGTAAATTGCTTGAGTGCTACCTTTAAACAATTCAAAATGCTTCTCAATTTGTGTCAATGTTTTATAGCTCATGAGGAAGTATGTGGTGTTTATCTTTCAATCTTGTTGGGCAACTTTCACCAATGGACTAGTGGCTTCATCCGCTTATCCAATAATTTTGCAAAAAGAGCTAGCAATGGGATTCCCAGTCCCAAATTAATTAACCAAAATAGACACTCCTCCATGGTATGTGATTGTTGGACGGCACCCGAGGATTCGGTTAGCCATGGCTTGTGTAAGCAAAGGTTGGGAGGAGTGTCATCATCATAATGAAACTAAAATAAAAAGGCACTCCTTCATGGTATGAGATTGTTGGCAGGCACCCGAGGATTCGGTTAGCCATGGTTTGTGAAAGAAAGGTTCGAAGGAGTGCCACCCAAAAATAAAAATAATTCATGGGAGCCGCTCTTGAAGGTTTGTCTAGCAAGGGGGTTAGAGTGCCCACTACCATTCGTTGACAACAACAAACACCTCTCAAAACTTTACTTTTATGCTCTCTTTATGTTTTCAAAACCAAAGCTCTAGCACAAATATAGCAATCGATGCTTTCCTCTTTGAAGGACCATTCTTTTACTTTATGTTGAGTCAGTTTACCTACTTCCTTCCATCTTAGAAGCAAACACTTGTGTTAACTGTGCATTGATTCTTACATACTTGCATATTTGCATTCATCATATTACTTTGTGTTGACAATTACCCATGAGATATGCATGTTACAAGTTGAAAGCAACCGCTGAAACTTATATCTTCCTTTGTGTTGCTTCGATGCCTTTACTTTGAACTTATTGCTTTATGAGTTAACTCTTGTGCAAGACTTTTGATACTTGTCTTGAAAGTACTCTTCATGAAAAGTTTTGCTATATGTTATCTACTTGTTAGCAACTATAGATCATTGCCTTGAGTCACTTCATTCATTTCATATGCTTTGTAATAGTATGATCAAGGTTATGTAAGTAGCATGTCACTACAGAAATTATTCTTTTTATCGTTTACCTGCTCGGGACGAGCAGAACTAAGCTTGGGGATGCTGATACGCCTGATACATCCCCGACGTATCCATAATTTCTGTCGTTCCATGCTTGTTTTATGACAATACTTACATGTTTTGCTTGCACTTTATGATGTTTTCATGCATTTTCCGGAACTAACCTATTAACAAGATGCCACGGTGCCGGTTCTCGTTTTCTGCTGTTTTGGTTCCGGAAAGGCTGTTCGGGCAATATTCTCGGAATTCGACGAAACGAAGACCAAACCTCCTATTTTTCCGGAAGCGTCTAGAACACCGAAGAAGAGTCGGAGAGGGCCGGAGGGCCACCACACCATAGGGCGGCGCGGCCTGGCTCGGGCCCGCGCCGGCCTGTGGTGTGGCGCCCCGTGTGCCCCCTGCGCCGCCTCTTCGCCTATAAAATCCCTTTCGACCTAAAAACACCGGACCTCTTGACGAAACTCCAGAAAGACTCCATGGGCGCCGCCACCATCGCGAAACTCCAATTCGGGGGACAGAAGTCTCTGTCCCGGCACCCTGCCGGGACGGGGAAGTGCCCCCGGAAGCCATCTCCATCAACGCCATCGCCTCCATCATGCTCCGTGAGTAGTTCCCCCATGGACTACGGGTTCTAGCTGTAGCTAGTTGGTATTCTCTCCCCCATGTACTTCAATACAATGATCTCATGAGCTGCCTTACATGATTGAGATTCATCTGATGTAATCGGTGTTGTGTTTGTCGGGATCCGATGGATTGTTACGTTATGATTGTCTATCTACAAAGTTTATGAAGTTATTGTTGCTGCAATCTTGTTGTGTTTAATGCTTGTCACTAGGGCCCGAGTGGCATGATCTTAGATTTGAGCTCTATACTTATTGCTTAGATTGTATCTACAAGTTGTATGCACATGTCACTGTCCGGAACCAAAGGCCCCGAAGTGACGAAATCGGGACAACCGGAGGGGATGGCGGTGATGTGAGGGACACATGTTTTCACGGAGTGTTAATGCTTTGCTCCGGTGCTCTATTAAAAGGAGTACCTTAATATCCAAGTAGTTTCCCTTGAGGCCCGGCTGCCACCGGCTGGTAGGACAAAAGATGTTGTGCAAGTTTCTCATTGCGAGCACGTACGACTATTATTGGAAAACATGCCTACATGATTAATGATCTTGATATTCTGTCTTAATGCTATTTCAATCCTATCAATTGCCCGACTTGTAATTTGTTCACCCAACACTTGTTATTGGAGAGTTGCCACTAGTGTAGATAGCTGGGAACCCCGGTCCATCTTTCATCATCATATACTCGTTCTACATGTCAACTGTTTTCCGGTGCCATTGCTCTCATACTACTATTACTGCATTGCGTGTTACTCGTTACTATTGCTCTCATATCATTGCTACTTTCACATCACCCCTGTTGCTAGTGCTTTTCCAGGTGCAGCTGAATTGACAACTCAGTTGTTAAGGCTTATAAGTATTCTTTACCTCCCCTTGTGTCGAATCAATAAATTTGGGTTTTACTTCCCTCGAAGACTGTTGCGATCCCCTATACTTGTGGGTCATCAGGTCCACAGTTCACTAGTGGTGTCTCTCCCATAAGATAATAGCATGTTGGGTGAACAAATTACAGTTGGGCAATTGACAAATAGAGAGGGCATAACAATGCACATACATATCACGATGACTACTATGAGATTTAATCGGGCATTACGACAAAGTACATAGACCGCTATCCGAGCATGCATCTATGCCAAAAAATTCCACCTTCGAGGTTATCATCCGAACCCCTTCCAGGTATTAAGTTGCAAACAACAGACAATTGCATTAAGTATGGTGCGTAATGTAATCAACACAAATATCCTTAGACAAAGCATTGATGTTTTATCCCTAGTGGCAACAGCACATCCACAACCTTAGAACTTTCCGTCACATGTCCCGGATTCAATGGAGGCATGAACCCACTATCGAGCATAAATACTCCCTCTTGGAGTCACAAGTATCAACTTGGCCGGAGCCTCTACTAGCAACGGAGAGCATGCAAGAACATAAACAACATATATGATAGATTGATAATCAACTTGACATAGTATTCCATATTCATCGGATCCCAACAAACACAACATGTAGCATTACAAATAGATGATCTTGATCATGATAGGCAGCTCACAAGATCTAACATGATAGCACAATGAGGAGAAGACAACCATCTAGCTACTGCTATGGACCCATAGTCCAGGTGTGAACTACTCACACATCAATCCGGAGGCGATCATGGTGATGAAGAATCCTCCGGGAGATGATTCCCCTCTCCGGCAGGGTGCCGGAGGCCATCTCCTGAATCCCCCGAGATGGGATTGGCGGCGGCGTCTCTGGAAGGTTTTCCGTATCGTGGCTCTCGGTACTGGGGTTTTCGCGACGAAGGCTATAAGTAGGCGGAAGGGCAAAGCTGGAGGCGGCGCGGGGGCCCCACACCATAGGCTGGCGCGGGCCCCATGCTGGCCGCGCCGCCCTATGGGTAGGGGCCCTCGTGGCCCCACTTTGTATCCCCTCCGGTCTTCTGGAAGCTTCGTGGAAAAATAAGACCCTGGGCGTTGATTTCGTCCAATTCCGAGAATATTTCCTTTGTAGGATTTCTGAAACAAAAAACAGCAGAAAACAACAACTGACTCTTCGGCATCTCGTCAATAGGTTAGTGCCGGAAAATGCATAATAATGACATAAAGTGTGCATAAAACATGTGAGTATCATCATAAAAGTAGCATGGAACATAAGAAATTATAGATACGTTTGAGACGTATCATTATACCACAGTTAACCATATTCTGGGACAAACATATTACACTAAGAATGACAATTATGCTCTCAAGAAGGTGCTCAAAGAAAGGATGGTGACTCAACATAAAAGTAAAAGATTGACCCTTCGCGAGAGGAAGCGAGGATTAACATGTGCTAGAGCTTTTCATTTTTTTAAAAAACGAAGTAAAATTGTTTTGAGAGGTGTTTGTTGTTGTCAACGAATGGTAGTGGGCACTCTAACTACCTTGTCAACCAGACTTTCAAGAGCGGCTCCCATGAAGGACGTTATCTCTACCAGCAAGGTAAATCATCCCTCTTCTCTTTTGTTTACACATGTATTTTAGTTTCATTATGGATGACACTCCTCCCAACCTTTGCTTACACAAGCCATGGCTAACCGAATCCTCGGGTGCCTTCCAACATTCACATACCATGGAGGAGTGTCTATTTGCAAATTAAGTTGCTTACTGATAAATCAGCGCAAAACATGTGAAGAGAATTATTAATGAAAGTTAATTAATTGGGGCTGGGAACCCCGTTGCCAGCTCTTTTTGCAAAATTATTGGATAAACGGATGTGCCACTAGTCCATTGGTGAAAGTCCGTCAGGAGTAAATGACAAGGTTGAAAGATAAAACACCACATACTTCCTCATGAGCTATAAAACATTGACACAAATTGAGAAGTACTTTGAAGGTTTTAAAGGTAGCACATGAAAATTTACTTGGAATGGTTTGAAATGCCATGCATAGGTATTTATGGTGGACACTTTGGAATAACTTGCTTTTCAGGGGTTTGGAAGCACGAGCAGCATTCCCGCTCAGTACAAGTGAAGGCTAGCAATAGACTGGGAAGCGACAATCAAGAGAGCAATAACCGTCGTAATCATGCTTGCGACAAAATAAAATTAACGGAGGCATAAAAGTGATACAAGAACTCTGAAGCAAAGTAAATCATCGAGGCTTAATTGACTTTTTTTTCAGTCATATGCATGCGTGAGCATGTGCCAAGTCAATTCAAATGAATTATTCAGAGGAGGATACCACAATGTCATACCTATCTATGAATAAAACAATGCAAGCAAATATTTATGACATGCTACTCATTATTAATAATTGGAGCTAAACATGAGAGATCATGAACTACTAGACTTTCATTAAATGACATATACCTCACATGAACCAACTAAGCATGCTCACATGGATGAGTATATGTACAAAAATGAAAACAAATAGAGTTCATACCAGCCTCTCACCATAGTCGAGTTGTCGTAGATCGTCATTATCGCCTTTCACTTGTGTGGCTTGAATAATATGAAATGAAAACCAAGCTCCAACCACCGGAGACCGCTGAACTCCATGATAAACTTTACAAAACCGAAGAAGGACAACAAATATTTTTGGTGTTTTCGAATTGGAAACAAGAACGAAAGTAAAATATTTTTGGATTTTCTCATAGCAAACCAACGATAGTAAATAAAGCAAAATAGGAACAAGAAACCAAATAAAAAAATGATAAAGAGAAACAACAGAAATATTTTTGGTCCTTTTGTGTTTTAGAAAAGAAACAAAGCAAAAACAAGAGAATGAAAACTAAAAGAGTCACATAAAAGCAAAGCGGCAGAAATCTGACAAACTTTGACATCAGTACAATAATTATTTTTTTCGAAAATCTTCTGCTACTAAACTCGAAAAGTGCTCAACTAATGAAAATTTAGATAATAACCTGGGGAACATGCACTAAAATTGGCTGCTCAAAATAACGTTCTGGCTATTTTTAGGAATGTTTTTAGTATCAGTCCAGAATCTGTTTTTTAGACAGCACTTCCCCAAATATCATCTTCCTCATATTAGAGGCAACCATCGGCACACAAATGAAACAAAAAGGTAAAAGTAAAGGTTACTACAGTAGTAACAAGCTTCAAAAACTAAAATAAGAACCTACTGAAATAAAAATAACCGAAAGAGAACAACCAAAAGAAGCGAAACAAGTATGTACAAATGACCGACAATTGTAATATGCAATGAATGAGTGATGCCGGCATACCTCCCCCCAAGCTTAGGCTTTTGGCCTAAGTGGAGATCAATCCCACGGTGCCCATGAGGTGGCACCTCCGTAGTATGATGAAGGAGGATCCTGTCCTTGGTACAAGCTGGAGGACGCACCAGGATACGTGACAGTGTACCCGTCGGAGGGCTCGGCGTCCTCGGAGTCGTGCTGCTGGTGGAAACCAAGTATCCTCAGCTGCTCATCCACCTCCTCCTTGGAGCGCGACCACGGCCTCCTGCGAACACTGAACAAATCGGCCTGCGGCAAAGGGATTTCCCTCTCATCCCCGTCAATAAACAACATTCTATAGACAATATTTTCTAAATTAGAGTTAGTTGTGACAAATTGGTGACCCTTCATAGCAGCAATATCAAGCTTAATAGGAGCTAATTTCTCATCACTAGGATCAATAGAAAGAAGTAGATATGCAACAATATGTGAGGCAACAATTCCTCCATAAATAGGTCCCTTACTAGCTAAGCGACGAGCAATGAGAGCACCAAGATGATAAGGTGTACTTCCAGTAAGTGCAACAACCAGAAAAGCAAGATGATAACTAGAAATGTTGCTAGTGTTCTCCCTACCAAGAATGCTAGTAGCAAGATAGTAAGTGAAATATCTAATGGCAGGAAGCTGAATGTTCCTTATCTTGCCGCGCTGAATGGTACGGTCATCATCGTTGGTAACTTCTCGATAGAGTTCCATCAAAGGTTTGGGGCGGTTCTCGATCTTCTTCGTCTGTACCTATAGGAGTAATGTCCAATGCAGCACAAAAATCACCCAACTTCATAGTAACAGGCATATCATAAATCTTAAATTTAACTGATGGTGTGAAAGGTGAGTTGCTGAATTTAAAGCTTTCAACAAAGATTTTAGTTAGCCTATAAAATTGATCACTCTCATCTTCCATATAGGTGGATAAGCCCACCCCATTAATGAGAAACAAGAAGTCATCAAGTAGCCCTGCATTACGCAAGAAGTCAGTGCACGGAAAGGATGAAGCATTAGGAATCCCGTTGTCCTCTTCATCTTCAAAGCTAGGTGCAATGACATCCTCATCATAGGATCGCCTAACTCGAGTGGCTGCCCTTGAAGGCCTTGCCACTCTTGTCGTATCCCTTTCGAACACTTCTCCAAAGGTGTGGTTATGCATTTTCCTTTTCTGAAATTTTCAACAATCATTATAAAAGTTGATTTTGAGACATATAAATGAGGGAAACTACTATAGGAACTTGATAGAGTACTAAACATGCATCAAAACTAATTTCTACAACTTAGAACAAGCATGCAAACTCACTTAACATGTCACCCACAACAGCAAAATACTCAAGATATACTCAACCAAACGAAATTCTATTTGGATAATCGGAGGAGTCACATACCGGAGAACAAATGACCCAAATCTCAGCAGCAAAGATGGGCTGAGCAAGGAGATCGAAAATCTCGAGCAAGAACAGCAAGAAACTCGGGTTGAACAATGGTGGTGTGTTTCCCCGTGAAAGAGAGTGGAGTGGTAGGTGGATGAGTGAGTGGAGGGCCAGGTGGGGCGCTCCCCACAGGGTGGCGCGCCCCCCATGCTGGCCGCGCCGGCACATGGGGTGCAGCCCTGGGGTGCCCCACTGGTCAGCCCCAGGCACTCCCAGGTTGCAAATTTAAAAATAGGGCCAGTACTATAATTTTTGTAAATTTACGAAAACTTCAAAAAATGCACATTTCTGGGTGTTAAAATAACCGTTTCAGGGCAAAAAAAGATTTTCAAAATTTTAAACAACTAAAGTATCTTGCAAAACAAGTAGTATTACAGAAAGTAAAATAAGTGTGGAGAAAGAAAGAAATGTTGTTTAGCTCTTCCATGCATTTAAAATGTACTTGTTAACAAGGTTGATCAAGTCTTGCCACCAAATAAATTTTACATGACATAAGAAGAAATAAACCTCAAATCAATCATGTTACCTTATATTGTATTGATATGGATCCAATCATAATATTTCGATATCCTTCTTTAGGCTCATATATAGGACAATCAATAACTCCCACTTTGATAGTTCTCAAATTAGAAATTGTATTAACAACATATACTTTATCAATCTTCTTGGGAAAATAAACAGTATGCTCCTTGTCATCAACATTGAAAGTAACTTTTCCTTTATTGCAATCAATAACAGCCCCTGCATTGTTAAGAAAAGGTCTTCCAAGAATAATAGACATATTATCATCTTCAGGCATTTCCAACACAACAAAATCAGTTAATATTAAGCAATTATTAGCAACTTCAACAGGAACATCCTCACATAAACCAACAGGAACAGCAGTAGATTTATCAGCCATTTGCAAAGATATATCAGTTGGTATCAACTTATCTAAATAAAGTCTCTTGTAAAGAGCAAAAGGCATAACACTAACTCCTGCTCCCAAATCACATAGAGCAGTTCTAACATAATTATTCTTGATGGAACAAGGGATAGTCGGTATACCTGGGTCTCCTAGCTTCTTTGGAACCTTGCCATTGAAAGAGTAATTAGCAAGCATAGTGAAAATCTCCTCATTTGGAATTTTCCTTTTGTTAGAGACAATATCTTTCATATACTTTGAATAAAGAGGCAATTTAATAGCATCAGCCAAAGGAATTTGCAAGAACAAAGGTTTCATCCAATCACAAAATTTATTATAGTGTTCTTCCTCCTTTTATTTTAGTTTCTTAACAGGACAAGGCATTTGCTTTTGAACCCAAGGTTCTCTTTCATTACCATGTTTCTTAGCAATGAAATCTTCTTTAGTGTACTTTTTATTTTTAGCATGCTTTTCAGGTTCATCTTCAACCTCTTCTTTATCAGAAGCATCATTCTTATCATTATCTTTATCATGTTCATTACATCAGAAATAGAAATACTATTAGGATAATTAACAGGCTCAGAAGATTCTACAACAGTTTTATGTTTCTTCTTCTTTTTCGTAGAAGGAGCAATAGTTTCTTTAGTTCATTGAGAATCTTGTTCAACTCTTTTGGGATGCCCCTCGGGATATAGAGGATCCTGAGTAGAAACACCACCTCTAGTTGTTACTTCATAAGCATGTTTTTCTTTAGAAGTATTTTTTAACAAGTCATTTTGCACTTTAGTGAGTTGATCAATTTGAGTTTGAACCATATGAAAATGTTTAACAAGCATCTTAACATCATTGGAGGTTCTCTCCACAATATCATGCAATTTACTAATAGCTTGAGAATTTTCCATTAAATGATTCTCTACTCTCATATTAAAGTTATCTTGCTTAACAACATAATTATCAAATTCATCTAAACATTGATCATGAGGTTTTGAGTAAGGAATGTCTCCTTTATCAAAGCGTTGAAGAGAATGTACCTCAATTGTGGATGGAGGGAGAGTTATCTTACATAAATCTTCTATGGGAGGTAAATTCTTCACATCTTCAGATTTAATACCTTTCTCTTTAAGAGATTTCTTGGCTTCCTTCATATCTCCATCATTTAATTCAATCTTACCTCTCTTCTTCAATATTGGTGTTGGGGTTGGTTCAGGTGTAGTCCAATCATCATGATTTTGGCTTATTCTAGCCATTAATTCTTCAGCTTCGGCTGGAGTTCTTTTCCTGAAAACACAACCAGCACAACTATCCAGGTATGCCCTAGACTCAATGGTTAGTCCACTATAAAATATATCAAGTAAGTCATGCTTTTCCAAATCATGTCCAGGCCGAGCTCTAAGAAGAGAGCAAAACCTTGCCCAAGGTTCAGGCAATTTCTCTCCATCTTACTGGTCAAAACTATAAATTTTCTGCAAAGCAATATGTTGAGCACTAGCAGGAAAAATATTTTCGAAAGAAAACATCAAGCAAACCACTTGGACTATCAATAGAATCAGGAGGCAAACTATTATACCAAGTTTTAGCATCATCCTTTAATGAGAAAGGAAAAAATTTAGCAACAAAATAAGTACGCTTCTTGATATCATCAGAAAACAAGCTACTCAAAGTAGAAAGCTCATTCATGTGCTCTACAGCACTTTCCTTTTCAGTACCACAAAAAGGTGTTTTCTCACCAATAGATATATGAGATAAATCAAGAGAAAAATCATAATCCTTATCCTTAATGTTTATAGGAGATGTGGCAAATTTAGGATCAGGAGACAGTTTATATCTAACAACATGTTGTGCAAGAAGCTTTTTAATGTTACTTGCACCAGTAGTAGCATTACATTTATCAATAAATTCATCATCAAGTTCCACATAATCTTCATCAAGATCATCACTAGAGTATTCAACAGACTCAGGTAAATTAACAGGTGTAACATTATTTTCATTAGGAATTTCAGTATTTTTTGAATTTGTCTAGACCTAGCAATTGTAGCATCTAGAAAAGGACCTAATGAACCATTATCATTAAGCACAGTAGAAGCATCATCAAGATTATAAGAGGAATTTTCAGATTCAGCAGAAGTACCAACATGTGAAGCTTGTCGTGGTGAAACAAGTTGACTTATCACAGATGGTGAATCAAGAGCAGTAGAGGTACTCAGAGTTGTACCTTTTCCTGTAGTGGATGGTAATATGGCGACTTTAGCATCGCGAGGTTTACCCATGATGGAGGATTTGCAGCGAACAATATCAATTCAGGTGAACTTGCAAATAAAGCTATGCCAGAAAATAGTCTTGATGACCCACAAGTATAGGGGATCGCAACAGTCTTCGAGGGAAGTAAAACCCAATTTATTGATTCGACACAAGGGGAGCCAAAGAATATTTGTAAGCCTTAACGACGGAGTTGTCAATTCAGCTGCACCTGGAAACAGACTTGCTCGCAATAGTTTATCAGTAGCAACAGTTTTATAGCAGTAGCAGTAGTGAAATATAAGCAGCAGTGTGACAAAGACAGTAGTAGTGATTATATTAAACAACACGATTAAAATATTGTAGGCATAGGGATGGATGAACGGGCGCTGCATGGATAAGATAACTCATGTAATAATCAAGACAAGGCATTTGCAGATAATAATAAAACAGTATCCAAGTACTAAATAACCATAGGCATGTGTTCCGTATATAGTCGTACGTGCTCGCAATGAGAAACTTGCACAACATCTTTTGTCCTACCAGCCGGTGACAGCTGGGCCTCTAGGGAAACTACTGGTAATTAATGTACTCCTTTTAATAGAGTACCGGAGCAAAGCATTAACACTCCGTGAACACATGTGATCCTCATATCACAGCCTTCCCCTCCGGTTGTCCCAATTTCTGTCACTTTGGGGCCTCTGGTTCCGGACAGCAATATGTGTATACAACTTGCAGGTAAGATCATAAAACAACGAATATCATCATGAATCAATAACATGTTCAGATCTGAAATCATGGCACTCGGGCCCTAGTGACAAGCATTAAGCATAACAAGTTGCAACAATATCATAAAAGTACCAACAACGGATACTAGGCACCATGCCCTAACAATCTTATGGCTATTACATGAACAATCTCATCCAATCTCTACCATCCCCTTCAGCCTACATCGGGGATTTACTCACACATGGATGGGGGAAGCATGGATGGTTGATGGAGAGGCGTTGGTGGCGATGATGGTGATGATCTCCTCCAATTTCCCGTCCCGGCAAGGTGCCAGAACGGAGTTTCTGATCCCTAAAGTAGAGTTTTCGATGGCGGCGGAGTTCTGGATGTCTTCTGGCAAATTGGTCGAACCCCCGTGCGTTTTTAGGTCAAGGGCTTTAAGTAGTCCAGAGGGGAGCGTCGGGGGCTGGCCGAGGCGGCATCACCATATGGCGGCGCGGCCCAGGGGCCCACCGCGCCGCCATGTGGTGTGCACACCTCGTGGCCCCCTCCGTCTCATCTTCTGGCTCCGTAGGTCTTCTGTGAAAATAGGCGCATTGCAATTATTTCCGGGGATTTTCCTGAAAGTTTATTTTCTGCACAAAAATAAGGCACCAGGGCAATTCTGCTGAAAACAGCGTTAGTCCGTGTTAGTTGTATCCAAAATACACAAATTAGAGGCAAAACAATAGCAAAAGTGTTCGAGAAAGTAGATACGTTTTGGACGTATCAGCAGTACGAAAACTTAGTACTTAACTGCTCGATGAGAATAAATGTATAACTTACTAAGACTTCTATATTGTAAGCTAAGTTGGGTTCACCTCGAACCCAGGAGTATTCCTCTCAGGACCCAGGAGGAACTCCGTGATGATGTGTACATATTGTTTGTAATAATAAATGAATGAGTTATGGACCTGCTATGTTCTGTTGTACTACTCTGAGGGATGTAATATTTTCGGATTGGTACTTCGTGAATGTTATATCAAGGACTAGCATACTACAACATTCAGTGGTATGCAGAGTCACCACAATGGTTCCATTGGTTGAGCGGTCCAGAGTTGCCTAACATTGTATACATGCTTTATTGCGATTAAATTCAAGTGTCCTTATGTGGAAACTGTATTTGGAAAATAATTATAAAGTACTTGGAGTGCTTCCACCTATAAAAGGGGTTTCCATCTCCTCTTTTATTCCACAACTTGTCGCTGAAGATCAATGTTGAAATAGAGGAACTTCTAGCAACAAAAGTACTCTTCACAACGAGTGCGCCTAAGAAAGGGAGTTGGTCTAGCGTGAGGAAGATCAAGGATGGGCATAAGAAGGCAAGGTTTATGTTGTTTCTATACAAGGTTGCTTGGTTGGAGAAAGTACTGGCAATGTGGAACAAAGAACAAAGGCCAAAACCATACTACATGAGGTAATGAGATTGGGAGCACCACTCTCTCATCAGCAAAAATGCTAGCCAGATAATCCATTAAGTGACTCACGAAGGAGCATCTCTAACAGATCCCTCGATATGTTCAAAACCGTAAATAACTAGTTTTTACGATTCTGGACGAGAAAATGTCCCGAGCACATACCTCAAAATAGGGCAACATGCAAAAAATTACCGCTCCCCGCAATTGAAGAAACATGGATACCGCATGCGTGGTTATGAATATTAATGAAAATTCCTATAGACTAATGTTTGCATTGAGTTGTACATGAAGGGTTTGCCCATAGGCAATTCTCGAATACCATGTATTCAAGGTTGAATGCCATGAAGATCATGATATGAATTGAGTTTTTGGCATCAATATTGTTGATATGAATATACATATTTGATATGACCAGGAATAAAGATTAAGTGATGACCAAAAATAATAATAAATTTATCATTACCTCTACGACATATTTCCAGCTTTAGCAAGCCATACATAGAGGGGAAATATTCGCAGTAGTTTGGGGATATATTCACCTCCGCTTGTACAGATTTAGCTTGGTTTCTTCTTAGATGAACAATGGGTGTAATTGAAGAAGTTAGTGACATTGGTGGCCTTGGATTGGTGATGTCGGAGGGGTGTACCGAATCATTCATGACATAATTCTTCCAACACTCGTACATGAAGCTTGCAACAATGCATCAATTTTTATGTATGCGCATCATTAATTTATATAGTTAGTCACACCTTATATAGGGTGTCTACCACTCCAAGGGTGGCAAGTGCACATCAAAAGGACCTTCCTCACAAGGTGACTTCTACCTGTTGTGCCACCACCACAATGGCCCCTACATCGCCATATGCCTATGGACTCCGATGCTACACTACAAGAAAAGTTGCCATGGCCGACGAAGTTGAAGTCACGCCGTGGTTGCTGGTGCACCATGGCCGACGATTTTTGGTCTCTCCGTTGTGCATGTCAAAACGTTTTTTCTCGTTTTTGAGGCCACCTAGCCCGACGAAAACGGCCAACACGTCGCGTATGGTGTCCCGGGACGTGGTGCATCTCGAATTCTCGGGTTCGCCGGCCGAGTCAACGCAAATCCGCACCGCCGAGGGATGTAGGGCCCAGATGGCAGCCTCTCTGGCATTGTTTTTTTCTCGATCGCGCCATCTCGTTCAACGCTCTCCGATCGAGCCGTTTACGATGCAGGATCATGGGTCCCGCATGTCATCCTCTATGAACCAAAATTCTTTCTATTCTTGGATTTTTTGACCACCTGATTTCTGGCTACTTCCTTTTTCTTTTGATCCCTTGCCGCCTTGGAAACGTTGAAACCGCTGCTGCTAATTGGGACCCGCACGTCATCCTCTATGAGCAATCAACTTTCTTTTCTTGGAGTTTTTTTGGCACCTCAAATTTGGTCACTTGCCTTTTTCTTTCGATCCCCTGCCGCCTCTCAAACGGTGGTACCGCTGCTGCTAAATGGGACCCGCATGTCATCCTCTATGTACTATAAAACTTTCTTTTCTTGTATTTTTTTGGCACCTCATATTTGGTCACTTACCTTTTTCTTTCGATCCCCTGCCGCCTCTCAAACGGTGAGACCGCTGCTGCTAAATGGGACCCGCATGTCATCCTCTATGTACTATAAAACTTTCTTTTCTTAAATTATTTTTGGCTCCTGATATTTGGTCACTTGCCTTATTCTTTCGATCATGTGCAGCCTCTCAAACGGTGATACCTATGCTGCTAAATGGGACCCGCATGTCATCCTCTATGTACAATCAAGTTTCTTTTCTTGAATTATTTTTGGCTCCTGATATTTGGTCACTTGCCTTTTTCTTTCGATCTCATGCCACGTTTGAAACATTGAGGAACCTGCTGGCTCATGGGACCCGCATGTCATCCTCTATTTACTATAAAACTTTCTTTTCTTGGATTTTTTTGGCACCTCATATTTGGTCACTTGCCTTTTTCTTTCGATCCCCTGCCGCTTCTCAAACGGTGATACCGCTGCTGCTAAATGGGAGCCAGATGTCATCCTCTATGTACAATCAAATTTCTTTTCTTGAATTATTTTTGGCTCCTGATATTTGGTCACTTGCCTTTTTATTTCGATCTCATGCTACGTTTGAAATGTTGAGGACCCTGTTGGCTCATGGGACCCGCATGTCATCTTCTATGTGCTATAAAAGTTTATTTTCTTGGATTTTTTTCACCCTCTGATTTTTGGCTATTTCCTTTTTCTTTTGATCCCCTGCCGCATTGGAAACGTTGAGTAAGCTGCTGACTCATGGGACCCGCATGTCATCCTCTATGTACAATCAACTTTCTTTTTATTTTGATCTCAAGCCGCATTTGAAACGTTGAGACCGCTGTCTGCTAAATGGGACCCGCATGTCATCCTCTATGTACAATAAAGTTTCTTTTCTTGGATTATCTTTGGCTCCTGATATATTGTCACTTGCCTTTTTCTTTCGATCTCATGCCGCCTTTGAAATGTTGAGTAAGCTGCTGGCTCATGGGTCCCGCATGTCATCCTCTACAAACAATAAAAGTTTTCTTTCTTGGAGTTATTTTTGACCCCTAATTTCTGGCTATTTGCATTATTCTTTTGATCTCCTGCCCCCTCTGAAATGATGAGGACGCTGTTGGCAGGTCGGTCCCACATGTCATCCTCTATGAACAATAAAAGTTTCCTTTGATGGATTTATTTTGAACCCCTAATTAATTTATGGATATTTCCTTTTTTTTCTTTTGATCCTCTGCCGCCTTGGAATCGTTGAGGATGCTGCTGCCTCATGGGTCCCGCATGTCATCCTCTCAGAACAGTTAATGTTTCTTTTCTTGGATTTTGTTGACCAAACGATTTTTGGCTTATTTTTTCTTTCGATCTCCTGCAGCCTTTAAAATGTTGAGGACGCTGCTGGCTCACGGGTCCCACATGTCAACCTCTATGAACAATAAACGCTGAGGAGCTGCTGCCTCATGTGTCCCGCATGTCATCCTCTCAGAACGAAAATGTTTCTTTTCTTGGATTTTTTACCAACAGATTTTTGGTTTATTTTTTCTTTCCATCCCCTGCCGCCTTTAAAACGTAGACGACGCTGCTGGCTCATGGGTCCCCGATGTCAGCCTCCCCGTACAAGAAACATGTGATATCTTGATTATTTTGCAGACACTAAACATTGTATTTCGCCCTCTGAGCTATTGCAAACGGATAAATTAAATCTTTATTTTTACATAAACAAACTTATATGTTGAATCTCCTTGTTTTGTGTTTTTGCGAAGCATAGGACTTTCCTGTTTTTTTTAGAAAAATCTGAACTTTCCTGTTTTGGAGTGGGCTGAAATTGTACGAGTCAAAAGGCCCAACAGGATAGTTCGAAGGCCCAGATGTCCAGATGCAGCCCAATTGAAATCTTTCTTTTCTTGGATTTTTTCACCCCCTGATTTCTGGCTACTTCATTTTTCTTTTGGTCCTGTGCCGCCTTGGAAATGTTGAGACCGCTGCTGCAAAATGGGACCCGCATGTCATCCTCTATGTACAATAAAATTTCTTTTCTTGGATTATTTTTGGCTCCTGATATTTGGTCACTTGCCTTTTTCTTTCAATCTCATGCCGACTTTGAAACGTTGAGGAAGATGCTGGCTCATGGGTCCCGCATGTCATCCTCTATGAACAATAAAAGTTTCCTTTGTTGGATTTATTTTTTACCCCTAATTTCGGCTATTTGCCTTTTTCTTTTGATCCCCTGCCCCCTTTGAAACCATGACGACGCAGCTGGCAGGTCGGTCCCACATGTCATCCTCTATGAACAATAAAGGTTTCCTTTGATAGATTTATTTTTGACCCTAATTAGTTGAGGATGATGCTGCCTCATGGGTCCCGCATGTCATCCTCTCGGAAAGGTAAATGTTTCATTTCTTGGATTTTGTTTACCAACTGATTTTGGCTTATTTTTTTTGTTTCAATCTCCTGCCGCCTTTAAAACATTGACGACGCTGCTGGCTCATGGGTCCCCAATGTCAGCCTCCCCGTACTACAAATCCTCTTTCTGCAAAGGTTGTATTTCTAGCTAGATAGCTAAGGTAGATTCGAATCTGCCGTGGTTCAGGCAGCTCAGGTAAGCCTTCTTGCACTGATTAATGGAACTAGTGTATAGCAAGGTCAAGACATGTGGCTCGGTGTAATGAATCTATTTGAATCATGTTGTGGATTCAATGCGATAGTTCTCTAACGAGGTCAGCCAAAATAGAAATTAAGTTTTTTTCTAAAACGGAAATGCAAATTAAGATGAACACAAACATTAGTTATCATAATAGCTGATCATACATACATACTTGCTACGAGCAAAAGCTTGCCGAGTTTTACCACCCATACAATTAATTAGCGAGTTCGAGATAAGATAACCTTATATAAGTATAACTACAAATGCATTTGCTAAGGGCTCATGGGACAACAGAACTAGACAACCGCAAACTTTATGACCAGCATGTCACAGCGGCTTCGAAAGATCTTGATTTTCAACTTTGATCCAATGCGAAGTTTGGCACCGTTAATGAACTTTTTCCACCTGGAAGTAACAGCCAAGCGGCCATCCGTGGGACTGACGGAGTATCGTCCCTCCACGGTGAGACCTTCACTCTCCATGACGAGGGAAATCTTGCCCCTTCGGCCAGCATTGAGATCCTTGGAGATATTTTTAGGCAATTTCTTATTAAAAGCAAGAGATACCACCAAAAATTAGTCAATGGCACCAATGCACTGAAGACTGGACCATGTGAGACTTTGAGCAGAGAAGACATCAAGATAAGAGCAGTTATGCTGTCATATACTCACGAACATAGCCTTCAGATGCGTCCTGGTCACCACACGGGTGGCCACAACAATGAGCTGAGACCTCAGTGATCCGGTCAGGGCAGGTGCAAGAGCTCGGGCTGGTACACGAGCTGGTGCCGATGCGGGGAGACTGCTGGGCATGTGCAATAAACGGTGCCTCTAGAGGAACCGGTGCTGATGCGAGAGACTGTTGGGCAGGTGCAGTAAACGGTGCCGCTAGAGGAACCGATCGTCGATGCGGGAGCCTCGCTGGGCGGGTGTAGTATATGGGGCCTCTACAGGAACCAATGCCGATGTAGGAGCCTGCTCGGGTAGATGCAATAAACGGAGCTGAGTACGAGGAACCGGTGATGATGCGGGAGAGTGGGAAGCCGGTGCCGGTGCTCGGTGTGGGTGCCCTTTGTGACATCCGCTCTGTTCCATCGGGGATCTGCAGCTTTGATCATGTTAAACCCAGCAAGCTAGAACACAGGGAATGGTTTAGAACAACTGCTCAGAATGCAGTAATCAAAGGATATGAGTACAAAAAAGTTACATATTATATATTTGGAAGTGTCTCCAACTTTGTAAGCAGTTACGTATATCTTCCCGTTTGAGTTTCTGATCCTCAGCTCGTCGCCCTTCTTCAGACCGTAGTCAAAAGCAAACTTTCTCCAATCATGTCCATACAAATATGTGATGACCTGCGTCTTGTAGACATACACCTCATAGACCGTGTAGGTGTTCATCAATTTGCCATTGCCATGCATAGTGAAAGACCCTTCATGCGGACACATCTGGTTAATCATTGGACGAATTTCACAAGGTACAGTCTGCAGGTGAAAATTGATACTAATGTAAGAAGCAGGAAGACTAAAAACAAGACTTTACTATATGCCAATTCATGCTAAACCAGTGAGAATACATACCTGTAACTCTGTGAAGGAGTTATTAGAAAGGTAGATAGAGCCATAGGAGGTGTTATATGCGGGGTATGTACATGGGCCCGCCATATTCCCGCAAGCTCGGCATCGGGATGGTGAAGGAAACATGGGAGGTACTACTGGTGCGTAGCGCTGAATGTAAGTGGAAGAATTAGGTTGTGTAAAGTGCATAGTTCAGAGCAATGCAAATGTTGACAAGCGAGTGCATAACACTATGTTACAAAGCTGAGCAGTCAAAATTTAGTGTATGATGAATATAAGCATGCTAATTTGGTGTTTCCGAATTCCAAAAAGCATTAGACAGAGCCGGTGATAATATCAGACATAAATCATGGCATGTATATGTGGCTTAAGAAAATATACCGAACCCTTGGATGGTTACGGCCCGGCTGGTCCTTGGACTTGAGCTTATATAAGCATCCAGAAGGTGGGGCTGACAATAACTTGGTGGCAGCCTCTGCAGATGCCTCATCAGCAGCAGTTGCAATCCTTTTGACCAATGAAGGCTTAGCAGTTTCGATCGCATATGAAAATTGAAGAGCAACGGACATCAACGAGTGATATATAAAATGAATCTATGAGACAACGATGCATATAGTGCTTGGATGTAAGTGGAAGAATAGGGTTGTGTGTGTTTCGAACTATTGGTAAGCATTAGACAAAGCCGGCAATAAACGAGACAAATCAAATCATGTATGAGGATTAAGAAAATATACCTGCTATCGAAAAGGATACCACCCGAGCTGGCCCGTGGCCTTGTGCTTGAGGAGGTTTTCGGAAGATGGTGGCGGCACCATCGTCTTCACAGACGAGCCTCATCAGGATCATTTTTTATCCATTTGAGTAGAGGCACAGAAGCTTCATCCTGCATATGAATAGCAATAGAACTCATCATTGATATTTAATAAATCTGTGAGATAGACTGATGCAAATAGTGCGGGATGTAAGTGGAAGAATAGGGTTGTGCATAGACAACAGTTGACAACAATGCAAATGATTACAAAAGAAGCCAACGGAACTCAACAGTTTATATACTTGGATGAGACAGATCTGAAAAGTGAAAAATTAGTGTATGATGATTGTAAGCAAACGCAGTGTTTCTGAACTTTTGGTAAGCATTAGGCAAAGCCAATAGTAATTAAACGAGATAATAATAAAATCATGTATGTGGATTAAGAAAATATACCAGATTCATTAAAAGGTCACCACCAAGCTGGCCCATGGCCTCGTGCTTGTAGAGGTTTTCGGATGATGGTGCCGGCACCATCGTCCTCACAACAGCCTCATCAGCCTCATTTTGCATCCACTTGAGTAAAGCCGCAGCAGTTTCAGCCTGCATAAGAATGGGAACAGATCTCAGCAGTGATATTGAATGACTCTGAGACAGACTGGTGCATATAGTGCTGGATGTAAGTGGAAGGGTATGGCTGTGTATCTAAAAGTATAATTGCTGCACCCCCATGGGGCATGCAGAGGCCATCCACGATAGGCCACCCGGCGCGTTGGGGCTGGCGTGCGACTCAGTTTCGCGTTCAGCAGCTGAGCCACGTGTCATTGGACTATTGGGCATGGATGGCCCGCGTGAGACAAAACCATCCATGGCCAACGAACCCTATCTCTATTCCCCTCCACAACCTCCTCGCACGTCTCAGCCCCGCCGCCGGCCGCCTCGCGCCCTCCTAGCCCTGCCGCTACCTCGTGCGCCTCCGCCGGCTCCTCCTCTGCGCCTCCTCCGGCTTCTCCTCTGCACATCCACTGGCTCCTTCTTTATCTCCTCTTTTGCGTCGAAACCCTATCCCAATCCTCTCCAATCCCGCAGCCGCCGCCTCCCTTGCTCCGGCGAGCCGCCGCCGGCCTCCTCTTCGGCGAGTGTTGTCGGCTGCGTCCTCCCAAATCTCTGCACTCATCTCTCCCCCAATCCCCTCCTCCATCTCTCCCCAAATCCCCTCCAGTTCCTCTTCGCCTCTTATCCTCCGCTGGTCTTCTCCATGGCTGGAGAGGCAAAGGGAACCATGGCACCATGGATGAGGAGACGGAGCTCGATGTGGAGGAGCACCCGTGATGTCCCAGCAGCGCCCAGGGAGGTGGAGCAATATTTTTTACCTAGGCTTCCCATCTCCTTCCTAAAACTTCTTCTTATTTGCTTCCCTGTTGTAAGGTTGCAGGTGTGCTGGCAAGGTGTTTGTGTAAATGCCTTAGGGAAAAAACTGCTATGAAAAAGATGGTGAGTTATGTGCATCTGGACAAATGCATGTTGTGGTAAGTTGTGTGTGTTGATTTTAGTCTCCTCCATGCAGCTCGAGATGCTACTGCCCTCATACCCATCAACCCATCAAGGAGAGGCTACTCGTGCTGCAACAATTGGACACATGACATTGATTCCAACCAGGAGGATGTGTTGGCCGCTGCTGTGCACCGCCGTCACGCCGCTCGTGTCGGGGCCAGCAGCTGAAGATCATTCGACTAGTGCCAAGGTACCAAGGCCTAATCACCAGGCTTGCTTCTTATCTTGTTCCTCCAAACCTTTAGTTTATTTAGGATAGGATATTTCCAACTTAGTCTCACCTAGGCGTTCATATCTGCTCTATGGCCTGGGTATGCAGGGAAGAGAATCCGGAGTAGGTGATTTAGTGTTTGATGTTTCTGCACAACGTGGCTGCTTCCAATGGCCACGGACCAATTTGCCCTGATGGAGTATTGATGATAGTTATTTTCCTTTGAAATAGTTCATAGTTATGAGAGGATTGATGATAGTTATTTTCCTTTTCCATTGCAAAATGATTAATTTCATCCATGGGTTTTGGTAGTGCAGATTGGCGTATGAGGCACTGATGGTGCTGGCTGGCCGCCGAAGGTAGAAGGATAAGCGCAAATTCGTCAACATGGACAATTTACTCTGGACGTTGGACATGGAGGGTATAGTAAAGAAGTGCAAATTCATCAACATGGACAATTTACTCTGGACACGGATGGTACGGTAAAGGTTTGTTAGTTCATATTGGACAGAGGTATATAGTTCAAGTTTTCTACTCCGTACTTCATAAACTAATCAAAGGACGCATACTTATCTTTGAAACACAATCTCAATGATTAGTGTCTTTATGCGACCAGTGAAATAGTAAAAGAAGAGCAGAAACCACTCTTATTTATGATTTTACTGTTTTGGCTCTCTAATGTCTTGCTTGTTTTGCAAAGTAATAAAATCCTCTAGTGTTCAAAAAATTCATTAGCTATGGTTTTCCACACCTCGGCCTACTTCGTATGAATACAGATAACTGGGATACACACAGGTTTTGATATTTAGTGTCTTCGTTTTGTTGTTTGCTAAATTTTGGGTTGTGATTTTGTTGTTTACTAATGAAATAATTATGCTCCAGATAAGGGTTCTTGCACATCACTAAGCACTATTCAGCTTGTTCTCTTAAATAAAATTACCTGCTTATTTCGTGTACCTGCGTATTTCTTGCTTATGTATGTGTTTAAATTACAATAGATTTTGTAATTGCTATGTGTAGTAGTCTGTACATTCTCTGTGTACTTGTTCACAGACTATTTATCGTCGATTTGTATTAATATTTAATATACTGTTTTACCGGTGGTTCAATAGTGTGAAAGGAGGCGGTCGTGGTGCCTCAAGCATGCAGAAGTAGTTGTTAAGGTTGCTGCCCAACACTTTGTTGGAGATGATCGCAAGTGGAGCTTCCTTGCTCATACACATGTGTTTCTTTTTCTTGGTTTTATATCTGTAACTGTGATGTATTTCTAGCTTGTTCCAGATAACTTGTAAATGTTGTGGAACATTTCAGGGGATGTGTGGATGTGACAGGTCATCCGCCTTCAGAGAGAGAGGCTACAAGATGCCCTTACAGGAAGGGGAGGTGGAGAATGAAGAGGAGGGTATTATTGCAGATAATCATGGAGCCAAATGTAACGGTGTGTCAGTCATCTATCCGATGAATGGACATCCCCAAAAGTCCATGAGATTGGGTCTAATGGTCTGGATGGAACAGCTGGATTTATTTCATAAGTTTGGAGGGAAGAGCAGTAGCTTCTTTGAATGCAAAGATGATGTCAGATGCAATGTGGATGACGAGGCTCTAACCTACTCCTGTTCCACCTGGTATCTTATCTTTTACTGAACAACTATTATGGTTCCCACATTGGGATGCTTATCTATTATTTTCATAAGCATTGTATTATTTTAATTATGGGATTGTACTTCCTTCTTTATTTACTTGTTTGTTCTGTGTCGTGCATGCAGTGATGGAGGTTGAGAACCCAATTTGCAACTATAGTCTTCTAAAGGGGTTTCTGGGCGCTTGTTTATGTCAGCGGAGGCCGTTCACACATACCTATGGTTAGTATCGTTCGTTATGGAGCTCATAAGTCTTGGTATTCACTCACATGCAATAGTCCTAAATCATAGGGCTAGGAAATAGAACTGTAGGATTTCTTTGACATACTATAAGTTATTTTGAAGCAGTTCGCTCCATCTAATATTTGGAACAGAGCATGGCTTATTAAAGTGTACTTCATTGATTCTTGCAATTAAAGCTAGCTGTTTTTAATGTACGTTATGGTTTATTTGCAAAAAACATGACCATGAAAGAAGGCTGGAGCAAAAATGCTGGTGTGGCTGCTCTTCCATACAAATGTCTTCAATTCCTACAATTAAATTTGCATTTTATTTTGTCTCTTACAAGGACTAGACGCATGCTTTTTAAATTTACCTTATAGTGTATTTTCAGGTTTCACTATACCTTTAGTGTTTCTTTTTTCTATCTTTCTCATTTTATGGAGAAAAATAAAGAGAAGAAACAATAATTGTTATTTGTCGCTTTCAGTTTGTATTTAAATTTGGGCTACACTACCAATGCAATGAAAACCAGATATGGTATGCCTCTTTGATATGCGATCGCTATCTCTGGTGTGTCGCAGCTATCATAGATGTTTGTGAGTACATCTTTAGTTTCTACTGCTAATTGAAAAGTTCCCTGCTGGTGCAGTGAATGCCTAATTGAAGTTATAGCTTAATTTGAGACTGTATCAATTTTCGCAAAAATCTGTAAAGAGGAAAGCTTTTAATCTGTTCATTGAACTTTCTTTCCTACATTTATTTGTCAGCTATCTCCTACCATCTATTAGCAAATTTAAAGTTAATATGCTCAATAGTATGTTTGCTTTAAAGTTAAAAGGCTAGCAAATTTCTCCCAGATGTTCAAAATTTATATTCTTATTCCCTTTTCCAATTGTACTATGGATTTGCCTTAATTTTTTGGTAAAAAATGATCTGAACTATCCACACGAGCTTTTGTTTCATTTTCTTGGTCATGATGGTGGTGATGCTATGATCTTGATTCTTGATCAAGCTCACAGAATGCACGGGCAGTATATGTAAACCTACACATTGGTTTGGATTGATCATTCTTGTGGTGGTTCATTTACTCAAATCAGTTCACACCTGATCTCTACAATTATCTTGCAGGAAACTTAAGAAAGAAGTAATGCATGCCACTCTGGTAAAAGACATCTCACCTTGATCTCAACGGAATGTTCTTGTGTGTGTTTCGTGGATCTGGGAGAACAATGACCAAGAACAGAATGTGTATGAATTGGGTTACATTTTTGTTGACCAACTGGTACCTCCTGAACGCTCAATTTCTTGATCCCTTCATGATGACCTACACATGAGATTCATGCAGTTAGCTTAGCCGTCTCATTCTGTTATCCGTAGATATTTACTCAACCTTCAAATGATAAAATCTATGACAATATCTTTCATCTGAGCATTCGGATTTTTTTGGTTCCACGGTTATCATCTACATATGAAACGCTTACAATTACCTCGACTTGTTCATCTTTTTTTACTAACTGCCAACATAGTCAACTTGTTCATCTTCTTTTTACTAGCTGCCACTACATAATCTTCTAGAGAGGTTTGATCGAGGTATATATCTTGGCGTTCCAGATGAGCACGGAAGAAATAAAATTCTAATGATGCTTACACAAAACTGTAAACTGAAAGCAGATGGCCGATTTGACCTGCTAAAGATGGCACGAGCTATACCAGGATTTGTTCGGCACCATGCGATGTCATGCTCGACACCAAGGTCTGCTACCCGACCTAACCTATGCCCCTATTACATGTTCAAGTTTATTGCTCTATCTTTGATTCTTTTGGATAAGTGTGAATTACTTCGTATGGATGGACCGCAAAATATTTTCAAATTTGCACTTATTAGTTTCATCAATTTGGGGACTTCCACAACGTGCTGGTTTGGTAGCTTTCAGAAAAGTAGCATATTTTGCTCGGACATACATCAAATAAACACACTTTTTTTAGTTTTAAGCATCTAAATTGTTACTGTGATCAAGGTAGTTACTTGTCGTGATTTGTACACTAATGTTCTTATAATTAGATTTATGTCTTTTGGTATAGAAGCCCTAGATCTAGCAAAATTAATTAGGATTCATGTTAAATTTTGGTGTTAAAATTGGCTGATTACAATTTGTCCCTTCACCACGTTGCATCTGCTGTACTATGTATGATCTACCAACTGGGTTTCTGTCATCTTCATTAATAATGGGCATTCTAACCGATTTCCTAATGAAATTTTCTGCGCTATATTTGAATTAAAAAATCTGTTAGTATGCTCAATAATAATAAGACCTTTTCTATAACAATAAAATCCATCCATATCCTTATGTTTATATGGTCTACTACACATTGATCATATCACCATGCATCTCCCTTGATCACAGGTAATAGGTATTAGTTATTTAAAAATGAAAGAATGTTTTTTCTCTGCAAAATCCACTAATATTTTTTGCTCAGGTTGATTGCAGCAAGGCATGATAGTTTTTTTTTGCAATATATATTACACATGTTCAAAGTTTTTCATTTGAGGCTTGTGCCATTTGCTAGAAAATAGAAGTTGAAATCAGATTTGTGATTCCATGAGCTTTAATTTTTATTTTGACCTTACGTTTCATATACTCACTTTATTCCACTTGCAGAGGCTACAAAAAAGATCAATTATTACTTAATGGGTGTCATAGATGAAAGTCCTTTCATCAGTTCAACTCTGCAGCCTACCAGCAGCTTGCTCTCAGGATAATCCCAAAAGGTGTTTCAGTAATAGATACCATTTCTTCATTAGTTCAGTATCCGGGCCGCATGGGCGTGAAGGCTTTTTTTCATCGGTTCAATATATATCTTTGCCACATGTGTATGAAATCGAATAGGTTACAGGTTCGTGACATTTTAATTGTGTTTTAACAACGCATTATTACTACCTTTAAAGAAATAACTTGGTGTTTCGAGTGATTATCTTTTTTTTTGTGTATCCGCAGTTGGCAATGCAAGCAATCTGAGTGAAAGAATTCATACCTCGAGGGTCTCAAAGGAATTTTGTTGCGCGTGTATCCCAGATCTGGGAGAACATGGATCAAGAACAAAATGTCTCTGAACTAGGGTTCATTCTTGTGGAGAAACTGGTACCTTCTGAACATTGAGATACTCGATCCCTCCATCATTACCTACACATGAGGTCCATGAGTTAGCATGGCCTTATCATCAAATTATTCATCAGTACTTACTCATCCTTTAGATAATGGAAACTATAACAGTATATATCATCTAAGCTCATTTAGTAATCTATCAGTGTTTGCTCTACTCTAAAAATGCTTTACCTTTCAATATATTGTAGAATTTACTTGCTAGCTGAATATTTGCATCAATGATTTTGCCATCGTCGCTTGCTAACTGAATATTTATATCCTTGATTTTGCCATCATCCTCTGCACAAAAAATGCATGCAATTAGCTTGGTCTGGATGCTCAATTTTTTAAGACACAACACAACTAGCAGTACGTTTCAGCCTATAGTGCCACTAATTGTCAGAAGAGT
This sequence comes from Lolium rigidum, assembly GCF_022539505.1. NCBI lineage: Eukaryota > Viridiplantae > Streptophyta > Magnoliopsida > Poales > Poaceae > Lolium > Lolium rigidum. The sequence continues at coordinate 119,435,146 of NC_061511.1, forward strand.
TGTTAGTTGTTTATACAGGATGCACACTAAGGCTAGACTGCATGGACAAATTCAAGAAGATACTGAAGAAGGACTTGATCTACAAGCTCAAATCTTTCATGATTGTCTCTGCCTGGCCCAAATACAGGACACCACATCACCGTACAAAATAAGAATTACTCAGAACACAAAAATCATTGAGGTTGTACCAGAACCTGAAAATTTTACTCTGTATAAACAAAGTAGAGTATCCCACACATACTTGGAAGAGGTAGGTACTAACCTGATAGACAGCCGATGTATAATTAAGCTATCTTATGTAATGCTCCTTAAGGCGTATGATAACTACAACTTTATGTATAATTAGCCAGCTTAGTTAGCAATGTGGTACCAGTCTATTATATGTACCTCAAGACTATCTTATGTGATGCTACTTAAAATAGGTGCTCTTGCAGGCTTCTGAGATTCAGCACCTAGAAGAATTTTGTGTATGCTTATTTAGCTTAGTAGAATTATAGTACCAGTCTACTAAATATGCTTCCTCTAGGCTCTTCTCTTTTTTTAAGTGCTACAGACTTTGGCATGTCCACTTACAGATCTTTCAAGCATTTACCAGATCAGCTGAAGAAACCCATAAAGTGGTGCAAACTTTGGTGTGTTCATTTACAGACTCTGCAAACATCACATCATCTAAACAAGCTTTACATTTGCCTGCAATAAGCTGCTACTGAATGTAATTCAGAAACACGCCACCTTAATAAAGCTAAAATTGGGTGGCAGTGCCATTCCATAAACTTGTGAAACGAGAAAGAGTTCATCCCATTTCCGTTAGTTACTTTGTTGCTGCTGGTTGTGAATGTTCAGCTTATTTATTTTTCTTTTCTGCTTTCACATTCCACCAAATTACTGAAGATGTTTGTGTGTCTACTTCCTTTCGTTTCTTCTTGCTCTCTTCTTGAGGATCGATCTAATTTGTTACTTTGTTGTTTATGTCTACACATATTTACTTTCTTCTAGGTATCACAAGTTTAATGTAGAAAAAATAAAGACACACAATTTTTTTTTTTTTTTGCTTTCAGTAGCATAAGAAGGAAGAACATACCTATCATCCGATTGACTGATAAAATTGGTGCCCACAGGAAATAGCATCTTGGCCCGGCGTCCCCTTCTGGCCTTTAGTCCTCGCGTTGCCGACTTGCCATTGCCATCCCCAGCAGCTCTGATCACGCATGACTGTTGGCAATCGACGCCGTACTGGCGTTTGGCGTTTGCCGTTCCAGCCTCGCCTACAATGACGACGACTGACGCCACAGTACCGGTGGACATTGGGGATGGTCCACGCCGGTGAGATGGTCTCCCCAGGCACGGCCGCCACCCTTGCAGGACTTCGCCGGATACAGGGCTGCGTCCGGCCTTCCTAGCGACCTCCTGGTCAGTTGTACAACCTATGCTCCACCTGCGGAAGCAATCACTTAATCACTTATGGCGATGTGATTATTGCTGCCCATGTTAGCGCCTCCGTCCACCGCACTACCCGGCATGCTGATGGGATCAAGCACTCAAATTGGTGATGTTTTTTGCGTCAAGACAGACGGTGCTGACGAACTATTGAATCATATTGATGTGCATTTGAGCATGCTCACCTGCATAAACTAGAATCAGAGGCAGAGTGAGAAAGGGGATCTGGAGAAGAAAAGCAATCTTGGCGTACGACTCTGTATAGTGCCTGAAAGCGGTGCTGCCCGCGTGTCAGGTGCATGTTTTGTCCTCTGCTTCTCCTTTTTTGGTATAATAACTTGTCATGTCGTGTGTGCTTTATTTTTACTATAGGCACACGAATGGGCATCCGAACTTTTTTCCCGATCAAAATAAGCCTGATTATTGTATGTGTGCTGAATTAATGCCCCTGGCGGCAGCGTAGTGTGTTTATATTTAGTTTACCACAAAATAAAACGAATGTTAGCCCAAAATAGAAGTAAACATGTTGGCAATTCACCTTCTCTGCTTTATAATTCCATTAAATCTTCCAAGGAACAAACTACCCTGCAAAATATTTCCACTCCAAATGGTAACTAAAACGCATCCTTATAGAAATTTACTGAATATAGTGTTGTTTAGACATCGATACATACCGAGTTAAAGTACAAGTCATGTATTGTTTTGTGAGAATAAATAAATTTGAGCAGTAGAATACATGGTATTTTGACTACAAGAAAGTACATCTCACATATACTTGCAATCAGTGCTCCTGATTTTCCCTATGTTGTACTACTAAATTATGCAGTGTGTGAGAACCAACCTGAGGTTGGGTGGTTAGAAGGATGGTTGTATCCCCAGCCCACCAGAGTTCAAACCCTAAATTTGACATATGTGTGTCTCATAAAGACGGAATATTCATTCAGTGGGAGGCGACGTTCCCGTCGACAGCGAGGCGTCTGTGGTGATTTCGTCAATATCAAGATCCAATCCACCGGCTCAGTCTTACGAATGTGCTCATAGGTGTAGGGTGTGCGTTTGTGCGTTCATAGGGATGAGTGTATGTGCGTATATGTGAGCGCCTGCGTTTGTACTATGTTTCTCAAAACAAATATGCAGTGTCTTTCCTATGAGTGATAGCCGTTTCTTTTAACGATATATTGTTTGGATTGCATAAATGTTTGTTTGACGAGTTATCTACGTGAATCCTTGCTAATAACTGTAACCTATGATGATTTTGATGTTCTTTTTTCAACCTCATTTTTATCATTTTTATACATATTATTCATCGGCATGAGTTTCACGGGATCGTGCGCCAAGGCGCACATCTAAATCTAGTGGACAACAGTTCACAACAATGCAAGGGTGTGTTCGGTTCTGAAACAGTGTGGAATGGAATGGAATGGTTCCATTTCAGAGGAATGGAATGGTTACATTTTTTCGGTTGGGAAAAATGGAGAGCAGAACAGATCTAGGTTAAACTAATCATTTGTCTCAAAATTGTAATTAGCAATTGCAAATGACATTTTAATCTCAAAGTCATAATTAACAGCGCCTAATGGTCCTCTTTTAATCTAAAAATCGTAATTAACATCATTTTTTGTTGGGTTAGGGGAACTGGAGAGTAGATTAACATTACTGTATGATGATTGTAAGCAAACGAATTTGGTGTTTCTAAACTTTTGGCTTCGAGATCTTATGGGCTTCAACTCTAGCCTACCCCAACTTGTTTGGGACTGAAAGGCTTGGTTGTTGTTGTTGTTGTTGTTAACTTTTGGCAAGCATTAGAAAAAACCGACAATAAACAGAAAAAAATAAAGGCATGTTTGGTGGATTAAGAAAATATACCATATTCATTAAAAGATCACCACCCAGCGGGCGCGTGGCCTTGTGCTTGTAGAGGCATTTAGAAGATGGGGGCGGCATCAACATACTGGCAGCCTGATCAGCCGCGAGTTTTGATCTTCCTTTTGAGTAAAGGCCCTAAAGTTTCAGCATGCATATGAATAGCAAAACAAAAGGCAGACCTCAGCAGTGATATTGAATTACTGTATGAGATAGACTGATGCATCTAGTGGATGCTCTTAGCCTTTTGCACCATGAACACAAGCTATGGACAGACAAAAAAAACTAGTTGACTCGGCTTTGTCTAGATACCTCCATCCCAAAGCTTAAGGCTTATTTATTTTTGAGAAATCAAAACAAGTAAAGTTTGACCAAAATGTTAGAACATTCTATCAACAAATATAATATTGTGTAGATACCGTAGGAAAATATATTTCACAACCTATTTAATGATATTAATTTTGTATTTTGCATGTTAATGATTTTTGGTAAAAGCTTAGTCAAACATGGTATAGTTTGACTTTCTAAAAATAGTATAAGCCCTAAGCTTTGGGATGGAGGTAGTAGTATAGAGCTAAAACACATCTAGATACATCCGTATCTACAGATAGTTGAGTCAATTAATTTGGATCTGAGGGAGTATCAGATTCAGACTACATCATGGTAAGTTGGTTAAAAAAAATTACCCCTCGGCGGTCCCTGCCCAGCTCGGCAGTGGCATTTCGCTTCTTGTGCTGCAGATCGGGCCATGCTCCTGCAGCAGGTGGGGCGCTATTCTCATTCCCCATAGCCTCAGCACGGAACCTGGAGGTACCAACCTGATACAGAGAATATAGAGCATGGTGTCACAGATGCTTTATGCACAAACAGCTAATGACATATGCTACTTTAAGTATCTTCCAGAACAGGAACAGATTGAGGATGCAGACAGACAGAGTGGATAAGCAAACGGAGTACCTGCTTTGCGGAGCTGGGGACGCAGCTCAGGCTCAGCCAACTGCCCACATGCGTGGTGGCCTTACGCTCCATTGCCCCCCACCACCACCGAGGTATTTCCTTTCCTGTACAAGCTGACAAAAGATACATTGAGGATCAGCAGAAACTACAAAGGTTGCAAATGTCGACAAATAAAGGAAGAACACCCCAATCCAAGCAAAGGTAGCCCCCGCCCCCACCCCCATCAATCACTCCCAGCGCGAGGGTGACCAGAAAGACACCCCTTCGCCCAGAATAGGAAATAGATGCGCAAGATATCGAGGTGAGGAAAAAAGAACCGATCTCGAGAAAGGAAAGAGCATTACTAGTACTACCTAATCCGCTTGGTCTAGATGCAGCTTGCCCCTCCAAGCTGGATGCCTGGACGGTGGAGGCGAAAGGAGGGGATCGAGCTAGCAGCTTGCATCCGTCTGCTGTCGGCACTCGATCGGGAGAGATAAGGGGGCTACATAAAGGGGAGGGGCAACATATTTTATTACACAGTGAACTTACTGATGTGACTAGTCATTACATATCTCACTGAAACTGGGGCCCATAGTGTGGCACCCCAAATTCACTTGAACCTGCCCGGCGGGACGCATTGGCGCGTCAAGAAAACCCCCAAATTGTAGCGGGGAAATGAAACATTTCACAAAAATTCGAAATTCAAGCACACTGCCACGCGCCAAGCACGCGGGCTGTTCCTTCCTCTTCCTCGGTTCCTCCTCCCCTATCCGAAAAAACCCCAAATCCCAAGCTCAAACAACAACAAAAAACCCCAAATCCCCTGGCCGCCATGCATGTCCTCGTTAACCCGGCGGAGATCGTTCCCGGACGAGGCGGACCCCCGCCCCGAGATCCCGAGTTCGTCCGTTCCGTCCACCTCGAGGCGCTGCGTGCTTGTCTCGCAGCGGCGGCTTGAGGGCGCTGCAGAGGAAGTTCCGCCGGAAAGTGCTCATGGAAACCGTGCAAGCTCACCAGCGTGCTGTATCCCGAGAGGAACTGGTCAAAGCTTTGCTATTCGCAAAAAAAAGTGGGCCAAGATCTGGTCAAAGCTTCGTCGATGGCTTGCGGCGAGAGGCTTGGAGTCCAGAGTTAATAAACTAGCTGCTCGAGGACTTGGGCGATTTACACCGATTCATATTAACTGACTCAAGTTTGTTAGTCTAGTTAACAAATGCATCTAGATACATCCATATCTAGACAAAATTGAGTCAATTAATATGAATCAGAGGAGAGTGCCTGAAAGTGTTTCATGCTACCAATTAATGCGGCGCGGGACTGGGTCTGTAGAAGTAATTGTGCTACTACTCATACGATGAGCCGATTGTGTGGGTGTCAAATTTTGCAACGCGATCATCCACTGAATGCTTACTTATAGTTCTAGCGCCAAAGGCGTACAAATCATAACAAAGATAGTACATACTACAACACCAGAACATAAGAGTACGAATCATAAACTAGCTCAACTTTTTGCATCAGGGCTGGGTGGTCCTGAGACTACCGGGACGCCCCTGATGATCTCCGGGCGTGCATCCACTTCAACGCAAAGCTGTGTACTCGGTCCACGGCCTCCTTCTGTAGGCTGGATAATCTCAGGTGCAGGACCTTCGTCTATGAAAGGCTCGTCATCAGTACCATCCACAGGTGCATCAGGGCTGGGTGGTCTTGAGACTACCCGGACGCCCCTGATGATCTCTTGGCGTGCATCCACTTCAACGCAAAGCTGTGTACTCGGTCCACGACCTCCTTCTATAGGCTGGATAATCTCAGGTGCAGGACCTTCGTCTATGAAAGGCTCGTCATCAGTACCATCCACAGGTGCATCAAGCCGAGATTCATCTTCAAATCTCCCATCAAGCCGAGAGACCTCTTCAACTCTATGCTTCTGCAATTAGTACATCAACAGATTAGACAAACATCTAAGGGATGCAACCTGAACAAATTCCGTTTTACATATTTACCTTCTCATCTGGCACAACACATGTCCTAGAGCTGAAACCCGTTTCCTGAAGCAAGCGTTTTTTCTCTCCTTCCTGTCCATCCATCTGCAACAAGTTAAATTTGAGTACAGAACCTTGCACAGCAATGCAAACTATTGATCGAAACAGCGGCAACATCAATATAAATAATTAACTACATATGCCAGGACACATACAGTGTGAGCAAGATCTGCTTCTCCCGCTGAAGGATCATTATATGGTTCACCATGATAAACCCACCTAACATATGTGCGGTCCATCCCAAAAATGTGTAAATGATCTTCCACTACATGGTGAGGCCTCTTCTCACCATTCATACATGTGCGACGCGGGCAATACACGTCCAGGTTGTGACCTTCATGAGCTCTAATAAACCCCATAAAGGGTTGAACACCATTTATATATGAAGGGGAACATAAGTGTCCATGCAGTATCCAAGTTATGTCCATCTGTTTAATTATGAGATACAATGGTTGGTGATTAATTTAAGGCGAAGTAGGAAATGTATATCCATCGAGTACAAAACTATACTAGTACATGATTATGCATTTCAGCAATCATGTCGAGTACAAAACAAAAAATGCCCATCGACATTTTAGCAAACGGATCGTGTACAAAACTCTGCCATGGCATTTCAGCAAATTAACGGATCGAGTGCAGAACTGACTCTATATGCCCACGCAAATGAACAAATTGATCGAGGACAAATCGAGCGGAAAACTATAAAGTGCCAATTAGTTCGAGCATACGACGATTTTTTTAGCAGCATCAAGAAAATATAAATCGTTAGGTCGTCTTGCCCGATGCATGATTGAGCTAGAGATAGCAGCCCTACCGTGGATCAACTTGACCGCCGGTGCGTCTCGAGAAGAACGATGGGGAGGGGAAGCTTCTTCTTCGCACGGACGGGACGGGGAGGGGAAGCTCTTCGCACGGACGGGGATAAGTTGTGTAGCGGTGGGTGGGGGGTCATGCGGCCGGGCCGTCCGGTAGGTGGTGTTTAATGGAGTTGCGTGTGTAATTTGCCGTGCACAAGGTTGAGGAATAGGCAGTTCCCTTTGCCGCGCGCACAATTCAAACTATCCTTTAAATTCGCCCTATTTTCGTTAAATCGACATAAAGTCATGTGAGTGGGTGGAAATTAGCAAAGTTGCTTGAAAAATAGTAAAACTCTGGAATTATCCTTTAAATATGCTCTACTTCGTGTGAAAATCGGGGTGTGGAGGCATGTTGAGCTGTTTTATTTGTACTTTCTTCATTAAAACTCTCATTTTATGCACTTTGGATGGAAAGAAATCATTTGTACATAAATTTTGACAACGCCATTTGCAAACATTAATTGTTTTACATGCCAAGATGCACCCATCCACCAAATATGGGGCAAAAGTTTATCACAATCTAGATATATATGTATAATTAGTGAGGGACCCCTTTTGATTTTGTGCAATTTCCACTAATTAGCTAGAGAGAAGGGGTCAATTAATTAGGCCATGTTAGGGGCTATGTGTTTTAGATTAGGGTTGTGTGGATTCAAATACAACTTCTTTATTTGTGTGCTATGATTAATCAAAACTAGACCGATCGACTGCGCACACATTATTAGAGGCACATGCCTTTGCGCTCAAAGTGCATGTGTGTGTTGTTGGCCACCAACGAGAGAGCGGCGAGAGAGCGACTGAAATCCCCAAATTAAACACATATATAAGCATGCATGGTTAGGCCATGCATGCATATTAATTATATATTGTGAGCCAAATTAATTAAAGTGCATGCGTATATATATATATGTGTGTTTCTTGGCCACCAACGATATATAGATCGAGAGAGAGAGATTGAAATATATATATATCCCCAAGAATATGTTCAAATATATATTGAAATATATGCACGAATGATATGCAAGGTATGCCATGCGCACATGCACACTAATTATATATATATTATGAGACAACTTAATCAAATGTGTTTTCATTCGAGATCGAGAACTTGTCAAAAATCAAGTTAATTAATTTATCAGCGCTAATTAGTTGGTCGCCTACTTGATGCGCAATTAAGTGACGTTGGCCTATATATATGTAGGGTTTAATCAGGGTTTAGGGTTTAGGGTTAGCTAGCTAGGGTTTTAGGGTTAGGGTTAGGGTTAATTAGGGTTTAGGGTTTAGGGTTTGGGGTTTAGTGTTTAGGGTTTAGGGTCTAGGGTTAGGGTTTAGGGTTTAGTGTTTAGGGTTTAGGGTTTAGGGTGTAGTGTTTAGGGTTTAGGGTCTAGGGTTTAGGGTTTAGTGTTTAGAGTGTTTAGGGTGTACGTTTAGGGTATAATTAGGGATTAGGGATTAGGGTTTTAGGGTTTAAGGTTTAGGGATCATCGATCGAGTGCACACACACATTATTAGAGGCACCAGCGCCTTTGCGCTTAAAGTGCATGCGTATATATATAAGTGTGTTTCTTGGCCACCAACGATATATAGATCGAGAGAGAGAGATTTAATTATATATATATCCCCAAGAATATGTTCAAATATATATTGAAATATATGCACGAATGATATGCAAGGTATGCCATGCGCACATGCACACTAATTATATATATATTATGAGACAACTTAATCAAATGTGTTTTCATTCGAGATTGAGAACTTGTCAAAAATCAAATTAATTAATTTATCAGCGCTAATTAGTTGGTCGCCTGCTTGATGCGCAATTAAGTGTCGTTGGCCTATATATGTAGGGTTTAATTAGGGTTTAGGGTTTAGGGTTAGCTAGGGGTTAGGGTTAGGGTTAGGGTTTAGGGTTTAGTGTTTAGGGTTTAGGGTTTAGTGTTTAGGGTTTAGGGTTTAGGGTCTAGGGTTTAGGGTTTAGTGTTTAGGGTGTTTAGGGTGTACGTTTAGGGTATAATTAGGGATTAGGGATTTGGGTTTTAGGGTTTAATTGAGGTTTAGGGATCATCGATCGAGTGCACACACACACACTATTAGAGGCACCCGCGCCTTTGCGCATAAAGTGCATGCATATATAAGTGTGTTTTGTGGCCATGCACCAACGATATATATGTAGATCGAGAGAGAGATTGAAAAAAAAAATATATATATATATATATCCCCAAGAATATGTTCAGATATATATTGAAATATATGCACGAATGATATGTGCAAGGTATGCCATGCGCGCATGCACATTAATTGTATATATATTATGAGGCAACTTAATCAAATGTGTTTTCATTCGAGAGAACTTGTCAAGATTCAAGTTAATTAATTTATCAGCGCTAATTAGTTGGTCGCCTGCTTGATGCGCAATTAAGTGTCGTTGGCCTATTGTATATATATATGTAGGGTTTAATTAGGGTTTAGGGTTAGCTAGCTAGGGTTTTAGGGTTAGGGTTAGGGTTAATTAGGGTTTAGGGTCTAGGGTTTAGGGTTTAGGGTTTAGGGTTTGGGGTTTAGTGTTTAGGGTTTAGGGTCTAGGGTTAGGGTTTAGGGTTTAGTACGTGTTTAGGGTTTAGGGTGTAGGGTATAGGGTTTAGGGTTTAGTGTTTAGGGTGTTAAGGGTGTACGATTAGGGTATAATTAGGGATTAGGGATTAGGGTTTTAGGGTTTAAGGTTTAGGGATCATCGATCGAGTGCACACACACATTATTAGAGGCACCCGCGCCTTTGCGGATAAAGTGCATGCGTATATATATAAGTGTGTTTCTTGGCCACCAACGATATATAGATCTAGAGAGAGATTGAAATATAATTAGGGTTTAGGGTTTACGGTCTAGGGTCTAGGGTTAGGGTTTAGGGTTTAGGGTTTAGGGTTTAGTGTTTAGGGTTTAGGGTGTAGTGTTTAGGGTCTAGGGTTTAGTGTTTAGGGTCTTTAGGGTTTAAGGTTTAGGGATCATCGATCGAGTGCACACACACATTATTAGAGGTACCCGCGCCTTTGCGCATAAAGTGCATGCGTATATAAGTGTGTTTTTTGGCCGCCAACGATATATATATCGAAAGAGAGAGATTGAAATATATATATATCCCCAAGAATATGTTCAGATATATATTGAAATATATGCACGAATGATATGTGCAAGGTATGCCATGCGCGTATGCACACTAATTGTATATGTATTATGAGGCAACTTAATCAAATGTGTTTTCATTCGAGAGAACTTGTCAATATTCAAGTTAATTAGTTTAGCAGCGCTAATTAGTTGGTCGCATGCTTGATGCGCAATTAAGTGTCGTTGGCCTATATATATATATGTAGGGTTTAATTAGGGTTTAGGGTTTAGGGTTAGCTAGCTAGGGTTTTAGGGTTAGGGTTAGGGTTAATTAGGGTTTAGGGTCTAGGGTTTAGGGTTTAGGGTTTGGGGTTTAGTGTTTAGGGTTTAGGGTCTAGGGTTAGGGTTTAGGGTTTAGTACGTGTTTAGGGTTTAGGGTTTAGGGTGTAGTGTTTAGGGTTTAGGGTCTAGGGTTTAGGGTTTAGTGTTTAGGGTGTTTAGGGTGTACGTTTAGGGTATAATTAGGGATTAGGGATTAGGGTTTTAGGGTTTAAGGTTTAGGGATCATCGATCGAGTGCACACACACATTATTAGAGGCACCCGTGCCTTTGCGCATAAAGTGCATGCGTATATATATAAGTGTGTTTCTTGGCCACCAACGATATATAGATCTAGAGAGAGATTGAAATATATTTAGGGTTTAGGGTTTAGGGTCTAGGGTTAGGGTTAGGGTTTAGGGTTTAGGGTTTAGTGTTTAGGGTTTAGGGTTTAGGGTGTAGTGTTTAGGGTTTAGGGTTTAGTGTTTAGGGTGTTTAGGGTGTACATTTAGGGTATAATTAGGGATTAGGGATTATGTTTTTAGGGTTTAATTAAGATTTAGGGATCATCGATCGAGTGCACACACACACTATTAGAGGCACCCGCGCCTTTGCGCATAAAGTGCATGCGCATATAAGTGTGTTTTTTGGCCATGCACCAACGATATATATATATAGATCGAGAGACAGATTAAAAAATGTATATATCCCCAAGAATATGTTCAGATATATATTGAAATATATGCACGAATGATATGTGCAAGGTATGCCATGCGCGCATGCACACTAATTGTATATATATTATGAGGCAATTTAATCAAATGTGTTTTCATTCGAGAGAACTTGTCAAGATTCAAGTTAATTAATTTATCAGCGCTAATTAGTTGGTCGCCTGCTTGATGCGCAATTAAGTGTCGTTGGCCTATATATATGTAGGGTTTAATTAGGGTTTAGGGTTAGCTAGCTAGGTTTTTAGGGTTTGGGTTAGGGTTAATTAGGGTTTAGGGTCTAGGGTTTAGGGTTTAGGGTTTAGGGTTTAGGGTTTGGGGTTTAGTGTTTAGGGTTTAGGGTCTACGGTTAGGGTTTAGGGTTTAGTACGTGTTTAGGGTTTAGGGTGTAGTGTTTAGGGTTTAGGGTCTAGGTTTTAGGGTTTAGTGTTTAGGGTGTACGTTTAGGGTATAATTAGGGATTAGGGTTTTAGGGTTTAAAGTTTACGGATCATCGATCGAGTGCACACACACATTATTAGAGGCACCCGCGCCTTTGCGCATAAAGTGCATGCGTATATATATAAGTGTGTTTCTTGGCCACCAACAATATATAGATCTAGAGAGAGATTGAAATATATTTAGGGTTTAGGGTCTAGGGTTAGGGTTTAGGGTTTAGGGTTTAGGGTGTAGTATTTAGGGTTTAGGGTCTAGGGTTTAGGGTTTAGTGTTTAGGGTGTTTAGGGTGTACGTTTAGGGTATAATTAGGGATTAGGGATTAGAGTTTTAGGGTTTAAGGTTTAGGGATCATCGATCGAGTGCACACACACATTATTAGAGGCACCCGCGCCTTTGCACATAAAGTGCATGCATATATATATAAGTGTGTTTCTTGGCCACCAACGATATATAGATCGAGAGGAGAGATTGAAATATATATATATCCCCAAGAATATGTTCAAATATATATTGAAATATATGCACGAATGATATGCAAGGTATGCCATGCGCACATGCACACTAATTATATATATATATATTATGAGACAACTTAATCAAATGTGTTTTCATTCGAGATCGAGAACTTGTCAAAAATCAAGTTAATTAATTTATCAGCGCTAATTAGTTGGTCGCCTGCTTGATGCGCAATTAAGTATCGTTGGCCTATATATGTAGGGTTTAATTAGGGTTTAGGGTTTAGGGTTAGCTAGGGGTTAGGGTTAGGGTTAGGGTTAGGGTTTAGGTTTAGGGTTTAGTGTTTAGGGTTTAGGGTTTAGGGTTTAGTGTTTAGGGTTTAGGGTTTAGGGTCTAGGGTTTAGGGTTTAGTGTTTAGGGTGTTTAGGGTGTATGTTTACGGTTTAATTAGGGATTAGGGTTTTAGGGTTTAAGGTTTAGGGATCATCGATCGAGTGCACACACACATTATTAGAAGCACCCGCGCCTTTGCGCATAAAGTGCATGCGTATATAAGTGTGTTTTTTGGCCACCAACGATATATATATATATACTAGGAAACATGCACGTGTGTTGCAACGGGATGAAATTAAAAAGTTCGAAAGGAGTCGGTGTGACCAATTTTTTCCCAAAGTTAATCAACCCGCACAACTCAAATTCTTCTTCATAATACTTGGCGAATATACTCAAACAACTCCATGCACATCCGAGATGCATCAGCAGAGGAATCGGCCGGGGTTGTATTAAGACGTCAATACTGAATTCCACTCTCTCCGTGAACATCCCTTGGCCGTATATTAAATTGAATATGCAAAATCCTCGAATGAGCTGACTCAACCTCGCATGGCCTGATTTCCTGAATACGTTCATCGCTGGTTGATAAAAAATAAAACTTCAAAAATAATAATCTAGTTATTAGTTCTATTAAAAGCTTTTCCATATTTGTCTTACCTTGTTGAATTCATTTTTGAATAAGCAATGAACTAATGGATCCTCTTTGCCATATTCTGGCAAATGCCTAAAAGGTGTAGCATAGATAAAAGATCAGGTCATATGAGACAAATATAATGCTCCAATGCAATCTGATGCTCGGCAGTGTGTTAATATGATATCAAACAATATTTATGAGAAGATGTCATCTTCTCGAGGAATATATGGTGGAGTATGTGAATTCCACCTAAGTAATATATGTAATACTGAAATAAGATTTTGTTATCACCAGAATTTGACCGGATCAGAGGTGGGCCGCGATTAAAGATGGGCTTGAAGAAGAAGAAATATATGAATCGGCCTTATATGCAAAGTTTGGGCTAGTTTGCCCGTGTATCTGTAAATATAGTAGGATACGTGTCGGTTAGATAGAATTTGGCTCGTGCACGGTTGGGATTATTCCCACGTTAGAAAGTCTACGGACTATAAATATGTATCTAGGGTTTCTGAAATAAACAACAATCACGTTCACCACAAACCAATCTAGGCGCATCGCCAACTCCCTTGTCTCGAGGGTTCCTTCCGGGTAAGCATCATGCTGCCTAGATCGCATCTTGCGATCTAGGCGATACACGTTTATTCGCTGTTCATGCGTTGCTCGTGCTTGAAGCCTTGTTGATGGCGAGCAACGTAGTTATCATAGATGTGTTAGGGTTAGCATTGTTTCATCGTATCATATGCTTTCGTCCGTGCAACCCTTAGACGTCTAGCCGCCCTTACACCTATCTTAGGTGTAAGGGCGGCACCTCGCTTGATCATTATTTAGTAGATCCGATCCGTTATGATTGCTCCTTGTTCTTCAAGGATTAGTTTAATATCTGCATAGTTAGGCCTTACAAACGGGTTGAAGGATCCAGTGGCACGTAGGGTGTAGTTTGCTAGCCCTAGATAGGATGTTCCGGGGATCAACTTTATGTTGGTTTTTAGGCCTTGTCTAGGGTCGGTTTATGATCATCGTGCGTGGCCGCCAGGCTCAATCACGCGTAGGATGTTCCGATTATGTGGTGAAAACCCTAAATCGTAGTAGGTCGTTTTAGCTTTATTTTGATCAAGCGGGACCACCATGTGATCGTACACCTCGTACGAATCGTGGGTGGATCGGCTCCTTGAGCCGATTCACAGGACAACCTGAGAGCCGATCGAGGCTCGTATTTAATGTTTACGTGTATGCCATGCGAGGAAACTAAGCGAGGAAAATCCATCACCTTCCCGACCAGGTATAGGTCGGGTGGCACGCCTTGCACCAGCATCGGACGTGCGTGCCGAGTCTTTGCGGGCCGTCGCTCGAGGGACCGGGGCCAGCCCGCGAGTCCTGGGAGCCTCCCGGCTCTCTTGTGTTGCCCGTCGCTGCTCGCCGGTGGGTTTTGACCGCAACACATTCTTGCACGCCCGGTGGGACAGTCTTCGACATCAACCGCATCGCCATCTACATCTGAGATGGCGGAAGGCACTCCAGTCACGTACGAGGATCTGACCGAGGAGCTCAAGAAGAAGTATGACGAGGTCAAAGCGATCCTCGAAGCCGACCTCATCGGCTCTTTCCAGAGAACCCGCTCACACGGCATCAAGTGGAAAGGGTTCTCACCTGAAGGCGCGCTCGATGGAGTGGACCTTTCCGCCCTGTCAGAAGAACGCACCAGGTCTCTGCGTCAGGAGATTAACTTCATGGTAGCTCATTCGCTGCACCGCCATTTCTGAGAGCCTGGTGAACACTTTGGAGCGTGTCGCTCTTCGGGTGATCCAGGAAATCATGAGGCATCAGTACTCTCCGTCAGGACCAGCTCTAGGGACTCACCAAGGAGAGATGCCACTCCAGTCCCGACCACCGCTGCCGTTCGCGTTGGCAGCACCAGAAGTGCCGAGTTCACCGGCATACGTCGTCTACAAGATTGGTGGTGACCCTAGTGATTACTAGTTCTTGCATGAGGCGCCTAAGGAGATCCCTCACGGATACACGTGCACATACGTGCCAGACTGCAGTAACTGGGCACTCACGAACCAGATTGCAACAACAGGGACTTCTGGAACAGCAGGAGGAACTTCGGGAACAGATCTTGAGAAGCAGACGTGGCTAGCTAAGTATGCCGCTCCGATAAACCTCCAGAGCCCAACTCCTGCAGTTGGCTTAGAGCTTGAGAAGCAAGCGTGGCTGGCTAAGTATGCCACTCCGGCGAATCTTCAGAGTTCGACTCCTGCAGCCAGCACCGCGGATCAGATCAGTACAATCTTGAGAGACCAGTTCGGCATGGTGCCGAAAAGGAGGGCAATCGGCTATTCCAAGCCGTACCCCAACGAGTACGAGTTGATCCCACTACCACCCAAATATCGGCTCCCTGAATTCTCCAAATTTAGTGGATCAGATGGTTCCAGCTCAATCGATCATGTGAGCCGATATTTGGCACAGATGGGCACGATCTCAGCGTCAGATGAGCTGCGTGTGAGGTTCTTCGCACAGTCCCTCACAGGATCGGCTTTCGGGTGGTACACATCGCTGCCACCAGACTCAATCCGGACTTGGAAGCGGTTGGAGGAGCAGTTCCACATGCGGTATCACTCGGAGGCTTCCGAGGCTGGCATTGCCGATCTAGCACAAGTACGACGAAGCGCGGAGAAACGGTGTCGGAATACATCCGGCGCTTCAGGACCGTTAGGAACCGATGTTATTCGGCTCGTGTGACTGAAAAAGAAGCAGTCGAATTGGCGGTGGTGGGTCTCGCATCACCGATAAAGGATGTGGCCTCCCAAGCAGACTACCCTTCACTGGCGCACATGGTGTAGAAGCTGTCATTATATGAACAGCGCCACCCAGAGGTATACCAGGATAAATTCAAGCGTGCGGTGGTCCTGGTTGAGACAGATGAAGATGAAGGCTCTGCGGGAGATCAAGAGGTAGCAGTGGCTGAATGGACTCGGGGGGCAAGCCCCGTGTCCTGCAAGTGGGTTAAGCCACAAGGTCCTCCAAGAGGGTTTGACTTTGACGTGACCAAGGCTGAACAGATTTTCGACCTCTTACTTAAGGAGAAGCAGCTAAAGGTACCCGAAGGCCACAAGATCCCCACGGCTCAGGAGCTGAACGGAAAGCCATACTGCAAGTGGCATAACACGTTCACCCATGCCACCAACGACTGCAGGGTGTGGCGTCAGCAGATCCAGATGGCGATAGAACAAGGGCGTCTAATTTTCAGCCAGTACGCCATGAAAGTCGACACACACCCCTTCCCCGCCGTTAACATGGTGGAGTACACTTACCTTGGGAGGTGCCAGCCTAGTTTCTCATTCAACATCAACATGGTAGGACCTGGGCACCACTCTGGTAAGGACAGAGATGAGGGCAGCTGCTCTCATAACGAAGACAAGGAGGAAGCCGTTCCACGCGATCGGCTCCGGCACGATGGCAAGCGCTACATCACAGAGGGAGAAGTGAAGAATGTGAGATATCAGCGACCTCTCTCCGATCACCTCCTCAACAAATACGTGAGTCAATACGACCAACGCCGACGATACGACAGCGATGACGAAAGAGAACGTCTGGCTAGGGACGCCAGGAGACATCGTCGGCATGATCGCGACGAGGAGAGATATGAGCGCCACGCCAAGGAAAAGTCGAGAGAGCAAGACGACGTGGATAGGCACTGGGACTGTCCCTTCTTCAGACACTGATGGGATTCAGGAATGAGCCGATTGCCTACAATCGGCAACTGCCCAGAATGTAGACAGAAGAAGAAGGATGCAGCTAACGTGTCCGTGTTCAAACGTCTAGGGCCTCTCCCGCCTCGGAACAAGTACGCTGAGTCCTCTCGGGTGGAAGATCTCGAGGAACTAGAAGACGATGATGAAGAAGAAGAAGATAAGTACCACCGGCCAAGCTGGTGCCCTGATGGACTCAGCCGTTCCCAAAAGCGTAGGGTTCAGCGACTACGTGGTTTGGAGGAAGCCGATAGGTTATACCTGCACACGTTAAGGAAGGCGCGGCCGGATCTGGCCGCGAAAATTCAGCGAACTCTGGACGAAGAAGGACGGCCACAAAAGAAAGAGTGGCGCCCCAGACAAAAGAAAGCCGATGATGAGACATCGGCTGACACAAACATGGTGTTCATCCTTCCGACGGAGTTTAGTGCTCCAGGATTAGACGAAGCACCTGTGGCACAACTTGGCTGCGGCCCACGGCCGGTTATCTTTGAGAAGCCACGAGAAAGAAGCTACAGACACCGAAGGCCCTGTACTTGCGAGGTTATATCAATGGGCAGCCTGTCAACAAGATGCTTGGTGGACACCGGAGCGGCGAGTCAACATTATGCCATACTCCATGCTACGTCGGTTGGGACGCTCTAGCTCGGACCTGATCAAGACCAATGTTACACTGAGCGATTTCAACGGCCAAGCATCTGCGCACAAGGTGTTCTGAACGTGGATCTGACCGTAGGAAGGAAAACCATCCCTACGACGTTCTTTATTGTCGATAGCAAGAGCACCTATGCTGTCCTGCTAGGGAGAGATTGGATCCACGCCAAGCTGTTGCATTCCATCCACGATGCACCAATGCTTAATACGAGTGGGATGGAGATGAAGTAGAGGTCGTCCACGCAGATGACTCGGCCGAGATTTCAATGGCTGGCATGAACGTTTGGGAGACGACGGGCCAAGAGCCACTCTCGGGCATCAATTTGGACGGCTGCGAGCGCATCGACGTGACGAAGGACGGGGTTAGGCTGGTCTTATCCACCGGCCTGACCGTATAGCAAGAACAAATCTATGGACGAACATGGCGAGGCCGATCCTGGTGATCGGACCCAAAGATCTATGGACGAACATTGCAAAATCTTCATTGAGCGATTCAATCAACATGGAGGCCGATTCCAGCAATCGGCCAAAATTATCCTCACCATACGTTCTGCCTGTGTTCAACTTCGATCTAACGGGCAACAGGTTTACGTCGGCTGATGAGCTGGAAGAATTCAACATTTGTCCTAACGGAGCCGACGTTCAAATACAGTGCCTTGGCTAACTACAGAGCCGATATCCGCAGTTACCTGGCAGATTTGGCTCGGGGGCACCTAATCATATGAACATGTGCTATACATGTGCAGTGAAATATTGGGGGCCGATAGAAAAATCGGCCAGTAAAAAAAAATTCTCACGATGTACAGCCGATGCACAGCCATCGACTCTAGTACAAATCACACAGGATCCACCAGCTGCGTGTTCAAGATGCGGATTTCGACCAAGTCGGTCTTCAGTTCAGCTTCGAGGCCTTCTGCTTCCTCGAGGGAGTGAACAATGAGAGCTTCCTCAGCTTTTGCTCATTAAGCCGTTGGTGTTTCGTCTGCAATATCGGCTTTCAATGGAAGAAAAGGTGATCGGCTCTGGTGTATCTACTGTCGGCTTGGCCAAGTTGGCCACCTTCTCAGCTACACTCATAGGAATTGCTGGGACCAGAGTGGCTGACCTTTTCTTGGAGGCCGATGGTGGCAAGTCTGGCTATTTCTGCGTGGTGGTTTCCTCAGTTTTGCTCGAGCTCAGGTCCATTTGTCTGAACTGTGTGTCCTCACCGCCGTTCTCGCCTTGACTGAGGCTCGGGGGGCAGCTGACCTGGTAGATGCTCTGTTTTTAGAAGCCGATTGGGGTTTCATCGGCTGGCCCTCCATCATAACCTTCTTCAAAGGTGGTGAGTTCTTGCAGGAGATGATCACTGGAGCTGGTGGGAGGAATTTAAAAGGGGATCCATCATCATTGACAGGCACTGGGCCATCTTGGTGCTGCAAAGAAACAGAGCAGGGTTATAAAGCATCGCTGGAAACTATCGCGAGGAGATTTGCGAGCAAGTGACACCTGTTCTGCAGAAGTATCAGCTTCAGCGTCAAGTTGTTTCAGCAACGGTCCTAGGGCTCTCCTGAAGGCATGGGTTTTCCACATTATCCACCAGATCTCAAAGTCATCCGTTGAAGAGATGAAGGGTAGATTGTGAGGGACCGATGCGTTGCCATCGGCTCATTGAGCATTGGCTAAGTTGACGATCGGCAAAATCGGTATGAGGGGAAATCAGCTAAATTAGCATAAAGGAAATCGGCAAAATTAAATTGGAGGAAATTCTTCATTGATAATGGGATTCCTTACATAAAGAGCTGATTGCTCTCAAAAGGAAGTACCAGGGGATACATTGCCCCATCTACTACTACTGATCCTATGCTAAGGGTCCTATCTATGGGCCGTCGTTGCCCTCGTCGTCGCCGTCGTCGCCGCTGTCGGTGCTAGTCCCGGCGGGCTCGTCATCGCTGCTGCCGCGGCCGCCGGCAGGGCCCTCGTTGTCCTCGTCTTCCTCGTCAGCGTCGTCGTCGCTGTCGAAGTCGCTGAGGTTCCCCGGCCAGGGGCAGAAGCGCTTGGCCGGCGGTTCATTGGAGGAGGTGTCGTCCTCCTCCTCCTCCTCCGCCTCCTCCTCCTCCTCGGAGGAGGAGGTGAAGTCATCCCAGGAGAAGCGATCGTCATCTCTCTCCTCCTCCGTTTCCCCGTCGGCAAGGAAGCGGAGGTCACTTTCCCCGTCGGTCGAGGACTTGTCGTCCTTAGACCAGACGGAGAAGTCGTGACTGGACTCGTCCCCGTCTTCGATGGCGCGGCGAATGTTGGCCTCGTGGGCCTCCTCCTGGTCCCACTCCGGCGTCGGCTCGCGGGAGGGGGAGGACTGGTTGGAAAGACCCGACGAGGCAGAGGAGGAAGAAGACATGGTGGCAGAGGAGGGCTTTTGGAGTGCTAATGCGAAGGGGATGAAGAAGCGAACTGTTTGGAGCGGTTAAATAAAAGGGGATATAGTGGAGATTCAATGCCACAGCAGTTTCCGAGGAAGTGGTGCCCAACAGAAAAAAAAATTGCCAGGTCAGGCGGAGAAGTTGAGAAGGCAAGGCATCAAGATGAAGGATACTGCGGCGGTTCTGCTCTGCCACGATATGACCCGACGAAGAAAAAGCAGAGTGATTTTGGAATTGTCA
Source organism: Lolium rigidum (assembly GCF_022539505.1). Taxonomy (NCBI): domain Eukaryota; kingdom Viridiplantae; phylum Streptophyta; class Magnoliopsida; order Poales; family Poaceae; genus Lolium; species Lolium rigidum. The sequence goes on from NC_061511.1 coordinate 119,455,329, forward strand.
TTTCCAAAACCAGGGGGCATGTGTTATCACCAGAATTTGACCGGATCAGAGGTGGGCCGCGATTAAAGATGGGCTTGAAGAATATACATGGAATAAATACATGAATCGGCCTTATATGCAAAGTTTGGGCTAGTTTGCCCGTGTATCTGTAAATATAGTAGGATACGTGCCGGTTAGATAGAATTTGGCTCGTGCACGGTTGGGATTATTCCCACGTTAGAAAGTCTACGGACTATAAATATGTATCTAGGGTTTCTGAAATAAACAACAATCACGTTCACCACAAACCAATCTAGGCGCATCGCCAACTCCCTTGTCTCGAGGGTTCCTTCCGGGTAAGCATCATGCTGCCTAGATCGCATCTTGCGATCTAGGCAGTACACGTTTATTCGCTGTTCATGCGTTGCTCGTGCTGAAGCCTTGTTGATGGCGAGCAACGTAGTTATCATAGATGTGTTAGGGTTAGCATTGTTTCATCGTATCATATGCTTTCGTCCGTGCAACCCTTAGACGTCTAGCCGCCCTTACACCTAAGATAGGTGTAAGGGCGGCACCTCGCTTGATCATTATTTAGTAGATCCGATCCGTTATGATTGCTCCTTGTTCTTCAAGGATTAGTTTAATATCTGCATAGTTAGGCCTTACAAACGGGTTGAAGGATCCAGTGGCACGTAGGGTGTAGTTTGCTAGCCCTAGATAATTTCTAGGATCGGTTTATGATCACCGTGCGTGACCGCCAGGCTCAATCACGCGTAGGATGTTCCGATTATGTGGTGAAAACCCTAAATCGTAGTAGGTCGTTTTAGCTTTATTTTGATCAAGCAGGACCACCATGTGATTGTACACCTCGTACGAATCGTGGGTGGATCGGCTCCTTGAGCCGATTCACAGAACAACCTGAGAGCCGATCGAGGCTCGTATTTAATGTTTACGTGTATGCCATGCAGGAAACTAAGCGAGGCAAATCCATCACCTTCCTGACCAGGTATAAGTCAGGTGGCACGCCCTTGCACCAGCATCGGACGTGCGTGCCGAGTCTTTGCGGGCCGTCGCTCGAGGGACCAGGGCCAGCCGCAGTTCTGGGAGCCTCCCGGCTCTACTGTGTTGCCCGTCGCTGCTCGCCGGTGGGTTTCTGACCGCAACAGATTTATAAATCTCCGGTAACAGCAGAGTCCGCACAATAGCTTTCGGTGCACCTCATCTCAATAGCATCAATCTCTCACAACCACATTGCCGTTGATTGCAAATGGCCGGATCATGTTTAGCTTAAAAATGCAAATCAAGGTGAGCACTCAAGGCACTCTTATTTTCTGCATGTGCAGGCTCGGCACCTGCAGCAGAAAACTCCACAAGCACCTACAGGCAAGGTAACCATTCGTTTACAGATGTCCCGAAGTGGCAGGCAACCACCCGAGATGTGAGCCTCCACACTATTGTATATGGCGACCAGCACGTCCCCCAACGGAGTGGCAGCGGAGGTATCGATTGCTAGCCTCAGAGGAGGCAGCGCAGGCCTCGTCATTTTTTTTTTGAAAAGGGATAAATCCGGCTTCTGCATCGTGATGATATACACAGCCTTTTATTAAAATCCAGCATATTTTGTTCAAAAATACTTATTACATCTCAATGTTCGCTTAAAGTTGATACAAAAATCAACCAGCGAAAAAAAGGAAAACAGCGCAGGCCTTGTCATGGACATGCGTCATACAAGGGAAGCACTTAGCCTCAAAGATTCCATATCAAAACATCAAAGAAGCACGACCATCTGACAGGGAACCTTGCCCGACTTGCCGGCCATGCAGTTTGGGCGAGTCGCGGGTGTGTTTCTGCTCCGTTCGGGCGTTTCCGTCGCCTGTCTAGCCATCGCGGCTACAGCGCGTGCCTTCTACTACCAGCAGCACGAGTGACAGGCGAAGGGGACGTCGAGTATGGTGGAGAAGGACCCAAGGCCTGCGGACGATCACGGACTTCGCGGTCACGGCTGTGGTCTGTCTATAGACTATGTGCCAACGCTAGCCTTCAATCGAGATTCCTTGAATATTTCGGCGGAGGATTAATGACTCACCGCACTTGCATAGCAGAGCAGCAATGCAAGGGGTGCGCTCCTCGCCGAGCGCCCGACCACAATGTCCACTGTTACCCTGAGGCCGCACCTGGCGCCGTGTGCCCGTGTCTCCCCGGACCATGGTGTTGTCCCATATCGCGGGGTCGATCACCCCAGATGTCGTCATGAAGCAGGACGGGGCCTGGTGCAGAGTGATGCGGCGGCCGCGGGCGTCGATGGCCATGGTGTCAACGCCTTGGCGGGTGAATCTGTGGAGGTCCAGGCCCCTATCCCCGCCGCCGGCGCGCCGCACCCGCCGGTGTCCCGATCAGCGATCAGTGGTTCTCATGTGGTGGTGGCGAGTGCTTTGTTGCTGAAGAAGCGTCTGACAGTCTCCGTTTTTCGTTTCCCTCGGCCAGTGGCGGCGCCGTTTGCCGGGATCGAGCGGGTGCTGGGCGATGTGAATCAACGAAATTGGGCCAGTCAAGGATACGCCGCCACCAATTTATTCTCGATCGGATTCTCTCCGATAAAATTTCTGATAAATTTCTATTTGACTGATTTCTACCCACGATCAGGAGGTGTATATATATGAGCGTTCAGGTGAGCAACGGTGTGCACGTCGACAAGGACTGTTTTCGGAGAGAGACTTGGGAAGAGCCGATACATGTACGATGAGACCTCATATTCCATCGATTCCTGCCCTCGATCGAGAGATTGGAGATTGGTACGATGAGCGACGGACAAAGACCACCAGAGACGGACGAAACCAGAGAAACACTTTTGCTTTTATTATTAGGTATAGATATAGATCGAGAGAGAGATTGAAATATATATATATATATCCCCAAGAATATGTTCAGATATATATTGAAATATATGCACGAATGATATGTGCGAGGTATGCCATGCGCGCATGCACACTAATTGTATATATATTATGAGGCAACTTAATCAAATGTGTTTTCATTCGAGAGAACTTGTCAAGATTCAAGTTAATTAATTTATCAGCGCTAATTAGTTGGTCGCCCGCTTGATGCGCAATTAAGTGTCGTTGGCCTATATATATATGTAGGGTTTAATTAGGGTTTAGGGTTAGCTAGCTAGGGTTTTAGGGTTAGGGTTAGGGTTAATTAGGGTTTAGGGTCTAGGGTTTAGGGTTTAGAGTTTGGGGTTTAGTGTTTAGGGTTTAGGGTCTAGGGTTAGGGTTTAGGGTTTAGTGTTTAGGGTTTAGGGTTTAGGGTGTAGTGTTTAGGGTTTAGGGTCTAGGGTTTAGGGTTTAGTGTTTAGGGTGTCTAGGGTGTACGTTTAGGGTATAATTAGGGATTAGGGATTAGGGTTTTAGGGTTTAAGGTTTAGGGATCATCGATCGAGTGCACACACACATTATTAGAGGCACCCGCACCTTTGCGCATAAAGTGCATGCGTATATATATGTGTGTTTGTTGGCCACCAACGATATATAGATCTAGAGAGAGATTGAAATATATTTAGGGTTTATGGTTTAGGGTTTAGGGTCTAGGGTTAGGGTTTAGGATTTAGGGTTTAGTGTTTAGGGTTTAGGGTTTATGGTGTAGTGTTTAGGGTTTAGGGTCTAGGGTTTAGGGTTTAGTGTTTAGGGTGTACGTTTAGGGTATAATTAGGGATTAGGGATTCGGGTTTTAGGGTTTAAGGTTTAGGGATCATCGATCGAGTGCACACACACATTATTAGAGGCACCCGTGCCTTTGCGCATAAAGTGCATGCGTATATATATAAGTGTGTTTCTTGGCCACCAACGATATATAGATCGAGAGAGAGAGATTTAAATATATATATATCCCCAAGAATATGTTCAAATATATATTGAAATATATGCACGAATGATATGCAAGGTATGCCATGCGCGCATGCACACTAATTATATATATATATATATTATGAGACAACTTAATCAAATGTGTTTTCATTCGAGATCGAGAACTTGTCAAAATTCAAGTTAATTAATTTATCAGCGCTAATTAGTTGGTCGCCTGCTTGATGCGCAATTAAGTGTCGTTGACCTATATATGTAGGGTTTAATTAGGGTTAGGGTTAGGGTTAGTGTTAATTAGGGTATAGGGTCTAGGGTTTAGGGTTTAGTGTTTAGCATTTATGGTTTAGTGTTTAGGTTTTAGGGTTTAGGGTTTATTGTTTAGAGTTTAGTGTTTAGGGTTTAGGGTTTAGGGTTTAGTGTTTAGGGTGTTTAGGGATTAGGGATTAGGGTTTTAGGGTTTTATGGTTTAAGGTTTAGGGATCATCGATCGAGTGCGCACACACATTATTAGAGGCACCCGCGCCTTTGCGCATAAAGTGCATGCGTATATATATAAGTGTGTTTCTTGGCCACCAACGATATATAGATCGAGAGATAGAGATTGAAATCCCCAAGAATATGTTCAAATATACGCACACACATGAATTATTAGAGGCACCCGCGCCTTTGCGCATAAAGTGCATGCATATGTGTGTTGTTCTGGCCACCAACGATAGATCGAGAGAGAGAGAGATAGATTGAAATCCCCAAGAATTAGAAGACCCCCTTGCACAAGTGTTGACCATCTATATATAATATGAATCCCAATAATGTTCATACATGATAGGGCATATGTGTGAAGCAATTTTTTTTCGAGAACTTGTAAAGATTCAAATTTATCAGTGCTAATGGAAACTAGTGCACATTAGAGGACCCCCTTGCACACGTGTTGGCCATCTATGTATAGTTTGAATCCCAATAATGTTCATACATGATAGGCTATATCTGAATCAATTTTTTCTTCCAAGAACTTGTCAAGATTCAAATTTATCGGTGCTAATGGAAACTAGTGCGCACTAGACGAGCCCCTTGCGCAAGTGCTGGCCATTACATATAGTTTAAATCTCAAGAATGTTCATACATGATAGGCCATATGTGCAAAAGAATTTTTTTTCCCGTGAACTTGTCAAAATTCAAGTTTATCGGTGCAAATGGAAACTAGTCCAAAAAATTACATAGAGGTCCAAAAGAACTAGACAATAACTAATAGGACCTGCAACTTTACAAAAAGGACCCCAAAACATATAGAAGAAAATCAATCGAGTCCTTCTGGACCGCACATCAGATCTCTGCTCCGCATCCTTTCCAGCAACTCCGTCGCCGGGGACGCACCACTTGGGACGGTATCGCCGGTAGTCGCCAGGACGAAGGAGAAGAAGGGCCTCAGCAATGGCATATTGGCTCTGAGAAGGGCCGCTAAAAGGACATGATGTTCACGGGCAATACGGATGACGCCGTCGTATGCCCCGAGCTTGTGAATGTTAACAGGTTGACTTCCCCATTGGCCAGATCTGAAGCACTGACCAAAGCAAGCCTCACCGTTAGCGCCATCACCTTGATGGCACCAGATCGGGGTTTGGCCAGCAAGATCCGCCAGATCTGATCCGCCAGATTCACCATAGGCCGGATCTCGAAGCCGATGACGAGATCCCCGACTCCATTGCGCCATTCTGCTAATGGGAAACACTGGATCTAAGCTTACAACAACACTAACTCCCTCGGATCCAAATTAGCTGACTCAACTTTGCTTATCTAAATATGGATGTATCCACACATGTTTTTACTCTAGATACATACACGTCTATGGAAAGTTGAATCAATTAATTTAGTTCGGAGGGTGTACGATATACAGAGAGAAGTCGGCCTCGTCTCCGGCCGGTGAGGCCGCCGGAGAGAAGGGGGAGAGGAGCCGGGGGAGTGGGAGAGAACCGAGAGAGAAAGAGAAGAGGAAGAAATGAGAGCTCCCTGGGGAAGAACATTATTTTTGTCGTTCTGCTCGTAGCTTGAAACTGAAAATTTCGGCCACGCGCCAAATCATCCCGCCGCATCCATTCGAAAATCCCGTGACCAGTTTTACCCTTTTAACCCTGGTCCGGAAGCTACAACCCACCGACCATGCAGGGCTCATTCGGTAACAATGAAATATCTTGCCTAGATCCCGAACCCTCCCCACAGGCCCACACCCACCCACCAACCATTCTCCCCATTAGCTCAAAAATACTCTCACACGCCAAAGCTCTGACTCTCTACAATACTAGATGCTGCTCGCTGCGGCATACTCCTCCACAGCGTAGCCTTGATCGTGTTGGCTGTCCACCCACCTGATCCGCTCCCCCGCCGCCCTCGCCACCGATGGATCTGCTTCACCGCCGACCTTGCCACCGACGGATCTGCTTCACCGCCAACCTCGCCACCGACGGATTTGCTTCACCGCCGACCTCATCCACAGCGTAGCAATCAACGCCTTTCTTGTCGACCCACCGGATCCTCTCCAACGGAACCGGGTCTACTTCACCTCGGCCCCCCCTCCACAGAAGCCGATCTATTCCACCGACTACCTCGGCGCAGCGGCTGTATCAACTTCACCGAATCCCTTGCCAACCAACCAGATCTACTTCACTAACGCCCGCTTCTACTGAAACAGGGTCGACTCATCGTCTCCCGCGTTCGCCGCCGCTGGAATGCAAGTTGCCGCCCCCGTCCACCCCACCGCATCTTGGTTAGTACGCTGGCCCGTTAGATCGCGGTGTTTCTTTAGCCATGTTTTGTGTAGTTATTTGCAGATCTCATATGCCATTAACTTTCTTGATGTGTTACTTCGCATGAAGTTCGTTTAAATATTGTACAGTACAAAAGCATTATCCGGTCGCTACCATCCTGTTCATTCTACCGACACTGTGTGCATCCACATATTTATAGCCTTATACCCATTCATTTGCTGCCAACTGTTTTTGTACTGCATGCTATTCCTTTTATAGTCATGCTATGGGCATTTCCAATCTGGTTGTTCTTATACCACGTCATTAGCTCACCGCTAGCCGCTAGCTGTTTTCTCGTGCCTGCTAGTCTCACACTGCTTTTATAATCATGCTATGTGCATTTCCAATCTGCTTGCTCTTATACCTCGTCTTTAGCTTATAGCTATTTTTTTCCATGAATGCTCCTGTCGCACAGCTTGTATAGTTATTGCTGCGTGCATGTCTGGTCTTTGTATTATCGTAGACTAACTTGTCAATGTTATTTTTTCCTAGGGATTGATCACGCGAACCACTTATTAGAATATCCAACATTAACAGCGGAGACGCTAGGGAAGGTTGGAATCTGAGTTCTTGGTTGGTAACTTTGGCAGTTTACTTCCGTTATTATCTATAACCTATATGCATTGTTCCTTATGCAAGAGATTAACACTTGGAACCCTGCCATAGCAATGCCATCCATGCTTTACTATGTTTCTTCCTATTTGATATGCTTGTCTTGGAGCAACTGCGAAGGTGATTTGAACCTGACATTTGGTCATTCTTAATGCCAGTTTACTTTATGTGGAAAACCTTGGCATTACCCTACTCTAAATCTGAATGTCTGAAATTCGTATCTCATGCAAAGCAACATCTAGTTGGTTTAATCTGATATCTGGTAAATATTGGCTTATTCATTTGGCAGCTCAAGTTTTTTGTTATTTGAAACCAGCTGACTTGGTCTTAACTGTGATATCTAAACACAGATTAAGGACAATGGAGCATGAGGATTAGCATTTCACTTGATGGCTGAACCTAAAATGACAGGCATGTCGACCACGACTAGTGCACGCAAGAGAAGGACTCACGACGAGCCGAGTATGTGCTTAGTAAATGCATCTTATCTTATCTTGTGCTTATTTCTGCTACATGCTTGTTATCCGATCTCTACATTGCGTAATACATGTTTGAATAGTTAATTGTTGTAACTATTTTTGCAATATTACCGTAATGCAGTTTTAGTGAAGCGATCATCATTAGAAGATAGTCGCCAAAGCGACCACGTGCAACATTATGATGTAAGTCTCGCTTAGTACAAGTTCCATACATTGTCTTATTTATGCAACTTGTTATTATCTTATATCTACATTGCATAATAAATGTTTGAATAGTTCACTTGTTGAAACTATGTTTGCAATATTACTAGAATGCGATTGTAATGAAGAAGTCCTTAGTAGAAGATAGAGCGCAAAAAAAGTTCCGGGTGAGCCTATGCAACGATATAATGTAAGTCTGTGCTTAGTACTTGTGACTATCTCATATCGACAATGCTTAATACATGTTTGCATAGTTCATCGTTTAACTCTTTTTGCATTATTATCAGAATGCAGTTCGGATGAAGCAATCTTCATCAGAAGAGAGGCCCACAAAAAGTTTTGATCTTTCTTCTGATGCATCCTCTCATAGCCGTCAACCTAGACCATTCCTTTCATCAAACAGTAAATATCTCAAGGCTGTACTTTATAAAAGACATGGTATTGCTGCTTTAAGATCTGTAGCTGATATGTTGACCAAGAGTACACAAGATTCAATCAAGGTGATTGCCAAATGTCAACGTGTTATTGATGATGCTAATAGAAGTCCTCAATGATTCTATGTAATTTTTTTATTTGGGCACATTAATTGCCTTGTAATTTTTCTAGTTATTTTATTTGTGTATGTAATTGTGTGTATCATTGATATCAGATTTTAGGCTCATGAAATTTAATGCAAGTTGACTAGTCAAACAACCGGGGCCCTACAACGGATTGGGCCGGCCCATTTACGATAGTGTGGGACCCACTCTCATTTTAGGCCGGCTCACTTACTTATTGGGCCGGCCCGTTAACACGATAGTGGGCCCACCTGCTTATTGGGTCGGCCCACTATCTTGTTGGGCCCGCCCACTTGCTATATGGTGGACCCCACATACTAAATGGGCCGGCCCTTTAACAGGCAAGTGGGACCCACCTGTGTTTTTGGCCCAGCCCACTATCTTGTTGGGCCGGCCCACTTGCTATATGGTGGACCCCACATACTAAATGGACCGGCCCTTTAACAGGAATGTGGGACCCACTTGTGTTTTTGGCCCGGCCCACTTTCTTGTTGGGCCAGCCCACTGGCTATATGGTGGACCCCACATACTAAATGGGCCGGCCCTTTAACAGGAAAGTGGGACCCACCTGTGTTTTTGGCCCGACCCACTATCTTGTTGGGCAGGCCCACTATCTTGTTGGGCCGGCCCACTTGCTATATGGTGGACCCCACATACCAAATGGGCCAGCCCTTTAACAGGAAAGTGGGACCCACCTGTGTTTTTGGCCCGGCCCACTTTCTTGTTGGGCCAGCCCATTTGATCTATTGTGGACCCCACGTACTAAATGGGCCGGCCCGATAGCAGGAAAGTGGGACCCACATGCTAATTGGGTCGGCCCAATAACTTCTTGGGCCGGCCCACTTGCTTTAAGGTGGACCCCACTTGTTAAATGGGCCGGCCCGATAACAGGAAAGTGGGTCCCACATGTCTTGTGGGCCGGCCCTTTTGCCTGTTGACCGGTCAAACGAGTGCATTCGGCCCGGCCCACATGCTTAGTGGGCCGGCCCATTAAAGTTTTGACTAGTCAACCTTAGAGGTTAGACCCGGCCCACGTAACTAATGGACCAGCCCAGCTATATAGTTGACCGGTCAAACTAAGTCAGCTGGCCCGACCCACAAACTTAATGGGCTGGCCCGCTTAAGACGTGGCAGGCCTCGTGTGGGCCTTCCATCTACCACGGGGGTTCAGCCGGTTAACGCCGTTAACTTCCAGTTAACGGCGTCTGCCACGTGGCAGTTTGCATGACGTTAGCAGTCAACGGGCTCCCGGAAACACTTCTGCAACGGTCCGATTTTCCGTGGCGGAAGGGCGCCCAAGCGCGACGGACCGAAAAACTTGTCGTAGGACTTTGCCTGACGCAGTTTCGACAACAGGACCCATATCGTCGGGTTAGGCCCATAGGCGACGAAAAATGGCCCTTAGCGGACGATTTTGGGACGTTGTCTATTAGAACTTTTCTTGTAGTTCTACTAGTGCAAGCAACAAGGCCACCATCCACGGGAATGTACCAATCTCCTATGTGATGTGTGCAAGGACAAGGGTCACATGACGTGGCAATGCACAACACCAAGCGCCAAGAAGCTCTACCTCGACAAGATGAATGACAAAGCCACCATGACGATCAATTTGGGAGGCGATGGAGTTGAGATGGTTGAGCATGGGAATTTCCCTTCAACCAAGGAGGCGCATGGAGATGAGAAAACCGAACCTACTCCTATATACTTGGATGATGAGATGGCACCAAACCCATGTGAGCATGATAGCCACTTAGCCCACTTGAGTGAGAGTGATAGTGAGTTGAGTGACTCCCACCCATATGTGAGATTGAGTGCTTCCATTTGGAGGACATGAGTGATACACCGAGTGAGATGAGAGAGGTAGTTGATAGGTCCATGGATGCCATTTCACTTTCTAACAACTTAACCTTCTCATATATTGTGTCTTCTCATGTTGTACTAGGTTCCATGGATGATGAAGCGCCGATCATGGAGAAGAAGATCTACATGGTGGATGAACATAATACCACACCATGCTTACATGAAGATGAAGAAGTTGGCCACATGGAGCCTACCACTTCCACAACACCTACCTCACATGAGCGGGACCACAAAGGTAACAATATAGGTGTTGATGATGCCATGATCCCACTAGTGGACATGATGACTCTTGAGTGCATGCATAATGATGATGCTACAATTGCTATGTCATACGACTCGTTCTTACTCCCATGTGATGCTTTGCTTCATAACAATGTTGATCATGTGGATTTCGATGCTTGTGACAACTTGACCATGCCATGCTATGATAAAATGTTGAACATGTTTTGTGCCAATTGCTTGCAATATTCTCCCGTTAATGCAACCAAAATGATGAACAATTGCCATTTACAATGCTTGGTTTGCAATGATGTTAATATGCTTGTGAATGAGATTGCCCCCATAGCTCTCTCAAATTTTGGAGACTTTGCACATATCCATGTTGAGTATGTTCCCATGTTTATTCCGCATATTTACCATATCTATTATGATGCTTTGCTTAACGCTAATGGTGATGTGTAAAAGAAATGGCGCATCATGTTGGATGATGTGTTCATATACCATGCACACACGTTCTTTGCTTTGGCTATTGTGTGTGTAGGTACAAGAACGGCAACGTCAACCTCTACGGAGCATGAGTTGACGAAACGAGCTCTAGAGAGCTACCCCCACAAGTGCTTCAACGAGAAGATCGAACCAACACTTCGACTACACATCTTGCTAAGGTGACCTCCTTCTACTTGCGCTCTCTTGCTAAATCCGTGGAACATTGGCTACGCTTTGAGTGTTGCTTTGTTTTTCTTGTGCTATTGATAGGGATCTTGACAAGTGAAGGGAGATTCAAGCGTTGGTGTCATCTACCTCCTCTACACGTTCATGATGAGTTATCGTTGAGGACGACTCTTTTTCAAGTGGGGGGAGATGATGCAGCCCGACCTCCGGTCTCCACCGCATCATGTGCGTCAACGCCGACACATCACGCAAAGGTGAATCTTATCCTTTAAGCGTGTCTACAATCTCCTATATGGAATGGTATGCTACTTCATACTTCGTCTTATGTCTATCATAGGTACACGTCGACAAGTACGGAGGGAAGCAAGGATGTCATGGAGACCCAAGGTCTCAAGGCCGATGTCACGGAAGCATGGAAGAGGAGACGGAAGAAGACATGGCGAAATCGGCGCCGCCAGCCCCCACGCCGAACCCAACTGGCGCATGAACCAGCACGTCGAAACGCTCTCCGAGCCATACCGACGCCTAGCCCTGCACCACCGGTCTTACCACCTAAATGCACCACACTATGTACCTTTATCCCCTTGTATGTGTAAACTACCCCTCCTTTAGTGGATCCCTATATAAAGGCTCCCACCTCCCCCTTCATGAGGTTAGACTAGGATGAACCAACTTAGACTTATGCCTCCACCATCCTTAGTGGATTAGGGTATCCCCCTCCTTTCTTAGACATCGATCTAGAGTTGTATCAAGGCACTCCTATATGATCAGTCTTTCATACTTGTGATTCTACTGCGGCCTTTCACACGTGTGACTCCACCGATTGTATACCGATCTTTCTCTCGGGGATTCCACCTTGTGTCTTTCTCTCGAGAGATTCTATCGGGATAGTGGTTCGGGCTATCGGGAGTAAACTGGAATTGTATCGGGTTATGTTGCGTGTGTTCGCCGTGTTCTTCGTGTTCTTGTTTGTGTTCATCCCTCTCCCCCTCATGTTCTTGGTCAATTCGTGAGATCGGGAAATTCACGTGGCCTTAGGCCCCATCACGCAATGCATGCTCGATGTTCATATATTGGATTCAAGGTTGGATGCCATGAAGATAATGATATGGATTGAGTTTTTGGCATCAATAACATTGATTCGAATGTACATATTTGATATGGTCAAGAATAAGATTAAGTGATGACCAAGAATAATAACAACTTTATTATTGCCTCTACGACATATTTCCAGAATTAGCAAGCCATGCATAGAGGGAGAAATATCCCACAAGTTTAGGAACATATTCACCTCAACTTGTAGAGCTTTAGCTTGCTCATTTTCATACCACCGACGGGTATAGTAGAAGGTGTTGTTGGTGATCTTAGATTGGTGGTGTTCTAGGGGCATATCAAATCATTCATGGTGCATCTAGGTTGAACTTTGAGCTTGCAACAATGTTTCAATTTTTATGTATCTTCCCCTTAACTTAATTTATACAACTAAGCTATCCAATGATACATTGTTATTTCTTTTACAATATTAGACAAACCGTCATGCAATACATGAATCATATAAAAAAAACTCAATTGGCCTCGAGACGTGCCACTGCCACCACACAATATCCTAGTATTACTTTAGAACAAATAAAAATACCACCATACATAGTTTTCATTAAATAGTAAAATAACAAGAACTTGGATGGAAGGCTAGAACAGTTTTGTAAGGATATTACAAGAATTATTCATGGAAATAAACCTGCTAAAAACAGCACTCCTAGTTCTTATTTTTCTATGAGAATGTCATTTTATCATGGTTTGTGTAATTTGGGGACAACACTCCTTTAGCACGAAACATATGATTTTTTCCGATTAACTTCAAGTGTCCTTAACCGATGACCTATCTTTGGAAAATAATCAAGAAGCACGGGCAAGACTGCTTGAGCTATCCAGCGTTGTGTTACATCAAATACACTCATTTTTGCAATTAATTTCAAGTGTCTGCATCCGATAACTCTTCTTTGGAAAAAAATTACTCAATGGTGCCAACATTGGTTGAGTGGTTCAAGGTTGTGTAACATTGGGTACATGCTTTATTACGATTAATTTCAAGTTTCCTTAACTGAAAACTATATTTGTAAAATAATGACAAAGCACTCAGAGAGATGCTTCCACCTAAAAGGGGTTTCCATCTCATCTTTCATTCCACAACTCCTCGTTGAAGATCAATATCTGAAGATAGACACTTCCAGCGACAAATCACTCGCCACAATGAGTATGCCCAAGGCAGGAAGTAGGTTGGGTATGAGGAGGATCAAGTATGACGAGAAGAAGGTAAGGATTACGTTGTTGCAATACGAGGTTGCCCAGTTGGAGAGAGTAGCAGCAATGGATGAACAAATAGCAAAGGGCAAGCATCAAGCGCCTCAAGGAACTTGATGAATATAGCGACATATCATCAAGGGTGCCTCCCTTATTTGTTCCTGATCCGCTCGATTGACTCGTCGAACTTGATTTCGGCAATGCCATCTTGCAGATTGTCATAGAACCAAACCCTAGACCGACACCAGGGGAGTTGCAAATTTAACAAGAGGCAACCAACAGTAGGAGCTGGAGCCCGATAAGATACATGGGAGGATTCTGATCCGGAGAGAGAGAGAACTCCACACCGGTATGGGTACCGGCGGTGGAGGCAAAAAGCCTAGTCGCCCCGAGGGTTGTCTAGGAACAATGGTTTTATAATTTTTGTGGAATCGATAACAATTAAATTGTCACCTAAATTTGTTAGGTACGGCAATAAAATAAAGATAGATCCAAGATTCCATACTTCATGCAATTGTTCGATTGTTGGAGAGACACCTGAAAAGTGAAAAGACAGCCCTCTTGTGCAAAATGTGTATGTCACATTCTATAGCTGACATAGAGTCAAGTTACAGATGGCATGTGTCCAAACCACTAGACATTCCCTTATGATTTCAACATGTATGTAAACGTTATAATCTTATTGTTGAATGAAATGTGGCCACTACTAAAAAAACTGAGATAAATGAACCTGCTTCACCAAGTAATGGCCGTCCTTTATGTGATGTGTCGATCAACCGGTTGGGTTTTTGCTAGTCCTAGCTCGTGGGCTGCTCCCTATTGATATCGGCTCAAATAATAGTGCTCCTCCTTTTCCTTTTAACGTTTGCTTTTCTGATGAGCTTAGTACGGGAAACTTGGTCACCCCCCTATTGCTGAGTAGATAGATAGTCACATATGAGCCATCTAATGCACACAACATGTGCAGATGTGCTATATCCATAGGTAAGAGGCGATTTAATTTTCCAATTCATTATCCGTGAGATATTGTATACATGCATGCTCTTCCTCTAAGGATAAGATCATTACAAAGGAGTTCCTCAATCGCACTTCGGATACAAAAGTTGAAAGTGCTTAGTGCTGCTCAGTATCGTGGATACAGAAGGATAGACCTTGTTTGTGACAATGTCGACCGCGCAAAGCGTCCCAATTAATGCAGTCATCATCTATTCCCTCTTTTCTGCAGATTTGTCCCAAAGAATTATATCTTCGTGGTTGGATATACGAGTCATCACTAAGCACGTGCTTTCAACAAGCTTTTGGGTAACCGTAGGACTGTAGGGTGGCAACGAGGAAAGATGTCTGAAAATGTGTGCTTTTGCCTAGCCAGTCGCGCATAGAGGATTTTCTCGTCAGCCTTGAGTGGGCGCGCGAGGGGTGGCCAGCGACATCTAGCGCCGGAGCCCATCGATAGAGCTTATAAAATGGCTGCCAAGGAGTCTAATTTGTGCAAACGGTGCGTTTCTCTCGGATTAACAGAAGCTAGGAAAGGAACAAGAGCGCCATAGTCTCAACAAACTCATCTCAGGGATCGATGGCATTTCTGCTGGTGTCATTGGGCGCGACGAGGAGCGTTGGCAGCCGGAAGAGCAACAGCGAGTCGTGGTGGCGGGCGGCAGCGCCGGTGCGGCAGCTGTTATGGAGGGTGAGGCGTGCCGTGATGCGGCCGAAGCGCCGCGCCGTGAGTTTTGGGTACGACCTGAAGAGCTACTCGCAGAACTTCGACGACGGCCTCGTCGCTGCCAACCGCCTGTAGCAACACTGGCAGGGGAACATTATTTGTCTTTCTTCTTTTCACTTTTACTTGCCGCCCGGCCGGACGACGGTTTGAGGCCGGAGAGTTGAAGTGATTTAGTCCTCTAGCTTAGCTACGAGTGAGCTAGCCAGTACTGTTCAATTGTTCATACTCATGTTGCTTCCTGTTGAAAATCTGAACCTACCAATGAAGTTAGACAGTGTATATGCTTCCGTACTCAACAAATTGTCACTTGTCACAGCGGAACCGCTCGTTGATAACCTTGGGCTCTTGGCACAGTGATTTGGAGCAGATTTTACCACTTATGTTTATTTTTATGTGTAGACTGCAGCATCCACTGTACTCTCCTAGTCAAACGTCACAAGGACTTCTCTTCCCGCTGGAGTGCTGGTATTGTGCAATCCGTTCGAAAGAACAATGGAATGGCTCATAGGATGGGCGCCGAGGTTTCATTTTTTTCCACTAAGGCCTACGAAAAACCTATGTTACGAACAATAGTACTAGTCATGTTGCTATCGGGAGATGCGTGTTAATCTCTCATCTAGAAAAATGCTAGCCATGAAAGTTGTTATTACTCCCTGCAAAATAATTTCGGTAGCAACATTAAAAGTGCATGAAGCTTACATGTGTGATTTTGGTAACTAATGACATTCCCTATAAAATAATATTTGCATTGAGTTATACATGAATCGTTCGTCTATAGGCAATGCTTGAAAACTATGTTTTGTATTCAAGGTTGGATGCCATGGAGATAATGGTACGGATGTGTTGGCATCAATATCATTGATTCAAATATACATATTTGATATGATCAAAAATACCATTAAGTGAACCGAGAATAATAACAATTTTATCATTGCATCAATGAGATATTTCCAACATTAGAAAGCCATACATTGAGGGAGAAATATTCACACAAATTCAGGAATATTTTGACCTTAGCTTGTAGTGATTTAGATCAGTTTTCTTGTTAGATGGACGATGGGTGCAGTTGAAGAGTCGGTGGCATTGGTGAGATTGGAATTGTGATGTCCGAGGGTTATGCCGAATCATTCACAACTTAACTATTCCAACACTTGTACCTAGAGGTTGCAACAATGCATCAATTTTTATGTATGTGCATCTTCTATTAGTTTATAGTTAGTTCACGTACAAAAGGGAGAGGGTCAATACTACTAAGCTATCTAGTGATTGACTGTTATCTATTTTACGACATTAGATAAACCGTCATGCAAGACATGAATCATATAAATAAACTCAAGTGGATGTGTCGCGTGCCACCACACAATATTTCCTAGTATTACTTTAGAACAAATAAAAAGACTGACACAAGTAGTTGTCATTAAAGAATTAAATGACGAGATGTTGGATGGGAGGCCTGAACATCTTTGTAAGGATATTACAAGAATTATTCATGGAAAGAAACCTGGTAAAAAGGGTACCCCTAGTTCTTATTTTGCTAACAAATCATCTTTTTGTAATAGTTTTTGTGTTTCTATTGACAACACTTGTTTAGCAACAAACATATAAGTTCAAGTGTCTGTAACCTAACCAGTAACCTATCATTGGAAAATAATTACGCAGCATAGGCAAAACTACTTGCGCGCTCTGGTGTTGTGTTACATTGAATGCACATTTTTCCAATTAATTTCAAGTGTATGTATCTCGTAATTTATCTTTGGGGGAAAAAACGCAACGATGGTACCACTGGTTGAGCGGTCCATAGTTGCCTAACATTGCAAATATGTTTTTATTGGGTTTAATTCCAAGTGTCCTTATGTGGCAACTATATTTGGAAGATACTTATAAAGCACTCACCGAGATTCTTCCGCCTATAGAAGGGGTTTCCATATCCTCTTTCGTTCTACAACTTGTCGCTAAAGATAAATTTTGAATGTTAGTTCCACAATATTTTTACCACCAACACATAACATCATCTGTAGTATAGAAGCACTTACAAGAAATTTTTATTAAGAATTCACTCAAAGATCCCATTGAAAGTTAGTTCCACAATATTTTTACCACCTACACATAACATCATCTCTAGTATATCCATGCAGAACTTAGTATTTTTTTACAATGTAAACAAAAAGGTAGTATGACTTGATTGGTGCAAGCTTAACGAGGATCTAGGTAGAATGTTAATACACTGCAAAGCTGGTCAATAAGGCATGTGTAATCAAGTAAGCAGTACTATCATTGCCCTGCAAATACGTCTTAATATTGTTCATGTAAAGTTATTGTGACGGCGAAGTCTTGGAGATCACCCCTTCTCAACTTCTCATTATAGGCGGAGAAGAAGAGTTGCAATTTTCCACATGTCTTAGAACCAAATACATTATTTTTGAAAGATGGTGATGCAATGAGAATTACACTTGTTGAAATCCTGGTATCTTTTAGTAGCACCCATGGTCAAAGCCATTAAGACACTAGTTGTATCAGTATCCAAATTCGTTGTTCTAACTTAATAGGAGGAGCGCCGAGGATGATGTTTTTTTTTTCATCAGGCCTACGGGGAAACCTATGTTACGGACAATAATACTAGTCATATCACTATGAGGAGACGTGCGGTAATGATATTGGGAGCACCGCTCTCTCATCTAGAAAAATGTTGGACATTGTAATCCACTAAGTGACTCATGTAGGAGCATCTCCAATAGGTCCATCAATTTGGTAATAACTGTAAAATAAATACTTTTTACGATTTTGGACGAGAAAATGTCCCGAGCACATACCTCAAAACGGGGTGAGACATAAATTTTTTTACTGCTCCCCCCAAACATCTCTTGGCTACAACATTGAAATATCATGGATTCCCCATTTCTGATGATGGTAATTAATGAAATCCCTTGGGACTAATGTTTGCATTGAGTTGTACATGCAATGATGTAAACATTGGTTGAGCTGTCCAGTGTTGCCTTACATTTCATACATGCTTTATTGCGATTAGTTTCAAGTGTCTTTATCTGCAAGCTATTTGAAAAATAATTACAAAGCACTCAGACAGATGATTCCGCCTATAAACGGGCTATAATTACAAAGCACTCAGACAGATGATTCCGCCTATAAACAGGCTTTCCATTTCCTCTTTTGTTCTGTAACTCATCGTTCCAGATTAATATCTCAAAATAGACACTTCCAGTAACAATTAACTTTCCATAACGACGACGCTCAAGGAAAAGTGTAGGTCAGATGCGAGGATGACAAAGAATGAGGAGAATAAGCCAACGATTGTGTTCCTGCAATATAAGGTTAGCCTATTGAAGTAGTGGCAGTGGAGGAAGAAAGAGCCAAACACAACATCCAACTCTTCAAGGTGCTTGAGGAACAGAAGGCCAAAACATGTTTGTAAGGATATCACAAGAATTATTCATGGAAACAAACCTAGTAAAAAGGCTACCCCTAGTTATTTTTTATGAGAATATTTGTTTATTATGGTTTGTGTGATTTGGATAAAACACTTGTTTAGCACCAAACATATGAATATTTCTGACTAATTTTAAGTGTCCTTAGCAAGTAACCTATCATTTGAAAATAATCACACGTCAGAGCAAGATCGTTGAGCGGTTTAGTGTTGTGTTACATTTAATAGACACTTTGTTGCCATTAATTTAAAGTGTTTGTATCCAATAAGTTATCTTTAGATTTTTTTTGGAACAATGGTACCATTGGTTGAGTGTTCTAGAGTTGCCTAATATTTCTTACATTCTTTATTGCGATTAAGTGTCCTTATGAAAAACTTTATCTGGAAAATAATTATAAAGCACTTGGAGAGATGCTTCCGCCTATAAAAGGGGTTACCATCTCATATTTCGTTCCACAATGAGTACGCTGAAGAAAGGGAGTAGGTCGGGTGTGAGGAATATCAAGTATGAGGTGAAGAAGAAAAGGATTGTGGTGTTGATATAAAAGGTTGTCTGGTTTAGGAACAAAGAACAAAGGGCAAAACACTACTACTAGTCATGTGCTTTCATGGGACATGCAGTAATGATATTGGGAACACCACTCTCGTGTGGAAAAATGCTAGCCAGATAAGCCATTGAGTGACTCACAAAGGAGCATCTCTAACAGATATCGCAATTTCTTCAAAATAGTAAAGCAATTAGGTTTTACGATTTTAGACAAGAAATGCTCTAAGCACATACATCAAAATGGGGTGACCTACAAAAGTTTTTACCGCTCCCCTCCATTGAAAAAGCATGATTAACCCATGTGTTGTTATGTCAATTAATGAAAACTCCTATGGACTAATGTTTGCGTTGAGTTGTACATGAAGGGCTTGAAAATATATAGGCAAAGCTTGAAGACCATGTATTGGATTCAAGGTTGGATGCCATGAATATAATGATATGTGGATTGAGTTTTTGACATAGATATCTTGATTCAAATATGCATATTTGATATGATCAAGAATAGGATTAAAGTGATGAACAAAAATAATATCAACTTTATCATTGCCCCTACGACATATTTCCAACGTTAGCAAGCCATACATAGAGGGAGAAATATTCACAAAACCTTAGGAATATATTCACCTCTTCTTGTAGGGATTTATCCCGTGTAACACCCCTGTTTTAACAAAACCTAGATTAGGGTTTGTTTGTGCATCATTTGCATCATGAAATTTTCCTAAGAAAATGCAGAAAACAAATAATTTTGGAAACCCTAATGAGTGCAAATCTCTCCCTATGTTTTTAAACCATCTCAAATGTTCAAAACCTCAAAACTAAAATATGTGGACCTTCCCAAATTGCCACTAAATATTTTCATAAAGTTTTGAGATAGTTTGGCTCTTCAAAAGTTTGCAAAGTAACAAATAGAACTAAAGTTTTGCCATGTTTTTAACTTTTCCTGGAAATCCCCATTTTTCTCAGGGGCCTTTGTGCAAAAGGACGCTTGTCTTCTACCTTGGACACGCAAGTAGCTGCCTGGCAGCACCTGGTGCCCCGTCCGGCCACCTCCTGCTTGCCTCTGTGGACGAGGAGACGTCCTGCAGAGCTCCTGCGTCCGCTGAGCCTCGTCCCTATCCTCTCCCGTGCACGTTGCTTCTCTTCCCCTTCTTCTCTGCGAGCTCCCCAACCCTAGCTCGTCGGCCGACGCTCCGCCCCGCCGCTACAGGCCCCCAAGCCTCCCCGAGCATGCCATCCTATCCGCCTCATCGCCAAACCCCTCCTAGCTCAAGGAATCGGGCCGGAATGGCCCGAATCGACGCCGGCACCCTCACCTTCACCGCCTCCGGCCGACGGCCTCAACGTCGATTAGGTCGACTCCGACCACCCCCGCCCTCTCCGTCGAGCTCTACTGCATCTCGGTGAGCCCCAGATTCACCCGGTGCCCTCGCCCTGGCCGATTTCGCCCCCTAGCGCTGCCGCCATGCAAACCCGCCCCGGCCGCCACAGCAGCTCACCGGCGGCCAAGCTCCGGCCGCCAATCCGCAGCGGCGCCGCCACCAGGTGGTCGCCCGCGTCGGCGCGGTCCCAACGCGCTAGGCCGCGCGTCCAGGGGTGCCCTGGAATGGCCGCGCCATTCTCCACCGCCGCCGGTCCGCCGTGGTCAACCACCGGCGGTTGACTCCGGTGGGACCTGGCCAGGTGGCTTTTCTTTTTTGTTTTCTTTTATTTTCTGTAAATAGGAAATCCATGACAGGTGGGACCCCCTTTCAGATTTTTAATATTTTCGAAAATATTTAGGAAATGAATAAAACTATGACATGTGGGTCCATGTCTGTCAGGAATTTAATATTTTCCAGGATTTCCAGAAATGATTTAAAATGAATAAAACTTGTAAAATTCATAACTTATTCATTTTAAATCAGAAAAATATGTATAATATATCAAAATTTTCAGAAAAATGAGATCTACAATTTGGTAGCAAAATCATGCATTGTTAAACAACTTTAAACCCTAGTTGTTTTAGAAGAACTAATTGTACCCCTTCTGAGGCTCCGGAACTGCTAACCCTAGTTCCGTCGAACCCCGGTTAAATTGATGATCATGTCTTAGGGTTAGTTTCAGTACCTAATTAACATGTCATGTCATCATTCTTGTATGCGTATTTCATCGATGCCATGTGTTGATTGTTGTTCTACCTTTCCGGTATTTGCTTCTTCGCGATCGATAAAGCAAGTGCCGATACGATGAAGATCGACAACGACGCATAGCAATATTTGTCCACCGACGAACAAGTCAAGCATGGGATCTCCGAAGATCCATATTGGTTTGTCCGGGACAAAGGCAAGCCCTAGCCTGGTTCATATTATGATTTCGAAATGCTTTTACTCCTGGTTCCTACATATTGCATTCGTTTCCAATATATTTTATCGGCAGGTATAGTATCCTGATACGTCTCAAACGTATCTATAATTTCTTATGTTCCATGCTACTTTTATGATGATACTCACATGTTTTATACACACTTTACATCATTTACATGCATTTTCCGGCACTAACCTATTGACGAGATGCCGAAGAGCGAAAATATTCTCGGAATTGGACGAAATCAACGCCCAGGGTCTTATTTTTTCACGAAGCTTCGATAAGACCGAAGGGGATACGAAGTGGGGCGATGAGGCGCCGCCCCCATAGGGCCGCGCGGCCAAAGGGGGGCCCGCGCCGCCCTATGGTGTGGGCCCCTCGTCAGCCCTCCGACTCTACCCTTCCGCCTACTTATAGCCTCCGTCGCGAAAACCCCTGTACCGAGAGCCACGATACGGAAATACTTCCAGAGATGCCGCCGCCGCCAATCCCATCTCGGGGGATTCAGGAGATCGCCTCCGGCACCCTGCCGGAGAGGGGAATCATCTCCCGGAGGACTCTTCATCACCATGATCGCCTCCGGATTGATGTGTGAGTAGTTCACCCCGGGACTATGGGTCCATAGCAGTAGCTAGATGGTTGTCTTCTCCTCTTGTGCTATCATGTTAGATCTTGTGAGCTGCCTATCATGATCAAGATCATCTATTTGTAATGCTACATGTTGTGTTTGTTGGGATCCGATGAATAAGGAATACTATGTCAAGTTGATTATCAATCTATCATATATGTGTTGTTTATGTTCTTGCATGCTCTCCGTTGCTAGTAGAGGCTCTGGCCAAGTTGATACTTGTAACTCCAAGAGGGAGTATTTATGCTCGATAGTGGGTTCATGCCTCCATTGAATGCGGGACGAGTGACGGAAAGTTCTAAGGTTGTGGATGTGCTGTTGCCACTAGGGATAAAACATCAATGCTTTGTCTAAGGATATTTGTGTTGATTACATTACGCACCATACTTAATGCAATTGTCTGTTGTTTGCAACTTAATACTAGAAGGGGTGCGGATGCTAACCCGAAGGTGGAATTTTTAGGCATAGATGCATGCTGGATAGCGGTCTATGTACTTTGTCGTAATGCCCTGATTAAATCTCATAGTAGTCATCATGATATGTATGTGCATTGTTATGCCCTCTCTATTTGTCAATTGCCCAACTGTAATTTGTTCACCCAACATGCTATTTATCTTATTGGAGAGACACCACTAGTGAAATGTGGACCCCGGTCCATTCTTTTACATCTGAAATACAATCTACTTGCAATACTTGTTCTTTACTTGTTCTTCGCAAACAAACATCATCTTCCACACTATACATTTAATCCTTTGTTTACAGCAAGCCGGTGCGATTGACAACCTCACTGTTACGTTGGGGCAAAGTACTTTGATTGTGTTGTGCAGGTTCCACGTTGGCGTCGGAATCCCTGGTGTTGCGCCGCACTACACTCCGTCACCAACAACCTTCACGTGGCCCTTGACTCCTACTGGTTCGATAACATTGGTTTCTTACTGAGGGAAAACTTGCTGCTGTACGCATCACACCTTCCTCTTGGGGTTCCCAACGGACGTGTGCTTCACGCGTGTCATATCCTATGTGTGTTGCATCTATCATCCTTGTAGCCTAAAAATACTCTGATCCACTGCTCCCAGCAAGACTAGTTTTGAGCTATGTGTGCATCGCTAGAGCCGTTATACCGAATATGCTTAGCCATGCTTAGTTGACAAATTCTGACCCATCCGGTTGATGAATCGGAGCTGCGAATGAACCTAGTATGGCAGGATGACGTGGTAAGATTCAGTGAGGTTAATTAAACATGCTTAAAGGCTTGGATGGACCGCCACATGGGGATGTGGTGATTTGACTTGTTCTCGCCGATACTAGGACCTAAGGTTCTCGCCTTCGGAACCAAGACTGAGCGTACATCCACACGGGGCCCATGGGAACCCCTTGGCCCGAACTTGCCTAGCTTACCCATGAGTCAATTAGTTTGCGAGTTCCATTTGGCATCCTTCATGGCGAAGGCGTGGAAAAGGTTTTCAAAGGTGCATCATACAGGGACGTGGCTAGGGTGAAGGATGCTGGAGGCATTGAATTGGATCCCCTGCACACAATGACTAGGACCGCCTCGGAGAATGGCTACCTACGATGACGGAGTTCTCCAGTTAGATTGACTCATGGAATAGGCGAAGCAAGGGAAAGGTTTTGGTCGACCACCCTCTGCCGGCACACCAAGGAAGTGTGTAACGTACGACGCTAAGAGTCGGTCGGCGCGTGTGGGTAAAGTTGTACACCCCTGCAGGGTAAATCTTTTCGAAAAGCCGTGTCCACTGTTACGGACGACTTGGTGATGGATTCTGTGATCATAGACAACTTGAACCTAATCGTAAAACTTGATATCTATGTGTGAATAAGGATCCCTTCTCAGGGTGTCGAGGGGGTGATCCTAGGTGATAGGTTCAGGTGATGATGAAGATTCGGTGGATTCAACATGATGATATTAGAGCTAGAGTTGATATCGCTCTCTTACCCCTTTTTAAAATGGTCTGAATAGACGAGCTTCTGCTCCCTCTTGTTTTACAAAGGAAAAGCGGCTTTCTGCAAAATAAGCTCCACATAAAGCCTCGTATACCAGCTTTGCTAACAGGTTGTACTAAGTCTTGCTGAGTCCATGTACTCAGCTTTGCATGCTTTGTTTCAGACAAAGACTCTCCAACAAATGTTGTTTTCTAGGTCGACATCGACGAGTAGCTTGGGATTCCCAGGTGGCAGCCTGGAATCTATGGGCTGGGACGTCGCCGTTATGCTCCTGGCCTCTTAGGCCTTTTGATATCTTGCTATTTAGAATAGCATAACTTTGCTTCCGTTGGTTGATGAAATGAAAGGTCAGTGACCTCTGCTTGTAATACTTTGGTTCTTTTGCTCAGTTATGAGCTTATATTACTCTTTGAGTCGTAGAGTCACTGTTGTGTTACCGATTCTCACCCTGTAGGCCCTAGAGATCTAGGTTAGGCTTATGCCAGATGGAGATCTGGATTTTTCTAGCCCCAACCTCCGGGGTCGCCACAGGTTTTGGTATCAGAGCAGGACTGCCTGTAGGAAACCCTTTCAACTGGTCGATGTTGAGTCTAGTGTTTGTGAAAACTATTTGAAAGCTAAAAGTATTTGCAAAAATATGATTAGGATTCTTTTTACTCCTTATCTGGTATCGCTCTATTTCAAAGTCACACCTTACCTTGTTGTGTTGATTTGAAAAAGTTTTAATATCTCTTATGGTCTTTCAAAACTTAGGTGCTCCAAGAGCAGGTCGCTCCTTAACCAGTTGACCTAGTGTTGAGTTCTCTAAACTCTTGTATGTTCTTTGTTATCTCTATGTTTCGTTTCAATAGTGAGATCTCCTTCCATCACGATCTCTCTATGTTGTGGGTTCCACATCATTCTGTTCCAGGCTTCGAGGTTTCCTTTCACCTTGGATGCCCCCTTTACTTTTGCTTGCATACTTCGGAAGCTAGGTATGGCTTCTTGAAAGCTACCTTGTGATTACTCCCTCGTAGTGTCATTTGTGTCACTTAGATAATAGTTACTCCTTTCTCCGTATTTTAACCCTTGGACTTGAACCGAAGGTCCCGGATTGTGCTGGGTTTCCTCAGTGTGAACCTTAGTACATGATGCTGACCTTTAACCGAAGATCCATTCCGTTGACTCCTGTTGTCCATGGTCGAACCATACATCAGGATGGCTAACTCAAAGCTAGCCTTCAAGCTCGTAGTTATTGTCGTGATTGAATTGCGGCAATAGAAGTTTTTCCCTACCATTAGCTATGGCAGAGGTTCTGCAATGGAACCAAATGAATCACGACAAGAGTGCTCTTTGTGAGTCTCACATCTATGTCCGTGACTCTGCCACACCTCCGTTTTCAGCATGAGTTTTGCAAGAGTGTTATCTTGTGCATCTACATCTCAGAATTTCTAATTCTGATTATGTCCTCCTCTTAGTTGTTTTTCGACCTTTGTTTGCTAGTTAGCCGCCAATTTGTAATTGTGCATTGGAATCTTCTAGTGCATGTTACCTGATGACCCACAAGTATAGGGGGTGTATCGTAGTACTTTCGATAAATAAGAGTGTCGAACCCAACGAGGAGCAGAAGGTGTTGACAAGCAGTTTCGATGAAGGATTCCCTGTAAATGCTCACAAACAAGTATTCAGGGGGTTTTAGTATAGCAGATGAATAAAGTACAAGTGAGTAAAGTGCGAGAGAAATAATTGCAGCGAGTGGCCCAATCCTTTTTAGCACAAAGGACAAGCCGGTTTGTTTACTTATAATGACCAAACGTTCTTGAGGACACACGGGAATTTAGTCTAGTGCTTTCGCTTCATATAGCTGATTAATCTTCATTGTTTTGATATGTGTTGTGTGGGTGAACCTATGCTAATGCACCGCCCTTCCTAGGACTAATACATACTTGTGATTATACCCCTTGCAAGCATCCGCAACTACAAGAAAGTAATTAAGATAAATCTAACCACAACCTTAAACTCTGAGATCCTGCTATCCCTCCTGCATCGATATACCAACGGGGGTTTAGGTTTATGTCACTCCGGCAACCCCGCAATTGGCAAACGAATACAAGATGCATTCCCCTAGGCCCATAAATGGTGAAGTATCATGTAGTCGACGTTCACATGACACCACTAGAAGAATAACACCACAACTTAAATATCATAACATTGAATACTAACCAACATAATTCATGATACGTCCAAAACGTATCTACTTTCCCGAACACTTTTGCTATTGTTTGGCCTCTAATTTGTGTATTTTGGATGCAACTAACACGGACTAACGCTGTTTTCAGCAGAACTGCTCTGGTGTCTCGTTTTTGTGCAGAAATCCAACTTTCGGGAAAAACCTCGGAATTTATGCGAGAAGGCCCTATTTTCCCAGGAAACTAACGGAGCCAGAAGGGCAATTGAGGTGGAGGCCCGAGGGCCCCACACCACCTGGCGGCGCGGCCCAGGGGGGGCCCGCGCGGCCATGTGGTGTGGCCCCCTCGGCCGGCCTCCGACGCCCTCCTTCGGACTACTTATTCGCCTCGACCTAAAAACGCCTGGAGAGAAGTCGAAGTCGCGAGAAACCCTCCAGAACGCCGCCACATCGCGAAACTCCGTCGCAGGAGCCAGAAGTCTCCGTTCTGGCACTCCGTCGGGACGGGGAATTGGAGGAGATCATCACCGCCATCACCGCCAACGCCTCTCCATCAACCAGCAATGTTTCCCCCATCCATGTGTGAGTAATTCCCCCGCTGTAGGCTGAAGGGGATGGTAGGGATTGGATGAGATTGGTCATGTAATAGCATAAGATTGTTAGGGCATAGTGCCTAGTGTCCGTAGATGGTACTTTTATGATATTGTTGCAACTTGTTATGCTTAATGCTTGTCACTAGGGCCCGAGTGCCATGATCTCAGATCTGAACATGTTATTATTTCATCATGATATTCGTTGTTTATGATCTTACCTCGCAAGTTGTATACACATGTCGCTGTCCGGAACCAATGGCCCCGAAGTGACGAAATCGGGACAACCGGAGGGAATGGTAGTGATGTGAGGATCACATGTGTTCACGGAGTGTTAATGCTTTGCTCCGGTACTCTATTAAAAGGAGTACCTTAATATCCAGTAGTTTCCCTTGAGGCCCGGCTGCCACCGGCTGGTAGGACAAAAGATGTTGTGCAAGTTTCTCATTGCGAGCACGCACGACTATAATTGGAACACATGCCTATTGATTGATTAGTACTTGGATACCGTTTTATTATTATCTGCAAATGCCCTGCTATGATTGTTACATGAGTTTCTCTCATCCATGCAACGCCCGTCATCCGTCCCCGTGCCTACAGTATTTTAATCCTGCTGTTTACTATAATCACTACTGCTGTCTTTGTTACTCTGCTGCTGTTATTTCACTATTGCTACTACTATAAAACTGTTACTACTGATAAACTCTTGCGAGCAAGTCTGTTTCCAGGTGCAGCTGAATTGACAACTCCGTTGTTAAGGCTTTCAAATATTCTTTGTCTCCCCTTGTGTCGAATCAATAAATTGGGTAATACTTCCCTCGAAGACTCATTGCGATCCCCTATACTTGTGGGTCATCAAGA
This sequence comes from Lolium rigidum, assembly GCF_022539505.1. Classification (NCBI taxonomy): domain Eukaryota; kingdom Viridiplantae; phylum Streptophyta; class Magnoliopsida; order Poales; family Poaceae; genus Lolium; species Lolium rigidum. The sequence goes on from NC_061511.1 coordinate 119,483,124, forward strand.
CTATTTTCCGGCGCCGTTGCCGGGGAGCATAGCTTTATTTGGAAGTTCACTTGGATTGATATTGTTCGCTGCAAATTCTCCATCATGGGTAAACCTCGCGATACTAAGATCGCCATATTACCATCCACTACAAGAAAAGGTACAATTCGAGTACCTCCGCTACACTTGATTCACCATCTCGTGATTGATAAACTTGTTTCACCGCCACATGCTTCGCATGCGGGTACATCTCGCTGAATCTGAACACTCTCATAATACTGATAATATTTCTGCTTGTGCTTGATGATAGTGGTTCATTGGGAACTTTTCTAGATGCTTCCATTGCTAGGTCTAGACAAATTGAAAATGCTCGAAACTCCCGATGTTACTACACCTGTTAATTCACCTGAACTTGAATACTCTAATGATGATCTTGATGAAGATTATGTGGAACTTGATGATGATTTTATTGAAAAATGCAATGCTACTACCGATGCAAGAAAAATTAAAAAGTTGCTTGCGGAACATACTCGTTAGATATAAACTGTCTCCCGATCCTAAATTTGCCACATCTCCTATAAACATTAGGGATAAAGATTATGATTTTTCTCTTGATCTATCTCATATAGCTATTGTTGAGAAAACACCTTTCGTGGTACCGAAAAAGAAAGTGCTCTGTTGAACACATGACTGAGTTATCTACCTTGAGTAGCTTGTTTTCTGATGATGTTAAGAAGCGTACTTACTTTGTTGCTAGAATATTTCCATTCTCATTGAAAGATGACGCTAAAACTTGGTATAATAATTTGCCACCTGGTTCTATTAAAAGTCCAAAAGAATTACTTGTTGTTTTCTTCCGCAAATATTTTCCTGCTAGTGCTCAACATGCTGCTTTGCAAAGAGTTTATAGTTTTGATCAGGGAGATGAAGAGAAATTGCCTGAGGCTTGGGCAAGATTTTGCTCTCTTATTAGAGCTTTGCTTGACCATGATTTAGAAAAGCATGAATTACTTGATATATTTTATAGTGGACTAACCATTGATTCTAGGGCATACCTGGATAGTTGTGCTGGTTGTGTTTTCGGGAAAAGAACTCCGGACGACGCTCGAAGAATTATTGGCTAAAATAGGCCGGAATTATGATGATTGGAATACGCCTGAACCAACTCCAACGCCAATAGTGAAGAAGAGGGGTTTAATTAAATTGAATGATGAAGATATGAGGGAAGCCAAGAAGTCTCTCAAGGAGAAAGGTATTAAATCTGAAGATGTGAAAAATCTACCTCCTATAGAAGATATATGTGAGATAATTCCCCCTTCATCCATGATTGAGGTAAACTCCCTTCAACGCTTTACTAGGGAAGATATTCCGTATTCGAAACCTCCCGCACAATGCTTAGATGAGTTTGATAATTATATTGTTAAGCAAGAAAATTTTAATATGAGAGTAGAGAATCATTTAATGGAAAATTCTCAAGCTATTAGTGAATTGCATGGTATTGTGGAGAGAACCTCCAATGATGTTAAGATGCTTGTTAAACATTTTCAAATGATTCAAACTCAAATTGATCAACTCACTAAAGTGCAAAATGACTTGTTAGGGAATAATTCTAAAGAGAAACATGCTTATGAAGTAACAACTAGAGGTGGTGTCTCTACCCAGGATCCTCTATATCCTGAAGGGCATCCTAAAAGAATTGAACAAGATTCTCAACGCATTGAACCTAGTGCTCATTCTAAGAAGAAAAAGAAAAAGAAACATAAAAATGTTGTAGAATCCTCCGAACCTGTTAATGATCCTAATAGTATTTCTATTTCTGATGCTGAAACTGAAAGTGGTAATGAACATGATAATGATAAGAATGATACTCCTGATAAAGAAGAGGTAGAAGAAGAACCTGAAAAGCATGCTAAGAATAAAAAGTACACTAAAGAAGATTTTATTACTGAGAAACATGGTAATGAAAGAGAACCTTGGGTGCAAAAGCCAATGCCTTTTCCTGCTAAGAAACTAAAATCAAAGGAAGAAGAACACTATAATAAATTCTGTGATTGGATGAAACCTTTATTCTTGCAAATCCCTTTAACTGATGCTATTAAATTGCCTCCTTATTCAAAGTATATGAAAGATATTGTTACTAACAAAAGGAAAATCCCCAATGAGGAAATTTCCACTATGCTTGCTAATTACTCTTTCAATGGCAAAATTCCAAAGAAGTTGGGAGACCCAGGTATACCTACTATTCCTTGTTCTATTAAGAATAATTATGTTAAAACTGCTCTATGTGACTTGGGAGCCGGTGTTAGTGTTATGCCTTTTTCTCTATACAAGAGACTTTACTTAGATAAGTTGATACCTACTGATATATCTTTGCAAATGGCTGATAAATCTACTGCTATTCCTGTTGGTATATGTGAGAATGTTCCTGTTCAAGTTACTACTAACTGCTTGATATTAACCGATTTTGTTGTATTGGAAATGCCTGAAGATGATAATATGTCTATTATTCTTGGGAGACCTTTTCTTAACACCGCAGGGGCTGTTATTGATTGCAATAAAGGAAAGGTTACTTTCAATGTTGATGATAGGGAACATACCGTTTATTTCCCTAAGAGGATTGAGAAAGCGTGTGGAGTTAATACTATTTCTAATGTGAGAACTATCAAAGTGGGAACCATCGATTGTCCTATATATGAGCCTAAAGAAGAATATCAAACTCTTGTTATTGGATCCATATCAATACAATTCAAGGTAACATGATTGATTTGAGGTTTATTTCTTCGTATGCTATGTAAAATTTATTTGGTGGCAAGACTTGATCAACCTTGTTAACAAATTCCTTTTATATGCATAGAGGAGGTAAACAACATCTCTTTCTTTCTCCACTTGCTCTAGTTGCTGTAGCACTTTTAATTTGCAAAGTTTCTTAGTTGATTAGAGATTTCAAAAAAATTTCCTGGCCAGTAATAATAAACTTAATACCCAGAAAATGTGCATTTTTCAAAGTTTTCAAAAATTCGCGAAAATTACACCGTTGGTCCTATTTTTTCGACGAGGCACCTGGGAGCACCAGAGGATGACCTGTGGGGCACCAGAGGGCGCCAAACCACAGGCCGGCGCGGCCTGCAAGGTGGCCGCGCCACCATGTGGTGTGGGCTCCCCTCTGCCCCACTTTGTCATCTCTTCCTCCCAGCACCTTCTCTCTCCCGAAAAAACTCGTACCAAGTTCATCTCTCTCGCGTTTTTGCTCCAGAGCTCCAGATTTTTCGATCTCTTTGCTCAGCCCAGATTTCGTCCGAAATTTGGCACATTTGCTTTTCGGTATGTGACTCCTCCACCCATCCAAGTAGAATTTCGTTTGGTTGAGTATATCTTGAATATTTTGCTGCTGTAGGTAACATGTTTGGTGAGCTTGCTTGCTTGTTCTAATTGGTAGAAATTAGTTTTGATGCATGATTAGTACTCTAGCAAGTTCCTATGGTAGTTTCCCTCAATTTTATGTCACCAAATCAAACTTTATATTGGTTGTTGAAATTTCAGAAAATGGAATGGAATAGATATCACTTGAACCAGCAAGAATTGGAAGTCCAACAAGTTATGGTAGTCAATCGTGAAGAGGGAGTATACCCCTCTTACTACCCGTGCGCGGATTTCATGAGAAGCGCGGGGATATTTGAAGATGTTCAAACTCTAATTTCTCGTGCAGGGGCTGAGTGACTTTGTTGAAGGAGAGCCAAGACAATATGTAAAATTAACTATGGCTTTTGTGCAGGACTTCAAGTTTAATTGGTCGCGATCTAACCCCACGGTCCAAGTATAAAATTTACAATAAAACTCGTCAACTTGCCATTTAGTGCTTTTTGTGCAGCAATTAGAATACCGCAATGGGGGTCGTGCGAGAAGATAAGGGGATCGCCGCAAGAACTCTCGGATCTTTACAAGATGATTTGCGATGGAAGGAGTTTCTCGAGTGAAAGGGGTAAAATCACTAGTATTCAGCTCCCGGCCATCCGCTACTTTGCCTATTTTATTACCAAATGCGTTCTCGCTAAAAGGATTGGTGGTAAACTTTCTATCCCGGATTTGGCTTTTCTAGCTGCAACGACTGCAAAATAGTAGGTCTTATAATTTGGGGGCATTAATAGCTTATAGACTTGCTACTAACCGTGAGAAAGGTGGAATTTGTGGAGGTCTCATCGCATCCCGTTTACTAGCTTTTCATAATGTAGAACCTCATCATTTTGATATTCCGTTCCCCATAGAAAAACTTGACATAGCCTCTATGATTAAACATGAATTTGTTTCAGATTCCTCCAACTTGGGTAACCTGTATTATAAGATGATATTTTATAAGAAAGTTTGGAGAATAACTAAGAAAACCGAGAAACTAGTAAGATTGCCTGCGCCTGTTTTGTCTAACCTTGATTCCAGGGGAGATTGGTCGGTCACGGAAGGTGCACTAGATGCACATATAGAGAGAGGAGGCCAACATGCAAGAGACGACATAGAGGTCGAGGAGCACTTCGACTCATCATCCGATGCAGCAAGTTCCTCGCGCCAACATGATGGATATGCGGAGCCTCCACGCTTTTCTTCTGCGCAGGAGCTTTATTATGACTATTCCACATATGATCCACCGGCGTGGAACCCGGACCCTCGATGGGGTTGAACTCCACTTAGGCCAAAAGCCTAAGCTTGGGGGAGGTATACCGGCATCACTCATTCTTTGCATATTATGGTTGCTGGATACTTGTACATACTTGTTTTGTTCGTTTGAGTGGTTTTCTAATGAGAGGAAGATGATATTTGGGGAAGTGCTGCCTGAAAACAGATTCTGGAACGTTACCGTAAAAATTCGTGTGCCCAGCCAGAACGTTATTTTGAGTTGCAAATTTTTGTGCATGTTCCCCAGGTTGTTATCTAACTTTCGTTAGTTGAACACTTTTCGAACTGAGCAACGTAAGATTTTTGTAAAAATCGATTTCTGTACTGCTGTCAGGTTTTGGCAGATTTCTGCCATCTCGCTTTTCTGTGTTTCTTTTAGTTTGCTATTTCTTGTTTTTGCTTTGTTCCTTTCCAAAACACAAAAAGACCAAAAATATTTCTGTTGTTTCTCTTCACCATTTCTTTATCTTGGTTCTTGCATTTGTTTCGCTTTATTTGCTATTGCTAGTTTGCTATAAGAAAACCCAAAAAGATTTTGCTTTGTTTGCTTGTTTCCTCTTGTTCTTATTCTCAAATTCGAAAACACCAAAAATATTCGCTGTTATTCTTTGGTTTGTAAAGTTCATCTTGAGTTCAATGGTCTTCGGTGGCTGGAGCGTGGTTTTCATTTCATATTATCCAAGCTGCACAAGTGAAAAGGCAATAATGACGATCTACGACAATCTGATTGTGGTGAGAGGCTGGTATGAACTCTATTTGTTTTCATTTTTGTACATATACTCATCCATGTGAGCATGCTTAGTTGGTTCATGTGAGGTATATGTTATTTGAGAAAGTCTAGTAGTTTATGATCTCTCATGTTTAGCTCCAATCTATTAATATGAGTAGCATGTCATGGATGTTTGCTTGCATTGTTTTATTCATAAGTAAGTATGGCATTGTGGTATCCTCCTCTGAATAATTCATTTATATCGACTTGGCACATGCTCACGCATGCTATGACTGAACAAAAAGTCAATTAAGCCTCGATGATCTATATTGCTTCGAGTTCTTGTATCACTTTTATGCCTCCGTTAATTTATTTTGCCGCAAGCATGATTATGACAGTTACTGCTCTCTTGATTTGTCGCTCCCTAGTCTTTTGCTAGCCTTCACTTGTACTGAGCGGGAACGCTGCTCGTGCTTCCAAACACCTGAAAACCAAGTTGTTTCAAGAGTGTCCACCATAAATACCTATGCATGGCATTTCAAACCATTCCAAGTAAATTCTCATGCGCTACCTTTAAAACCTTCAAAATGCTTCTTAATTTGTGTTAATGTTTCATAGCTCATGAGGAAGTATGTGGTGTTTAGCTTTCAACCTTGTCATTTACTTTTGACGGATTCTCATATGGACTAGTGGCACATCCGCTTATCCAATAATTTTGCAAAAAGAGCTGGCAATGGGATTCCCGAGTCCCGAATTAATTAACTTAAATAGACACTCCTCCATGGTTTGTGATTGTTGGACGGCACCCGAAGGATTCGGTTAGCCATGGCTTGTGTAAGCAAAGGTTGGGGGGAGTGTCATCATCATAATAAAGATAAAATAAAAAGGGCACTCCTTCATGGTATGAGATTGTTGGCAGGCACCCGAAGGATTCGGTTAGCCATGGCTTGTGTAAGCAAAGGTTGGGGGGAGTGTCATCATCATAATAAAGATAAAATAAAAAGGGCACTCCTTCATGGTATGAGATTGTTGGCAGGCACCCGAGGATTCGGTTAGCCATGGTTTGTGTAAGAAAGGTTGGAAGGAGTGCCACATAAATATGCAATAATTCATGGGAGCCGCTCTTGAAAGTCCGGTTGGCGAGGTAGTTAGTGTACCCATTACCATTCGTTGACAACAACAAACACCTCTCAAAATAATTTTACTCCTGATTTATAAAAATGAAAAGCTCTAGCGCATGTTAATCCCTCGCTTCCCTCTCGCGAAGGGTCAATCTTTTACTTTTATGTTGTGTCTCCATTATTTCTTTGAGTACTATCTTGAGAGCACAACTCGTCATTCTTAGTATAATATGCTTGTCTCAAAATATGATTGATTGTGGTATAACTTTGATGCATTTATCTTTTGACAATCACTACTTCTAGTCTTTCTATGAACTCCGGAGGTGCCCGGGCATTTATGTTTTGCCAATCAAATACAGGCAAGCGAGATACCACTTTATCATACTCTCTTATGAACATTGCAATCCTGCTTATATACATGATTCATGATGCTTATTATTAATTGTTGGTACCTCTTTATGATTGATATAGCTGTTAGATGATTTTATTTGCATGTACCTTATTATGAACTGCTCAAGTATTAGCCATATCATGAGAATATATACATCATATGAGCAAATGTGTTCGTGAAAGTTCTTTTATCGCTCAGTTGTTAACTGAATTGCTTGAGGACAAGCAATAAGCTAAGCTTGGGGGGAGTTGATACGTCCAAAACGTATCTACTTTCCCGAACACTTTTGCTATTGTTTGGCCTCTAATTTGTGTATTTTGGATGCAACTAACACGGACTAACGCTGTTTTCAGCGAACTCGCTCCGGTGTCTCGTTTTTGTGCGTAAATCCAACTTTCGGGAAAAACCTCGGAATTTATGCAGAAGGCCCTATTTTCCCAGGAAACTAACGGAGCCAGAAGGGCAATTGAGGTGGAGGCCCGAGGGCCCCACACCACCTGGCGGCGCGGCCCAGGGGGGGCCCGCGCGACCATGTGGTGTGGCCCCTCGGCCGGCCTCCGACGCCCTCCTTCGGACTACTTATTCGCCTCGACCTAAAAACGCCCGGAGAGAAGTCGAAGTCGCGAGAAACCCTCCGAACGCCGCCACATCGCGAAACTCCGTCGCAGGGAGCCAGAAGTCTCCGTTCTGGCACTCCGCCGGGACGGGGAATTGGAGGAGATCATCACCGCCATCACCGCCAACGCCTCTCCATCAACCAGCAATGTTTCCCCCATCCATGTGTGAGTAATTCCCCCGCTGTAGGCTGAAGGGGATGGTAGGGATTGGATGAGATTGGTCATGTAATAGCATAAGATTGTTAGGGCATAGTGCCTAGTGTCCGTAGATGGTACTTTTATGATATTGTTGCAACTTGTTATGCTTAATGCTTGTCACTAGGGCCCGAGTGCCATGATCTCAGATCTGAACATGTTATTATTTCATCATGATATTCGTTGTTTATGATCTTACCTGCAAGTTGTATACACATGTCGCTGTCCGGAACCAATGGCCCCGAAGTGACGAAATCGGGACAACCGGAGGGAATGGTAGTGATGTGAGGATCACATGTGTTCACGGAGTGTTAATGCTTTGCTCCGGTACTCTATTAAAAGGAGTACCTTAATATCCAGTAGTTTCCCTTGAGGCCCGGCTGCCACCGGCTGGTAGGACAAAAGATGTTGTGCAAGTTTCTCATTGCGAGCACGCACGACTATAATTGGAACACATGCCTATTGATTGATTAGTACTTGGATACCGTTTTATTATTATCCGCAAATGCCCTGCTATGATTGTTACATGAGTTTCTCTCATCCATGCAACGCCCGTCATCCGTCCCCGTGCCTACGGTATTTTAATCCTCGCTGTTTACTATAATCACTACCGCTGTCTTTGTTACTCGCTCGTCGTTATTTCACTACTCGCTACTACTATAAAACTGTTACTATCGATAAACTCTTGCGAGCAAGTCTGTTTCCAGTGCAGCTGAATTGACAACTCCGCTGTTAAGGCTTTCAAATATTCTTTGTCTCCCCTTGTGTCGAATCAATAAATTGGGTAATACTTCCCTCGAAGACTGTTGCGATCCCCTATACTTGTGGGTCATCAATTCACTACTAACATTTAGACTTCACCCATGTCCTCAAGAACTAAACGAACTACTCACGAGACATCATATGGAACATGATCAGAGGTGATATGATGATGAATAACAATCTGAACATAAACCTTGGTTCAATAGTTTCACTCAATAGCATCAACAACAAGTAGAAATCAACACCGGGAGAGTTTCCCCTATCAAACAATCAAGATCAAACCCTAATTGTTACAGCGGTGATGAGGTGCAGCGGTGGAGATGGCGGTGATGATGATGAAGATGATGGTGATGATGATGGAGATGATGTCCAGCTCGATGACGATGACGATGGCATCGATTTCCCCCTCCGGGAGGGAATTTCCCCAGCGGATTTCAGCCTGCCGGAGAGCTCTTTTCTCTCTGGTGCTCTCCGCCCCGCAGAGGCGGCTGTGACTCTTTGCGACTATCCTCTGGAGCTTAGGTTTTCGGGACGAAGATGTACGCGAAGGAGAGGAGGCCAGAGGGGGTTGTGGGCCCCCTCCTCACAAGGCGGCGCGGCCAGGCCTTGGCCCGCGCCGGCCTATGAGGTGGGCCCACGGCAGTCCTCCTCGGCTCCCCCTTCTGGCTCCCTTCGTCTTCTGGAAAAATAGGATTTTTCATATAATTTCCGTCAATTGTTGATCTTCCGAAATATTGCATTCTGACGGCGCTTTTTCCAGCAGAATCCTGACTCCGGTGCGCGATCCTCCAATAATCATGAAACATGCAAAATAGAGGAAATAACATAATTATCATCTCCAAATATGAAATATATCAATGAATAACAGCAAATTATTATATAAAATAGTGATGCAAAATGGACGTATCATTACCCTTGTGGTCCGTCAAGACATTCCACTTCGGAATGTCAGGAGAAACAAACTCCAGTACCTCATCCTTTTCTAGGACCCGGTTAAAGTGTTGTATTCCGCAGAATGTGAGGTTTATGCACTTTCTGTTCTGTTCTACCTTAGAGTATCACACTCTTTTATATCTATAGGTCGTGCTAAGTCTCATGGCATTATCGATGAAGTGATGCTCTTACATATCTTTACTCGCCCTCCCTCTGAGTTGTCCGTGCTTGGGAATGTTGGGGTGTATGTATTGATGTGTCCTTCCGAGATTCTAAGTAATGCTTATTGCTTTGAAAACCAGGGACGTTTGTTTCATTCTTAGCATGATTATTTAACTAATCACTAAGAGAAGTTTGACTGTGCTCCCAAGTCTGTTGTTCATGTGCACCTTCTTCGGTCAAGATTTAGGTTCGTGCCAAAGCTCTCAAGACCATATCGCTTTCCTTATGAAGCAAGTTCCCTCTCGAACTCAGTGACATATCGGTGGTTCGTGATATTCTAGATGTCTTTCTAGAAGTATCGCCATGTTGACACATGACCGTGTTGTCAAGTTCGTGAGTAAGTTGGTTCTCTGAACCGCCACTTCTCCAAGAAACCATACTAGATATCCTCGACTAGTTAGTTGAGCTGAAACAACAACTTGGAGAGTTGAAAGATAAGAGCTGTATCAGACTTGTTCCTTCTTAAAGGGATATCTAGTTTTGTTTGTGTTGAAGTCAGGAAGTATCTCCTTTATGGATATGCTATCTTCCCTATATTTGATTTGAGTTTGGGCTATCATCAAATCAAACCCAGTTCCAAGGACTATCTTGACGATGTTTATACTCATGGTGTTTCGTCTGAGTATATCTATTCATGTCCTTTGATCTGACCAATACTTTTGTCTTGTTCATGCAACATACGAGTCTCTCATTGGAGTATTTTGATAAGTTTGTTGTTGAGCTCATCGATGACATTCTTATTTTCTCCATGTCCAAAGAGGTCCATATTGAACAGTTGGCACTAATGTTGGAAACTTTTCAGAACCATCTTTGTGTTGTCACGAAGTATGTGTTATGGATGCTGGAAGTGATCTTCTCTAGTTCATGTGCATTTGCTGAAAGATGTCGCCGTGGATCTGAGTAGAGTTCCCTTTTTCTTTCCTCGGGAATCATCGCAAGTCAGTCATGCATGTGCGGAATATTCTTGAGATGTAAGGTTGTTACCTCCATTTCCTTGAAACGTTCATCTATGCACACTAAGCCACTGACTAGTTTGATCCAGAGTGAGAAGAAGTTTAATAAATTCATTATCCTCTTTGATGTCCCCACTAGGACTCAATCGTGTTTCATTGCAAGAAGTTCATGTGCACGCAATTGCCTTTGGCAGTCACAACCACATGGCTTCAGCAATCTAGCTCAATCTTTTGGAGCTTGACATTATAGTTCATAACTTGAGAGTCTAACAGTTTTACCTTTGTGGTAACTGTTGCAAATTTTCATTCGGACATGCTAAGTTTGAAATACCTTTACACCTAATCTAAGATGAATCTCAAGCGGCAATGATGGTTAGTGTTTCTTAAGGAGTTTTTGACATAGGTCTCTTTGTAAATCCGGCAAGATTGATGTTGTGGTTAACACAATTAGTCGGAAGGTCTAATGTCATAGTCTCTTGAATCATCAAGAATAACTATTCCCCATAAGGATCTTATGCGACTTATTCTAGGAGTTGCCCTTATGATGTCTTTTCAATCCTAAAGTCCGATCTTCACTTGATGACCTATTGAAGGCTTTTCAGAAGCCTGATATTGGGTTCTAGAACATCAAGGAGAACATTAGAAGCAGAGTTGCTAAATGTCTCTTGGTCAATCCTTCAAAAGCATTTCTCTTGTGATAACAACTCCGTGGGAAGAAGTTTCACCTCCCGGTGATCCTTGCTACGTCGTTCGACAATGTTTTTCCCATTCCTTTGGATTTTACTTGAAGATCTCTTAAATTCACACATTGTGTGAATTCGTCAGTCATATGTGCCCCCAGTACTTTTGAACAAGCTTTAACCGAATGACAATCCTCTTGTCATATTCAAAGTCCAAATCCTGGGAGAAGTATTTTTTTCTTAGGATGCCAAATCTATGTTGTCTATTTGTTTAAGTAACATGAAGTTATATCATGAACCTTGGCACTTCAGTAGCCAGTACTCGTTCCCTTCCTTTGGTTTGTACCTGAAGTTCTAATCAATTCACACGTTGTCTGAATTCGTCAGTCCTCTAAGCCCCCAGCCTTTTGAGTAGACAACAATCGTTTCATATATCCTTGCCTGAAGAGTGACTATGATTTTGGAATCCAAAGTTACTCTCGTTGGATAATCATCCGTGTTTCCACGAGTCACCTTCTCCAAGAGTGCCTTGTCATGGTATCAAAGGTAGTTTAACTCCCCGCTACCTTGTCCTTCATATTCTTGTAAAGCGTGGAGCAGTTGCCTACCAAAAATTTGAAACTTCTATCGTCTCCTCTGTTATCTTGACATGTTTCGTGTTTGCCAGCTCAAGAGTTTTTTTTTTCAACACTCCTTCCATGAGTTGACCATGAAATACTCGATCTTTGTGAAGATCCACCGTCCAGTATCATTCCCTCTTTCCACGAGAGTGAAGAAAGAAAAATGAAGAGCTCTTCATGCTGTTAAGGATCAATTTCTTCATGATGTCGTGAATCAACCTCTTCAAGAAGAAAGACCGTCGTGGTATCGACAAGATCGTTGAAGACCGGTGTAGTCCTTATTACCTTCTCTATTCCTACCTTGGAATCTCGGGACGAGATTCTTTTAAGGGGGATAGATCTGTAACACCCCTGTTTTAACAAAACCTAGATTAGTGTTTTTTTGTGCATCATTTGCATCATTAAATTTTCCTAAGAAAATGCACAAAACAAATAATTTTGGAAACCCTAATGAGTGCAAATCTCTCCCTATGTTTTTAAACCATCTCAAATGTTCAAAACCTCAAAACTAAAATATGTGGACCTTCCCAAATTGCCACTAAATATTTTCATAAAGTTTTGAGATAGTTTGGCTCTTCAAAAGTTTGCAAAATAAAAAATAGAACTAAAGTTTTGCCATGTTTTTAACTTTTCCTGGAAATCCCCATTTTTCTCAGGGGCCTTTGTGCAAAAGGACGCTTGTCTTCTACCTTGGACACGCAGGTAGCTGCCTGGCAGCACCTGGTGCCCCGTCCGGCCACCTCCTGCTTGCCTCTGTGGACGAGGAGACGTCCTACAGAGCTCTTGCGTCCGCTGAGCCTCGTCCATATCCTCTCCCGTGCACGTTGCTTCTCTTCCCCTTCTTCTCTGCGAGTGCCTCAACCCTAGCTCTCTGGCCGACGCTCCGCCCCACCGCTACAGGCCTCCCCAAGCCTCCCCGAGCATGCCATCCTCTCCGCCTCATCGCCAAACCCCTCCTCGCTCAAGAAATCAGGCCGGAATGGCCCGAATCGACGCCGGCAACCTCACCTTCACCGCCTCCGGCCGACGGCCTCACCGTCGATTAGGTCGACTCTGGCCACCCCCGCCCTCTCCGTCGAGCTCTACTGCATCTCGGTGAGCCCCTGATTCACCCGGTGCCCTCGCCCTGGCCAATTTCGTCCCCTAGCAGCGCCGCCATGCGAACCCTCCCCGGCCGCCACACTAGCTTGCCGGCGGCCAAGCTCTGGCCGCCAATCCGCAGCGGCGCCGCCACCAGGTGGTCGCCCGCGTCGGTGCGGTCCCAACGCGCTAGGCCGCGCGTCCAGGGGTGCCCGGGAACGGCCGCGCCGTTCTCCGCCGCCGCCGGTCCGCCGTGATCAACCACCGGCGGTTGACTCTGGTGGGACCTGGCCAGGTGGCTTTTCTTTTTTGTTTTCTTTTATTTTCTGTAAATAGGAAATCCATGACAGGTGAGACCCCCGTCAGATTCTTAATATTTTCGAAAATATTTAGGAAATGCATAAAACTATGACATGTGGGTCCATGTCTGTCAGGAATTTAATATTTTCCAGGATTTTGAGAAATGATTTAAAATGAATAAAACTTGTAAAATTCATAACTTATTCATTTTAAATCAGAAAAATATGTATAATTGATACGTCTCAAACGTATCTATAATTTCTTATGTTCCATGCTAGTTTTATGATAATACTCACATGTTTTATATACACTTTATATCATTTTGATGCATTTTCCGGCACTAACCTATTAACAAGATGCCGAAGCACCAGTTCCTGTTTTCTGTTGTTTTTGGTTTCAGAAATCCTACACAGGAAATATTCTCGGAATTGGACGAAACAAAAGCCCACGGTCTCATTTTCCACGGTACCTTCCAAAACACCGAAGAGGAGACGGAGAGGGGCGACGAGGCGGCCACACCATAGGGGGGCGCGGCCCCACCCCTGGCCGCGCCGCCTTATGGAGTGGGCCCCTCAAGCGTCCCCCGACTCTGCCCCTTCACCTACATAATCCTTCCGTCGCGAAAACCCTAGTACCGAAAGCCACGATACGAGAAAACATACTGAGACGCCGCCGCCGTCAATCCCATCTCGAGGGATTCTGGAGATCGCCTCCGGCACCCTGCCGGAGAGGGGAATCATCACCAGAGGGCTCTACATCACCATGCCCGCCTCCGGACTGATGCGTGAGTAGTTCATCCTTGGACTATGGGTCCATAGCAGTAGCTAGATGGTTGTCTTCTCCTCTTGTGCTATCATGTTTAGATCTTGTGAGCTGCCTATCATGATCAAGATCATCTATTTGTAATGCTACATGTTGTGTTTGTTGGGATCCGATGAATATGGAATACTATGTCAAGTTGATTATCGATCTATCATATATGTGTTGTTTATGATCTTGCATGCTCTCCGTTGCTAGTAGAGGCTCCGGCGAAGTTGATACTTGTAACTCCAAGAGGGAGTATTTATGCTAGATAGTGGGTTCATGCCTCCATTGAATGCTGGGACAGTGACGAAATTTCTAAGGTTGTGGATGTCTTGTTGCCACTAGGGATAAAACATCAATGCTTTGTCTAAGGATATTTGTATTGTTTACATTATGCACAGTACTTAATGCAATTGTCTGTTGTTTGCAACTTAATACTGGAAGGGGTGCGGATGCTAACCCGAAGGTGGACTTTTTAGGCATAGATGCATGATGTCTACGCACGCTTCTATTCCTGTAGACAGTGTTGGGCCTCCAAGAGCAGAGGTTTGTAGAACAACAGCAAGTTTCCCTTAAGTGAATCACCCAAGGTTTATCGAACTCAGGGAGGTAGAGGTCAAAGATATCCCTCTCAAGCAACCCTGCAATTACGATACAAGAAGTCTCTTGTGTCCCAACACACCTAATACACTTGTCAGTTGTATAGGTGCACTAGTTCGGCGAAGAGATAGTGAAATACAAGTAATATGGATGATTGTAAGTAGTAATTGCAATCTGAAATAAAGATGGCAGCAAGTAAACATGCAGTAGAACAGTAAGTAAACGGTGTTTCAATGCGACCATTGCAATTTAGACCGAGTACTAATATAGCATACACACTGTCAACAATAGCTATGAAAGGGGGAATAGATCGCATCAATACTATCATAGTAATAGTTAACTTCATAATCTACAAGAGATTACAATCATAACCTACGCCAAGTACTACATGATGCACACACTCGTCAACATTACATCATGGAGGAGGAATAGACTACTTTAATAACATCACTAGAGTAGCACATAGATTAATAGTGATACAAAGCTCATGATCACATAAAGATCACGCCATGGGAGAGAGAGATGAACCACATAGCTACCGAGTAGAGCCCTCAGCCTCGGGGAGAACTACTCCCTCCTCATCATGGGAGACAGCGATGGCGATGAAGATGGCGGTGGTGTCGATGGAGATGACTCCGGGGGCAATTCCCCGTCCCGGCGGCGTGCCGAAACAGAGACTTCTGTCCCCCGAAACGGAGTTTCGCGATGGCGGCGGCGTCCCTAGAGTCTTTTTGGAGTTTCGTCAATCCGTGTAGGGTTTTTACGTCGCGAGGGGTTATATAGGCGAAGAGGCGGCGCAAGAGGGGCAACAGGGCTCCCTCCCCATAGGCCGGCGCGGCCAGGGGGGCACCCGCGCGGCCCTGTGGCCTGGGGACCCTGGGCCTCCTCTCCGTCTCCCCTTCGGTTTTCTGGTCCGTCTCGGTGAAATAAGATGTTTGGCTTTTGTTTCGTCCAATTCCGAGAATATTGCCCGAACAGCATTTCTGGAACCAAAAACATCAGAAAACAGGAACTGCCACTTCGGCATCTTGTTAATAGGTTAGTTCCGGAAAATGCATAAAATCAATACAAAGTGTGAGCAAAACATGTAGATATTGTCATAAAACTAGCATGGAACATCAGAAATTATAGATACGTTGGAGACGTATCAAGCATCCCCAAGCTTAGTTGCTACTCGCCCTCGAGTAGGTAAACGATAACAAGAATAATTTCTGAAGTGACATGCTACTTACATAATCTTGATCATACTATTGCAAAGCATATGAGATGAATGAAGTGATTCAAAGCAATGGTAAAGATAATGACTAAACAACTGAATCAAATAGCAAAGATTTTTCATGAATAGTACTTTCAAGACAAGCATCAATAAGACTTGCATAGGAGTTAACTCATAAAGCAATAAATTCTTAGTACAAAGTTTTGAAGCAACACAAAGGAAGATATAAGTTTCAGCAGTTGCTTTCAACTTCAGCATGTATATCTCATGGATAATTGTCAACACAAAGTAATATGATGAATGCAAATAAGCAAATATGAAGGAATCAATGCACACAGTTGACACAAGTGTTTGCTTCTAGGATAGAAAGAAGTAGGTAAACTGACTCAACATAAAATAAAAGAAAGGCCCTTCGCAGAGGGAAGCATGGATTACTATTTTTGTGCTAGAGCTTTCATTTTGAAAACATAGAAACAATTTTGTCAACGGTAGTAATAATTCATATGTGTTATGCATAAGATGTCCTATAAGTTGCAAGCCTCATGCATAGAATACCAATAGTGCTCGCACCTTGTCCTAATTAGCTTGGATTTACATGGATTATCATTGCATTACATATGTTTCAACCAAGTGTCACAAAGGGGTACCTCTATGCCGCATGTACAAGGGTACAAGGAGATAGATCACATTTGATTTCTCGTTTTTGATAGATCTCAACTAAGGACATCCATACCGGGACAACATAGAAAACAGATAATGGACTCCTCTTTAATGCATAAGCATTCAACAACAGATAATATTCTCATAAGATATTTGAGGATTAATTGTCCAAACTGAAACTTCCACCATGATTCATGGCTTTATTTAGCGGCCCAATGTTCTTCTCTAACAATATGCATATTCAAACCATTTGATCATGATAAATCACCCTTACTTCAGACAAGATGAACATGCATAGCAACTCACATGATATTCAACAAAGGTGTAATAGTTGATGGTGTCCCCATAAACATGGTTACCGCTCAAAAAGCAACTTATAAGAAATAAGATACATAAGTAACATATTCAATACCACAATAGTTTTTAAGCTATTTTCCCATGAGCTATATATTGCAAAGACAAGGAATAAAATTTTAAAGGTAGCACTCAAGTAATTTACTTTGGAATGGCAGAGAAATACCACATAGTAGGTAGGTATAGTGGACACAAATGGCATATGTTTTTGGCTCAAGGATTTGGATGCACGAGAAGAATTCTCTCTCAGTACAAGGCTTTGGCTAGCAAGGTTGTTTGAAGCAAACACGAGTATGAACTGGTACAGCAAAACTTACATAAGAACATATTGCAAGTATTATAAGACTCTACACTGTCTCCTTGTTGTTCAAACACTTCACCAGAAAATATCTGGACTTTAGAGAGACCAATCATGCAAACCAAATTTCAACACGCTCTATGGTAGTTCTTCATTAATAGGTGCAAAGTACATGATGCAAGAGCTTAACATGATCTATTTGAGCAAAACAATTGCCAAGTATCAAATTATTCAAGACAATATACCAATTACCACATGAAGCATTTTCTGTTCCCAACCATATAACAATGAACGAAGCAGTTTCAACCTTCGCCATGAACATTAAAAGTAAAACTAAGAACACAAGTGTTCAAATGAAAAAGCGGAGCGTGTCTCTCTCCCACATAAGCATGAATTTATTCAGAGAATGAAAATAACAAAACAAAAATAAAAGCACACAAACGCTCCAAGTAAAGCACATAAGATGTGACGGAATAAAAATATAGTTTCACTAGAGGTGACCTGATAAGTTGTTGAAGAAGAAGGGGATGCCTTGGGCATCCCCAAGCTTAGATGCTTGAGTCTTCTTGAAATATGCAGGGATGAACCACAGGGGCATCCCCAAGCTTATACTTTTCACTCTTCTTGATCATATCATATCATCCTCCTCTCTTGATCCTTGAAAAACTTCCTCCACACCAAACTCAAAACAAACTCATTAGAGGGTTAGTGCATAATCAAAATTCACATATTGAGAGGTGACATAATCATTCTTAACACTTCTGGACATTGCTCAAAGCTACTGAAAGTTAATGGAACAAAGAAATCCATTCATCATAGCAAAAGAGGCAATGCGAAATAAAAGGCAGAATCTGTCAAAACAGAACAGTCCGTAAAGACGAATTTTTCAGGGGCACTTAACTTGCTCAGATGAAAAAGCTCAAATTGAATGAAAGTTGCGTACATATCTGAGGATCACGCACGTAAATTGGAAAAATTTTCTGAGTTACCTACAGACGGGGCTACTCAATTTCGTGACAGCAAGAAATCTGTTTCTGCGCAGTAATCCAATTCTAGTATCAACCTTACTATCAAAGACTTTATTTGGCACAACAATACAATAAAATAAAGATAAGGAGAGGTTGCTACAGTAGTAACAACTTCCAAGACACAACAAAACAGTAGCAAAATAAAAACATGGATTATCTCCCAAGAAGTGCTTTCTTTATAGCCATTAAGATGGGCTCAGCAATTTTAATGATGCTCGCGCAAGAAATAAGAGTTGAAGCAAAAGAGAGCATCAAAAGCAAATAAGAAACACTTTTAAGTCTAACCCACTTCCTATGAAAAGGAATCTTGTAAATAAACAAGTCATGTAAGCATAACGCAACAAGCATAGAAAGACAACACAAGCGCAACTTCAAGATTCTCAACATAAAGAGGGGAAACTAAATATTATTAAGATGCATATAACCATGTTTCCCTCTCTCATAATAACTTTCAGTAGCAACATGAACAGACTCAACAATATAACTATCACATGAAACATTCTTATCATGAGCTACATGCATAAAATTATTACTCTCCACATAAGCATAGTCTTTACTATTAATTGTAGTGGGAGCAAATTCAATAAAATAGCTATCATTATTATTCTCATCACCATAATCATCATATATAGGAGGCATATTGTAATCATAATTAAATTTATCCTCAATAGTAGGTGGACTGAAAATATGATAGTCATCATTGTAATCATCATATATAGGAGGTAAAGTATCATCAAAGTAAATTTTCTCCTCCATGCCTAGGGGACTAAAAATATCATGCTCATCAAAACCAGCTTCCCCAAGCTTAGAATTTTCCATAGCATTAGCAACAATGGTGTTCAAAGCATTCATACTAATAACATTGCCATTAGCATGCATATAAAGTTTCATTGGTTTTTTAATTTTCTCTTCAAACACCTCATGTCGTAACTCAAGATAAATACTATAAAGATCTCTAATATTTTTGTTGTTTTCCATTAAGCCTAACTAGTGAAAACAAGAAACAAAAATATGCAATTGCAGGATCTAAAGGAAATAGCTTTGAGCACTCACACACCGGCAACAGTGCTAGGAAATAGCTTAGTAGTTGGAGGATGTGAATACCTTTTACCTTACCTCCCCGGCAACGGCGCCAGAAAATAGCTTGATGTCTACGCACGCTTCTATTCCCGTAGACAGTGTTGGGCCTCCAAGAGCAGAGGTTTGTAGAACAGCAGCAAGTTTCCATTAAGTGAATCACCCAAGGTTTATCGAACTCAGGGAGGTAGAGGTCAAAGATATCCCTCTCAAGCAACCCTGCAATTACGATACAAGAAGTCTCTTGTGTCCCCAACACACCTAATACACTTGTCAGATGTATAGGTGCACTAGTTCGGCGAAGAGATAGTGAAATACAAGTAATATGGATGATTGTACGTAGTAATTGCAATCTGAAATAAAGATGGCATCAAGTAAACATGCAGTAGAACAGTAAGTAAACGGTGTTTCAATGCTTAGAAACAAGGCCTAGGGATCATACTTTCACTAGTGGACACTCTCAACAATGATCACATAAATAAATAACTTCTCTTCTCTTGTGCTACTTTCTAACACTCTCTTGTTGGATAATAAACACCATTCATTGTGTAGGGCTACGAGAGCTTCCTCAAGCCGGAGTAAACAAGCTCCACAACATTCGGAGTTCATATTTAAGTAACCTCTAGAGTGCATAATAGACCATTGCAATTTAGACCGAGTACTAACATAGCATACACACTGTCAACAATAGCTATGAAAGGGGGAATAGATCGCATCAATACTATCATAGGAATAGTTAACTTCATAATCTACAAGAGATTACAATCATAACCTACGCCAAGTACTACATGATGCACACACTGTCAACATTACATCATGGAGGAGGAATAGACTACTTTAATAACATCACTAGAGTAGCACATAGATTAATAGTGATACAAAGCTCATGATCACATAAAGATCACGCCATGGGAGAGAGAGATGAACCACATAGCTACCTGTAGAGCCCTCAGCCTCGGGGGAGAACTACTCCCTCCTCATCATGGGAGACAGCGATGGCGATGAAGATGGCGGTGGTGTCGATGGAGATGACTCCGGGGGCAATTCCCCATCCCGGCGGCGTGCCGGAACAGAGACTTCTGTCCCCCGAAACGGAGTTTCGCAATGGCGGCGGCGTCCCTGGAGTCTTTTTGGAGTTTCGTCAATCCGTGTAGGGTTTTTTACATCGCGAGGGGTTATATAGGCGAAGAGGCGACGCAAGAGGGGCAACAGGGCTCCCTCCCCATAGGCCGGCGCGGCCAGGGGGCACCCGTGCGGCCCTGTGGTCTGGGGGCCCTGGGCCTCCTCTCCGTCTCCCCTTCGGTGTTCTGGTCCGTCTCGGTGAAATAAGATGTTTGTCTTTTGTTTCGTCCAATTCCGAGAATATTGCCCGAATAGCCTTTCTGGAACCAAAAACAGCAGAAAACAGGAACTGGCATTTCGGCATCTTGTTAATAGGTTAGTTCCGGAAAATGCATAAAATCAATATAAAGTGTGAGCAAAACATGTAGGTATTGTCATAAAACTAGCATGGAACACCAGAAATTATAGATACGTTGGAGATGTATCAATGCATGCTGGATAGCGATCTACGTTCTTTGTCGTAATGCCCTAAGTAAATCTCATAGTAGTCATCATGATATGTATGTGCATTGTTATGCCCTCTCTATTTGTCAATTGCCCAACTGTAATTTGTTCACCCAACATGTTATTTATCTTATTGGAGAGACACCACTAGTGAACTGTGGACCCCGGTCCATTCTTTTATATCTGAAATACAACCTACTGCAATCATTGTTCTCTGCTGTTCTTTGCAAACAAACATCATTCTTCACACCATACGTTTAATCCTTTGTTTACAGCAAGCCGGTGAGATTGACAACCTCACTGTTAAGTTGGGGCAAAGTATTTTGATTGTGTTGTGCAGGTTCCACGTTGGCGCCGGAATCCCTGGTGTTGCGCCGCACTACACTCCTTCACCAACAACCTTCACGTGGCCTTCATCTCCTACTGGTTCGATAAACCTTGGTTTATTACTGAGGGAAACTTGCTGCTGTACGCTCACACCTTCCTCTTGGGGTTCCCAACGGACGTGTGCATCACGCGTCATCAATAATATATCAAAATTTTAAGAAAAATGAGATCTACAATTTGGTAGCAAAATCATGCATTGTTAAACAACTTTAAACCCTAGTTGTTTTAGAAGAACTATTTGGACCCCTTCTGAGGCTCCGGAACTGCTAACCCTAGTTCCGTCGAACCCCGGTTAAATTGATGATCATGTCTTAGGGTTAGTTTCAGTACCTAATTAACATGTCATGTCATCATTCTTGTATGCGCATTGCATCGATGCCATGTGTTGATTGTTGTTCTACCTTTCCGGTATTTGCTTCTTCGCGATCGATAGAGCAAGTGCCGATACGATGAAGATCGACAACGACGCATATCAATATTTGTCCACCGACGAACAAGTCAAGCATGGGATCTCCGAAGATTCATATTGGTTTGTCAGGGACAAAGGCAAGCCCTAGCCTGGTTCATATTATGATTTCGAAATGCTTTTACTTCTGGTTCCTACATATTGCATTCGTTTCCAATATGTTTTATCGGCAGGTATAGTATCCTATGTGTGTTGCATCTACCATCCTTGTAGCCTAAAAATACTCTGATCCACTGCTCCCATCAAGACGAGGTTTGAGCTATGTGTGCATCGCTAGAGCCGTTATACCGAATATGCTTAGCCATGCTTAGTTGACAAATTCTGATCCATCCGGTTGATGAATCAGAGCTGCGAATGAACCTAGTATGGCAGGATGACGTGGTAAGATTCAGTGATGTTAATTAAACATGCTTAAAGGCTTGGATGGGCCGCCACATGGGGATGTGGTGATTTGACTCGTTCTCGCCGATACTAGGACCCGAGGTTCTCGCCTTCGGAACCAAGACTGAGCGTACAGCCACACGGGGCCCATGGGAACCCCTTGGCCCGAACTTGCCTAGCTTACCCATGAGTCAATTAGTTTGCGAGTTCCATTTGGCATCCTTCATGTCGAAGGCGTGGAAAAGGTTTTCAAAGGTGCATCATACATGGACGTGGCTAGGTGAAGGATGATGGAGGCATTGAACTGGATCCCCTGCACACAATGACCGGGACCGCCTCGGAGAATGGCTACCTACGATGACGGAGTTCCCCAGTTAGATTGACTCATGGAATATGCGAAGGAAGGGAAAGGTTTTGGTCGACCACCCTCTGCCGGCACACCAAGGAAGTGTGTAACGTACGGTGCTAAGAGTCGGTCGGCGCGTGTGGGTAAAGTTGTACACCCCTGCAGGGTAAATCTTTTCGAAAAGCCGTGTCCACGGTTACAGAAGACTTGGTGATGGATTATGTGATCATAGACAACTTGAACCTAATCGTAAAACTTGATATCTATGTGTGAATAAGGATCCCTTCTCAGGGTGTCGAGGGGGTGATCCTAGGTGATAGGTTCAGGTGATGATGAAGATTCGGTGGATTCAACATGATGATATTAGAGCTAGAGTTGATATCGCTCTCTTACCCCTTTTTAAAATGGACTGAATAGACGAGCTTCTGCCCCCTCTTGTTTTACAAAGGAAAACTGGATTTCTGCAAAATAAGCTCCACATAAAGCCTCGTATACCAGCTTTGCTAACAGGTTGTACTAAGTCTTGCTGAGTCCCTGTACTCAGCTTTGCATGCTTTGTTTCAGACGAAGACTCTCCAACAAATGGTGGTTTCTAGGTCGACATCGATGAGTAGCTTGGGATTCCCAGGTGGCAGCCTGGAATCTATGGGCCGGGACGTCGCTGTTATGCTCCTGGCCTCTTAGGCCTTTTGCTATCTTGCTATTTAGAATAGCATAACTTCGCTTCCGTTCATTGATGAAATGAAAGGTCAGTGACCTCTGCTTGTAATACTTTGGTTCTTTTGCTCAGTTATGAGCTTGTATTATTCTTTGAGTCGTAGAGTCACTGTTGTGTTACCGATTCTCACCCTGTAGGTCCTAGAGATCTAGGTGCTTATGCCAGATGGAGATCTGGGTTTGTCTAGCCCCGACCTCCGGGGTCGCCACATCCTGGTTGCTTGTCAGATGAACGATGGGTGTAGTTGAAGGAGTTAGTGGTGTTGGTGACCTTGGATTAGGGAGGTCGGAAGAGTGTACCGAATCATTCAGGACTTAATGCTTCGAACACTCGTACCTAGAGCTTGCAAGTTGCAACAATGTATCAATTTTATATATGTGCATCTTAAATTAATCTATATAGTTAGTCACATCGTATAAATTAAGTAGGGCTTAGTTACAATTTTTTCCAGGGAATTAATTTGCAGCATTAGATAAACCTCCTTGCAAGACACGACTCATCCAAATACTCATATAAACAAATTCAACTCGATGTGTTTTTCGTGCCACCACACAATATTTCCTAGTATTACTTTAGAACAACTAAAAACACCACCACAAGTGGTTGTCATTAAAAATTTAAATAACGAGATCTTGATGGGAGCCTAGAACATTTTTGTAAGGATATCGCAAATAATATAGAAAGAAACCTGGTAAAATGGGCACTCCTAGTTATTCTTTGTCTACGAGAACGTCTTTTTTTATCAAGGTTTGTATGATTTGGGGATAACACTCGTTTAGCACGAAACATAGATTATTTCCAATTAATTTTAACTGTTCCCTACCAATAACCTATCTTTGGGAAATAATCATGCGGCACGGGCAAGGCTACTTGAGCGGTCCAAAATTATGCTACGTTAATAGACTCACTTTTCAATTAATTTGAAGTGTGTGTATTTTATAATTATCTTTGTAAAAAGTACGCAAGAATGGAAACATTGGTTGAGTAGTCGAGGGTTGCCTAACATTGCATACACGCTTTACTGTGATTATTTTAAGTATCCTTATCCGAAAACTATATTTGGAAAATAATTACAAAGAACTCACAGAGATTCTTCTGCCTATCAAAGGGGTTTCCATCTCCTCCTTCATTCCACAACTCGTTGCGGAAGATCAATACATCAGCATCAATATCAGTCTCGGCAGCCAGTGTGCCTAAGAAAGGGAGTAAGTTGGCTGTGAGGAAGATCAAGGATGACGGGAAGAAGGTAATGATTGTGTTTTTGCAATACTAAGTTGCCCGTTTGGAGAGAGTAGAGGCAATGGAGACAGAAACCTTGAGGATCTTCAGGAGTACTTCCAAGAACTCAAGCAGGCCGAGACAGAAACTGCTGATCGGTTGTCTTTCGAGTCTTTGGCCCCAAATGCACCACCGGGCCAACAACCACCGTATTATGTGCAACATAATGCTAAGGAATAGAAGCAATTAATGAAACTTTCATATTGTTGCGGTCAGAAACCCACCGGCGAGCAGCGACGGACAACACAGTAGAGCCGGGAGGCTCCCAGGACTGCGGCTGGTCCTGGTCCCTCGAGCGACGACCCGCAAAGCCTCGGCACGCACGTCCGATGCTGGTGCAAGGGCGTGCCACCTGACCTATACCTGGTCAGGAAGGTGATGGATTTGCTTCGCTTAGTTTCCTGCATGGCATACACGTAAACATTAAATACGAGCCTCGATCGGCTCTCAGGTTGTCCCGTGAATCGGCTCAAGGAGCCGATCCACCCATGATCCGTATGAGGTATACGATCAATGGTGGTCCTGCTTGATCAATATAAAGCTGAAACGACCTACGACGATTTAGGGTTTTCACCACATAATCGGAACATCCTACGCGTGATTGAGCCTGGCAGCCACGCACGGTGATAATAAACCGACCCTAGACAAGGCCTAAAAACCAACATGAAGTTGATCCCCGGAACATCTCATCTAGGGCTACCAGACTACACCCTACGTGCTACTGGATCCTTCAACCCGTTTGCAAGGCCTAACTATGCAGATATTAAAATAATCCTTGAAGAACAAGGAGCAATCATAACGGATCGGATCTACTAAATAATGATCAAGCGAGGTGCCGCCCTTACACCTAAGATAGGTGTAAGGGCGGCTAGATGTCTAAGGGTTGCATGGATGAAAGCATATGATACGATGAAACAATGCTAACCCTAACACATCTATGATAACTACGTTGCTCGCCATCAACAAGGCTTCAGCACGAGCAACGCTTGAACAACGAGTAAACGTGTACTGCCTAGATCGCAAGATGCGATCTAGGCAGCATGATGCTTACTCGGAAGAAACCCTCGAAACAAGGGAGTTGGCGATGCGCCTAGATTGGTTTGTGATGAACGTGATTGTTGTTTTTCTCAATAACCCTAGATACATATTTATAGTCCGTAGACTTTCTAACGTGAGAATAATCCCAACCGTGCACGAGCCAAATTCTATCTAACCGACACGTATCCTACTATATTTACAGATACACGGGCAAACTAGCCCAAACTTTGTATACAAGGCCGATTCATGTATTTCTTCCGTGTATATTCTTCAAGCCCATCTTAATCGCGGCCCACCTCTGATCCGGTCAAATTCTGGTGATAACACATGCCCCCCTGGTTTTGGAAATGATAATTCCAAAAACACTCTGATTTTCCTTCGTCGGGTCATGTCGTTACAGAGCAGAACCGTCGCAGTATCCTTCATCATGATGTCTTGCCTTATCAACTTCTCTGCAAGATTTGATAGCTTTAACATCACTTCCTCGGAAACCGTAGTGGCATTAAATTTCCACTATATCCCCCTTATTTAACTGTGTCGAACGGCTCGCCTCTTCATCCCCTTATTCTGTTCCAACCATCGGCACCAAAAAACCCTCTTTCCCAAGAGCAATGTCTTCCTCTTCCTCCGTCTCATCAGGCCTCTCTTTCCAATCTTCTTCCTCGAGCGAGCAAGAGTGGGACTTTGACTATGTGCCAGATGGCCCACCCGAGGCCCTCGTCGGGTCAGATGGTGACTTACCCCTGACCGATGGGGAGGACGACCTTCAGTTCCTCATCGAAGGGGAGCTGGAGAGCGAGAGCGAGGACGACCTCCACTCCTGGGCGAACTCCGCCTCCTCCGACGAGGAGGAGGAAGAAGAAGAAGAGGAGGAAGAGGAGGAAGAGGAGGAGGATGACTCCTCCTCCTCCGCTGGGTATCCGCCGGCCGAAGCGCTTCCGCGCTTGGGCGGACAGCGAAGACGATGATGATGACGAGGAGGAAGAGGCTCCGGCCGAGGGCTGGGGCAGCAGCGACGAGGAACTCTCCGGAAGCAGCGCCGACGGCAGCTACGATGCCAACGACGAGGCCAGCGAGGATTAGTAGTGTAGGATAGTAGTTCCTGAGCAATCAGTTCTTCTTTTGTTCTTCCCCTCTTGAGCAATCGGCTCTTCATTGTAAAAACCCCTCTTATTAATGAAGAAGTACTTCCAGTTAATTTTGCCGATAGTCAAAGTCAAACAATCCCCAAAAGAGCCGATGGCATCGCATCGGCCTCTACCATAAAACACGAGTAAGGCCGACCTAATTGCCCCTCCAAATGGTAACCTGCGACCTCCGTCTGAGAAAGCAACCTCAGATACCCAAATCGCCGCCCAAGCAGTTCCACGAATCCTTAACCGCCTCTTCGCCATTCGAATCAATGTTAGGATTAAGCAGCAAACACCTGAATTAATGCCCTATTCCGTTATTAATTTTAGGTTTCAGACATCCTGCTGCCGCATCCTTCTCTCCCAAACTCTATGTGTCTTGGCCCCCGTTCTTCCGAGAGTCCCGCTCACTTAATCTCATGCGAGGCCAATAGAATTCCCTTCGTGAACCAGAATTTAGATCTGACTTCCTGGGCCGACTGCCTGCGAGCCTGGCCTAATCCTCCTGGAGGTTGGGGGGCATGGTACAGTAGAGTGTCTAAAACCCATTATGCCACCTGGGAAACGATAGGGATAGCCGATGCTTTGTCATTATCATTGTCTCCTCTTGAAAAGAATGAGAACATTCTGAAAACCATTGGCTATTTTTGGTCTGATGCGCTGAATTGCTTCATGTTCGGCCATAGCCCCATGACACCAACTCTGCTGGACGTGGCCATGATCACAGGCCTGGACATTGCGTCCTCAAGCCCCTCTGCCTTTAAGTTGCCAAAGGTCCCTTTCACCCTTTCCTCTAAAACAGAGTGTACAAGCTGGGGCGCCTACCTCAGGCGTTACATGAAAACCAAAGGCCCTGTGACAGAGAAAGAGCACACGGCCTTCTTGAACTTCTGGCTGGAGCACTTCATATTCTGTGGTCCTTCACTCGCCCCAACCAAGAATTACCTTTCCCTGGCCTATGAACTCGCCAAAGGCACTCAACTTGGCCTCGGCAAACTGTTCGTTGGAGAGGTCTATCGATCTCTTCAACTGATGTCTGTCAAACTATTCTCCCAAAAGACAGTTAAAACAGGAGGCCCCTGGTGGTTTATTCAGTTATGGGCTCGACTGTACTTTCAAAACCGGATCCCAAACTTCCCACCTCCGGCCACCCGCACCTTCCCGGATGCTAATGGGAAGGAGATCCGATGCACTAGCTATGGCCAAGCTCCGTATAGTCCCCCGGGCAACGAAGCTGATCCCCAAGGAAGCAACGAGTGGTTCAAGATTTTCTTCCAAGGCTTGGACAACCCCCTGTTCTTTCCTTACACTGAATCGGAGAACTTTGAGAATCCAGTCTCCTTCCGATTAGACAGCTTTGCCGATGACGCTAGCACCCAGCACTTGTACTCTATCATGATCCGTCCTTGCTTTCTCCCAGTTGGCATGAGTACCTCAAACAGGATTATCAAGCCTGGTTATGAGTCTTACCAACCGGTGGTAGTATCCAGGCAGCTTGGTCTCGGGCAAGTGCCCCCACACTTCTTTCTCCACCACCGACGACAAGCGTAGCTGAACCGCCCGACATTCTTATCGGCCAAAGGTGCTATACCTTCTTTGACGTTCGGCCATTCCAATTCCTCACAACCTCTCGTTTCACCATCACTACCGATGGTTTCGAGACTTGGTGGTCCATGTGGAAGACCCACGCCTTCAGAAGAGCTCTAGGACCGTTGCTGAAGCAACTTGATGCCGAATATGACGTTCCTGCACACCAGGTATCATTACATATAAATTTCTTGCAATGGCTTATGGTGATTGTCTGTAACCTGGCTCTATCTCTTGGCAGCAACAAGATGGCCCAGAGCCCACGCAAGCCGATGGCTCCCCCTTCAAATTCCTTCCACCAGCCCCGGTGGTTCTCTTCTGTCAGAGCTCGCCACCCCTGAAGAAGGTCATAATGCAGAGCCAGCCGATTTCACCGAAATCGGCTCCCAAGAGTAAAGCATCCTCGGGGCCGCTTGCCCCCGAGCCTCAATCCGGACGAGGAAGGCAGTGAGGAAAGTAGCTTCTAGAAAAACCCTGAAGCGCAAAGCTCCTGTCCAAGAAAGCTTGCATGTAAGCTGACTCGTGCCTTGACTAAATTTATCTGTCCTCCCAGCCTTTTGCAATATGATTGTACTTCTTTTTACAAACTTCCATCGAAGAGAACTCCAGCGGGGAGGCACAGTCCAGCCAAGGGGACTCACACCCGGGCAACTCCGGGAGATCCACCACACAGAGTCAGACGGACTCGCCAGCGTCGGCTTCTAGGAAAAGGTCGACTCCCGAGCCTGTTGCTCCTCAAGCTTCAATCAAAACAGGGTCACGTGTGAAGCGTCGATGTGTCAAAAGGGCTCGCAAAGACCCACGAGTTTCCTCGCCAAGCCAGGAGGTTTCAAATGTAATTGCTTCACCAGTTCATATTTCATGCCGTCCCATTGCTACTTGGATCGGCTCACCATTTCTTTTGCAGACTAATGAGACCTCTAGCGGGGATGTTGAAGAGGTACTGATGCCCTCCGCCACGCTAGACCTAGCCACCTCGACGAGCGTGGCTGACCAAGTGGCTAGCCTAGCCAAGTCCACGGAAAAGCCGATCATCACAACATCGGCTGCTCCTCCTACTTTGGGAGAGGTACACTCCACTCCCTTGGCTCTACCCCTTTCTTTGTTGTATACTAATACTGCCCTTGTTCGTCTGTCAGGGTTTTGATCTTTCAAGCTTGCTGACGTTCGATCCTGAATCCATCGAACCGGCTACTTCCGAGGCAGGTGAAGAGCCAAGCCCTAGCACGATCCATGGTCCACTCCAGCGCCTCAAGGCTTTGCTCTCCTCCTCAGTTGAGACCCTGGTTGAAAACCCCGAGGCGATCAAGGGCATCCTCGAAGACATCCAGCCCCATCTCCCGGTGACACCGCAGGTGAAGCTTTGGCCAGCTCGTGACTCCGTCGGTCTTCGGGTCAAGGGTGCGATCGGCTCGTCAAAGAATTATCCTTCATCGCGCCCAGCTTCCGTTGAGAGCCGATATTGCGGACAAGTGTCAACGGCTCAACGAGAAAAAGGCCGCTTTAGACGCCAAACCGACACTTCGCCAATAGTGCCGAACTCGAGACCCTGCGTAAGGAACTGGAGAACCTTGAAGAGAGGGTCAGGGTGACCAAGTAGCTTATCCAAGAAAAGGAAACCGTCATTGCCCGCTCTCAAGAGGAAGCAAAAGGCCTCACAGCCGATCTGAAGACCGATCTGGCTGAAATTCGTGCCCTGAGCAGTCAGCTGGTGACGGGCAAAGACGAGGACGACGAGGCTGAGTTCGCCGAGGTGGATCGTATCCGTGCTGACGCCCTTCATGCCCTCAACGCGTTCCTTCAGTAGAGCCTCTCTGTGTAAACTGATAAATGTCTTGCTGAACTTGTACCTCTAGAGTCGATGGCTGTGCATCGGCTTTTTACATTCTGAAGTCGATGTCTTTGCATCGGCTGTACTTGTATACTGTTGTCTTCGCATATTTTCTCAAGTCGATGTCTGTGCATCGGCTGTGACTTGCATGTACATTTTTTTACTGGCCGATTTTTCTATCGGCCCCCAATATTTCACTGCCCATGTATCGCACATGTTCATCGCACATGTTCATCTGATTAGGTGCCCCCCGAGCCGAATCTGTCAGGTAACTGCAGATATCGGCTCTGTAGTTAGCCAAGGCACTGTAGCTTCTTTCTCGTGGCTTCTCAAAGATAACTGGCCGTGGGCCGCAGTCAAGTTGTGCCACAGGTGCTTCGTCTAATCCTGGAGCACTAAACTCCGCCGGAAGGATGAACACCATGTTTGTGCCAGCCGATGTCTCATCATCGGCTTTCCTTTGTCTGGGGCGCCACTCTTTCTTTTGTGGCCGACCTTCTTCGTCCAGAGTCCGCTGAATTTTCGCGGCCAGATCAGGCCGCGCCTTCCTTAACGTGTGCAGGTATAACCTTTCGGCTTCCTCCAAACCACGTAGTCGCTGAACCCTACGCTTTGGGGACGGCTGAGTCCATCAGGGCACCACCTTGGCCGGTGGTACTTATCTTCTTCATCATCGTCTTCTAACTCCTCGAGATCTTCCACCCGAGAGGGCTCAGCGTGCTTGTTCCGAGGCGGGAGAGGCCCTAGACGTTTGAACACGGACACGTCACCTGCATCCTTCTTCTTCTGTCTACATTCGGGCGGTTGCCGATTGTAGGCAATCGGCTCATTCCCGAATCCCAGCGAGTGTACGAAGAAGGGACAGTCCCAGTGCCTATCCATGTCGTCTTGCTCTCTTGACTTTTCCTTGGTGTGGCGCTCATATCTCTCCTCGTCGCGATCATGCCGACGATGTCTCCTAGCGTACCTGCTAGCCAGACGATCTCTTTCGTTGTCGTCATATCATCGGCGTTGGTCGTATTGACTCACGTATTTGTTGAGGAGGTGATCGGAGAGAGGTCGCTGATATCGCACGTTCTTCACTTCTCCCTCTGTGATGTAGCGCTTGCCATCGTGCCGGAGCCGATCGCGTGGAACGGCTTCCTCTTTGTCCTTGTTATGAGAGCAGCTGCCCTCGTCTCTGTCCTTACCAGGGTGGTGCCCAGGTCCTACCATGTTGATGTTGAACGAGAACCCTGGCTGGCACCTCCCGGGTAAGTGCACTCCACCATGTTAACAGCGGGGAAGGGGTGTGTGTCGACTTTCATGGCGTACTGGCTGAAAATTAGACGCCCTTGTTCTATCGCCATTTGGATCCGCCGACACCACACCCCGCAGTCGTTGGTGGTATGGGTGAACGTGTTATGCCACTTGCGGTATGGCTTTCCGTTCAGCTCTCGCGCCGTGGGGATTTTGTGGCCTTCGGGTACCTTTAGCTGCTTTTCCTTAAGCAAGAGGTCGAAAATTTGCTCAGCCTTGGTCACATCGAAGTCAAACCCTCTTGGAGGACCTTGTGGCTTAACCCATTTGCAGGACACGGGGCTTGCCCCCCGAGTCCATTCAGCCACTGCTACCTCTTGATCTCCCGCGAGCCTTCATCTTCATCCGCCTCAACCGGGACCACCGCACGCTTGAATTTATCCCGGTACACCTCCGGGTGGCGCTCGTTCATATAACGACAGCCTTCGCACCATATGCGCCGGTGAAGGGTAGTCTCGCTTGGGAGGCCACATCCTTGATCGGTGATGCGAGACCCACCACCGCCAACTCGATCGCTTCTTTTTCGGTCACACGAGCCGAATAGCATCGGTTCCTAACGGTCCCGAAGCGCCGGATGTATTCTCGACACTGTTTCTCCGCGCTTATGTCGTACTTGTGCTAGATCGGCAATGCCAGCCTCGGAAGCCTCTGAGTGATACTGCATGTGGAACTGTTCTTCCAACTGCTTCCAAGTCCGGATTGAGTCTGGTGGCAGCGATGTGTACCACCCGAAAGCCAATCCTATGAGGGACTGTGCAAAGAACCTCACGCGTAGTTTATCTGATGCTGAGATCGTGCCCAGCTGCGCCAAATATCGGCTCACATGTTCGATTAAACTGGAGCCATCTGACCCACTAAACTTGGAGAATTCAGGGAGCCGATATTTGGGTGGTAGTGGGATCAAATCGTACTCGTTGGGGTACGAATTGGAATAGCCGATTGCCCTCCTTTTCGGCACCATGCCGAACTGGTCTCTCAAGATTGTACTGATCCGATCCGCGGTGCTGGCTGCAGGAGTCGAACTCCGAACATTCGCCGGAGTGGCATACTTAGCCAGCCACGCTTGCTTCTCAAGCTCGAGCCAACCTGCAGGAGTTGAGCTCGGAGGTTCGTTGGAGTGGCATACTTAGCTAGCCACGTCCGCTTCTCAAGATCCGTTCCAGAAGTTCCTCCCGCTGTTCCGAAGTCCCCGCTGTTGCGGTCCGGTTCGTGAGTGCCCGAGTCATCGCAGCTCCGGCACGTATGTGCACGTGTATCCGTGAGGGATCTCGTTAGGCGCCTCATACAAGAACCGGTAATCACTAGGGTCACCACCGATCTTGTAGACGACGTATGCCGGTGAACTCGGCACTTCGGTGCTGCCAACGCGAACGGCAGCGGTGGTCGGGACTGGAGTGGTATCTCCCCTTGGTGAGTCCCTAGAGCTGGTCCTGACGGAGAGTGCTGATGCCTCATGATTTCCTGGATCACCCGAAGGGCGACACGCTCCAAAGTGTTCACCAGGCTCTCAGAATGGCGGTGCAGCGAATGAGCTACCATGAAATTAATCTCCTGACGCAGAGACCTGGTGCGTTCTTCTGACGGGGCGGACAGGTCCACTCCATCGAGCGCGCCTTCAGGTGAGAACCCTTTCCACCTGATGCCGTGTGAGCGGGTTCTCTGGAAAGAGCCGATGAGGTCGGCTTTGAGGATCTCTTTGACCTCGTCATACTTCTTCTTGAGCTCCTCAGTTAGATCTTCGTACGTGACTGGAGTACCTTCCGCCATCTCAGATGTAGATGGCGATGCAGTTGATGTCGAAGACGGTCCCACCGGGCGTGCCGAATGTGTTGCGGTCGGAAACCCACCGGCGAGCAGCGACGGGCAACACAAGAGAGTCGGGAGGCTCCCGAGACCGCGGCTGGCCCTGGTCCCTCGAGCGACGGCCCGCAAAGCCTCGGCACGCACGTCCGATGCTGGTGCAAGGCGTGCCACCCGACCTATACCCGGTCGGGAAGGTGATGGATTTGCTTCGCTTAGTTTCCTGCATGGCATACACGTAAATATTAAATACGAGCCTCAATCAGCTCTCAGGTTGTCCTGTGAATCGGCTCAAGGAGCCGATCCACCCATGATCCGTATGAGGTATACGATCAATGGTGGTCCTGCTTGATCAATATAAAGCTGGAACGATCTACGATGATTTAGGGTTTTCACCACATAATCGGAACATCCTACGCGTGATTGAGCCTGGCAGCCACGCACGGTGATAATAAACCGACCCTAGACAAGGCCTAAAAACCAACATGAAGTTGATCCCCGAAACATCTCATCTAGGGCTAGCAGACTACACTCTACGTGCTACTGGATCCTTCAACCCGTTTGCAAGGCCTAACTATGCAGATATTAAAATAATCCTTGAAGAACAAGGAGCAATCATAACAGATCGGATCTACTAAATAATGATCAAGCGAGGTGCCGCCCTTACACCTAAGATAGGTGTAAGGGCGGCTAGATGTCTAAGGGTTGCATGGACGAAAGCATATGATGCGATGAAACAATGCTAACCCTAACACATCTATGATAACTACGTTGCTCGCCATCAACAAGGCTTCAGCACGAGCAACGCTTGAACAACGAATAAACGTGTACTTCCTAGATCGCAAGAAGCGATCTAGGCAGCATGATGCTTACTCGGAAGAAACCCTCGAAACAAGGGAGTTGGCGATGCGCCTAGATTGGTTTGTGATGAACGTGATTGTTGTTTTTCTCAATAACCCTAGATACATATTTATAGTCCGTAGACTTTCTAACGTGGAATAATCCCAACCGTGCACGAGCCAAATTCTATCTAACCGACACGTATCCTACTATATTTACAGATACACGGGCAAACTAGCCCAAACTTTGTATACAAGGCCGATTCATGTATTTCTTCCGTGTATATTCTTCAAGCCCATCTTAATCGCGGCCCACCTCTGATCCGGTCAAATTCTGGTGATAACACACATCTAGTCATTTCATTGTCATGTTCGATTGGTTGGTGGCTTAAATGCATAATGGACTTGTTACTTTATGTTATAGTGAATAAGTTTCCTTGGAATATTACATGTATCAGATTTTATAAAGGAAACATTTTTATATAAAAATGGAGCTTTTTCATGACTTAGTAAGTAACATCGAAGAGATACACGAAACAAGAGTTCAACCCTCCCCTTTGCAGCATTTTATTATTCACATAATTGAGAAAGACAACCGAGGGCCAATCTATAGGCTGCAAAGTTATCCGAGGTGGGAAATACTTCAACTTGTGCACATGCAGCTATAATTTTTTTTTACCAAGAAACATTAATTAAAAATAAACTCAAAGATCCAATAAAAAAGTAGTTCACAATATGTGCACCGCCAACAAATAACATTGTCTCTAGTATATTGATATAGGAATTGCACAATTTTTTTAATGTAAACAAAGAAGTATTATTGCATGATTAGTGCAAGCTTAACCAAGTTTGAGGGTAGAATGTTTTATACAATGCAAAGCTGGAAAATAAAATAGGTATGTGTAGTCCAGTAGATAGTACTCCAGCTGCCTTGCAGATATGTCTTATTATTTTATGTCAAGCTCTCGTGATGAAAACTTCATTAGTATCACCCCTTCACTACTTCTCTCATTAATTCAGGCGGAGAAATTGAGAGGAAATTGTTTACAAGTTTTAATACCAAATACAATTTTCAAAGAGGAAGATGGAATGAGAATGACACTTGAAATCAGTTTGTGACCAAAACATCTCCTGGTATCTTTTAGTAGAATCCATGGTTAAATCCATTAAGACACTAGTTGTGCTAGTATGCAAATTCTTTGCTCTGACGTAAGGAGGAGTACCGATGTAGATTTTTTACCGGGGCCCACCGAAAAACCAATCTTACTAACACAAATACTAGTCATGTCACTATGGGGGGATGTGTGTTAATAAGAACGGGAGCATCACTCTCTCATCTAGAAGAATGATTGCCACGATAAGACTCAAAGTGGCTCACGTAGGAGCATCTCTATGCAATTTGTTCAAAACCATAAAATAACCTGTTTTATGATTTTGGATGAGAAAATGTCCCAAGCACATACGTCAAGATAGGGCGACCCCAATTTTTATACCGCTCCCCAAAAAACAACCCGATGGTTACAACACTGAAAAGGCATGGAACACCCATGTGTAGTTTTGGACTTTTGGTAATTAATGACAATCTATATAGACTATTGTTTGTACTGAGTTTTACATGAAGGGTTTGTCCATAGGGATTGCATGCTTGAAGATCATGCATTGGATTCAATGTTGGATGCCATGACGATAATGATATGGATTGTGTTTTTGGCATTTATATCATTGATTGGTATATACATATTTGATATGATAAAGAATAAGATCAAGTGATGACCAAGAATAATAACAATTTTATCTAGGACATATTTCCAACATTAGCAACCGATGCATAGAGGGGGAAATATCACACACGTTTAGGAATACATTCTCCTCGTCTTGTAGTGTTTTAGCTTGCATTCTTTTTATACGACCGATGGGTATAGTAAAGGTGTCATTGACAATCGTGGATTAGTGATGTTCGAGGAGTGTACTGAATCATTCATGGCACATCTACGCTGTAATTTGAGCTTGCAACAATGTTTCAATTTTTATGTACGTGCATCTTAACTTAACTTATAGTTAGTCACACAATATAAAGGGAGGGGGTCAATACAACTAAGATATCTAGTGATAGATTTTTATTTCTTTTACAACTTTACATAAACCGTCGTGCAAGACATGACTTGTCTAAATAAACTCAGTTGGTTTCATGACGTGCCACCACACAATATTTCCTAGAATTACTTTAGAAAAAATAAAAAAACACAACCACAAGTAGTAGTTATTAAAAAGTTAAATAAAGAGAACTTGGATGGGAGGCTAGAACAGTTTTGTAAGGATATTACAAGAATTATTCATGGAAAGAAACCTGGTAAAAAGGGCACTCCCAGTTCTTCTTTTCCTATGAGAACATCGTTTTATCATGGTTTGTGCGATTTGGGAACACCACTCTTTTAGCTCCAAACATATGATTTTTCTGATTAACTTTAAGTGTCCTTAACAAATGACCTATCTTTGAAAAAAATTCCAGGTAGCACGAGCAAGACTGCTTGAGTTGTTCAAGGTTGTATTACATTGAATACACACATTTTTGCAATTAATTTGAAGTGTCTCTATCCGATAACTTTTCTTTGGTTAGACCGGATCGAGGTTGTGTAACATTGCAAACACACTTTATTTTGATTAATTTCAGGTGTCCTTATCTAGAAAATATGTAATTTTTTTACGAAGCACTTAGAGAGATGCTTCCACCTGAAAGGGGTTTCCTTGTCCTCTTTCATTCCACAACTCATCGTTGAAAATCAGTATCTCAAGATAGACACTTCTAGAGACAAATCACTCGCCACAACGAGTATGCCCAAGATAGAGAGTAGGTCGGGTTTGAGTAAGATCAAGGATGAGGAGAAGAAGGCAATGATTGTGTTTATTGCAATACGAAGTTGCCTGGGGTTGGATAGATTATCGGAAATGGAGGAAAAAATAGTAAAACACAACATCCAACGCTTTACGGAGCTTGGGGAATAGAGAGGCATATGATCATCAAGGGCCTCTCCCTTCTTTGTTCCTGATCAACTCGCTTGAGTCGTCAAACTTTATTTTGGTGATGTCATATTGCAGATTGACAGAGAATCAAACCCTAGTCCGACACCAGGGGAGTTACTTTAATGAGAGGCAACCAATACCATGAACCAGAGATGGATAGTAGACTAGGAGGAGTCCAATTCGGAGAGAGATAAATCCACGCAAGTATGGACACCAGCGCCGGATGCAAAAAAAAGTGCAATCCATAGTCGCCCGAGGGTCACATATGTCAACTAACAATGGTTTTTTAAAATTTGTGGAATCGAGAACAGTTAATTCATCACTTAAATCTGTTAGATACGACAAAGAAAAAAGATTGATCCAAGATTGCACACTTCATGCAATTGTCGGTTTGTCGACACTTGAAAACCTAAAAAGACAACCCCTTGTACAAAATGCGTATGTTACAATTTATAGCTAACATAGAGCCAAGTCACGGACAACATGTGTCTAAACCACTGCACATGCCATCATAGTTTCAACTTGTGTAACCGTTATAAACTTATTGTTTAATGAAATGTGGTCACTATCATCCAGATAGGATCTAGCTTATACCCTCCCCGTAGCGTTGCAAACATCTTCGGCAATTGGCTAAATGGGATAGAGGTCAGGTTTAGGAATCTTATCAGGGTGGGAGCGTTAGCCGTTATATGGTCGCTCTGACTATGTAGAAATGACAAGGTTTTCAATGACATAAATTCTTCTCTTATGCAGGTAATTTACCGGTCTACGGCTACGCTCCGTTTATGGTCGCCGCTTCAGCGCTTGGAGGACCGCGACCTCTTTACGGAGGTGTCTACACGATTGGAGAATACTGCCAAAGAGTTCACTATCCAACATGGGTGGCTACATAGTCTAAGGATAGCGGCTCCATCACCATGATTTGTTCGCCGGTTATGATAACTCTTTTTGTAGTTGATACTTTTTAGTTTGGTTGTGAAACGGCTGTGTGCATCCTAGTTATGCAGAGATCGGGTGTATTACGTCAAATCTGAAGTAATAAAATGCCCTTTTTCGAAAAACTAAAAATCTAAGATATATGGACCTGCTTGACAAACTACCAAGCAATGGCCGTCCTTTATGTGATGTGTTGATCAGCTGGTTCGGTTTTGCTAGTCCTAGCTCGTGGGCAGCTTCTTATTGGTATCGGCTCAAATGCTAGTGCTCTTCCTTTTGACGTCTACTTTTTTGATGAGCTTAATTAGTATGGGAAACTTGGTCACCGGCTCGCCCCCCGCGGGTGGATATCGTTGAGTAGATAGATAGTCATGTATGAAAAGAGCCATCGAGTGCACAACATCTGCTATATCCATAGGTAAGCAGGGAGAAAAGGAAACACGATCGACAGATTGAATACGTGTTCTTGCACTACAGGCGATTTAATTTCTCAATTCATTATCCATGAGATGTTGTATACATTCCATGACAAAGGAGTTCCTCAGTCGCGGTTTGGATGCAAAAGTTGAAAGTGCTTGCAGCTGGTTAGTCGTGGATACAAAAGGATAGACCATGTTTGTGCCAATGTCGACCACGTAAAGCGTCCCAATGCAGTCATCATCTCTAGTGCAATATAATTCAAATTTGATATTGTATTTGCATGAGTGTTCAGTTGGGCATATACCTGCTAGTAGCATGGTTCTGCAGCTAGAACGAGCCCGTTCTGTTTAAAACTGTTCGTGATGTTTTTATAAAGCAGACGATTCGCGTAAACATACTGTCTCCGATTGTCAGAAACACAAATGGGAGAGCACCACATACCATTTACGCGGGCCTCTAAATCGCACATGGTTGTTTTAAAGAAAATATGTGACCTGTCGATGTCGGAGAAACCGTGTGCTTTGTTTTGGCATATCGTCCACTCTTGCATAGGGACGTTTAGATTTATCGTGTGCGACAACCCATTTTAGCCGTGTACGACGACTCGATCTCTACTAGTGCGTATTCTTGCACTACGGGCGATTTAATTTCTCAATTCATTATCCGTCAGATATTGTATACATTCATGCTTTTCATTTAAGGATAAGATCATGAAAAAGGAGTTCGTCAATGGCGGTGTGGATACAAAAGTTTGAAAGTGCTTAGTGCTGCTTAGTATCGTAGATACAAAAGGATAGACCCTGTTTGTGCCAATGTCGACCGCGTAAAGCGTCCCAATGCAGTCATCATCTCTTCCCTTTGTCTCTTTTCTGCAGATTTGTCCCAAACAAGTATATCTTCGTGATTGGATATATGAGTCGTCACCAAGAAGGTGGTTTCAACCTAGCTTAAGCACACCCAACACACACTTACTTTTTGGTAACCGTAGAACTGTAGGGTGGCAACGAGGAAAGATGTCTGAAAATGTGTTCTTTTGCCTAGCCAGTCGTGTATAGTGGATTTTCTCGTCAGCCTTCAGTGGGCGCGCGCTAGGGGTGGCCGGCCCGCCGGTGGCATCTAGCACCGGCGCCATCCATACCAAGCTTATAAAACGGTTGACAAGGAGTCTCATTTGTGCAAACGGTGCGCTTCTCTCGGATTAACAGAAGAGCGCCATACAGTCGCACCATAATCATCTGCAACAAACTCATTTTTGGGGATCGATGGCATTTCTGCTGGTGACATTGGGCGCGACGAGGAGCGTCGGCAGCGGTAAGAGCGTGGAAGGGAAGAGTAGCGGCCAGTCGTGGCGGCGAGCGCCGGCGCCGGTGAGGCAGCTGTTCTGGAAGGTGAGGCGCGCGGTGCTGCGGCCGAAGCGCCGCGCCGTGAGTTTTGGATACGACCTGAAGAGCTACTCCCAGAACTTCGACGACGGCCTCTGTTGTGGATATACTTCATAGGTATACCATCGACATGGTCCGATTCCGGCAAGCCCGGGTGGCCCACAGATGGTGGTGATGGCGTATGGCCCACCGGGCGGCCCAGTTGTTGTTGATCAAGATGGAAGATGTCCAACCCAGGAACAAGGAGCCGGATCCGAACCGACCTATGAGGTAGCCGGATCCGAACCGCCCTACGAAGGTAGCCGGATCCGAACCGCCCTACGAAGGTAGCCGGATCCGAACCGCCCTACAGAGTTACCCGGATCCGAACCGACCTACAGAGTTACTCGGATCCGAACCGACCTACAGAGGTACCCGGATCCGAAGAGGTCTGTGCCAGGAGTCAGATCCGTGAAGGCCCATGAAGGAAGCCGGATCCATGACGACAAGTTAGGAATAGGTGGATCCTTGACGTTCACGGCAATGTAATATTCCGTAGTTAGGCAACTTGTATTCCGGGTAGGACTCTCCATAGAAACCTTAGATCCGGGCGCCTATATAAGACGGATCCTGGGAGCCCTAGAGGCAGATCTCGAGCTAGAAACGAGACAACCACAACTCATTGTAACAACGCGAAAGCGCCCAGATAATTCCAGACAAGCAGCAGTAGGCCCCGTCATCGTGCGGGTGTTCCGAAGTTGGGTAAATCGCGTACCACCGTCCCGTGTGCACTCCGCCCTATGGCCCCTACTTCTTCTCCCCTCGTGAGGATCCCTCCTCCGAGGTACCGTCGATTAGGCAACGACAGTTGGCGCCCACCGTGGGGCCAGCGGCGTCTGGAGGCCGGAACCGGGAGGGTTCCACCATGGGAAGCTTCAACTTTCCGATCGTCCTTCTGTCGAATTCTGGATTCCAACTAGGACAGACCCCGTCAAGTTCTTCATCATCCCAATCGGCGGGTTACACGTCTTGATCGGCGAGACCGTCGATTTCGACGGAAACGCACTGGTAAGTACTGTAGCTACGACCGCCGCTGCGCTGGACGAAGCTGCAAAGATTCAATCTGAGTTGCTGGACCTTCCTAGGGAAGACTCCGTCTTAGATCTGAAAATTTCAAATCTTGATTTTGGTAGCCGGATCCATACCTATTTTTGGTAGTCGGATCCGCACCTATATATTTTGGTAGCCGGATCCATACCTATTTTTGGTAGTCGGATCCGCACCTATATTTTTTGGTAGCCGGATCCATACCTATTTTTGGTAGTTGGATCCTCACCTATGTTTTGGTAGTCGGATCCATACCTATTTTTGGTAGTTGGATCCGCACCTAATTTTTTGAAGCCGGATCCGTACCAAAATTTTGGTAGGTGGATCTGAACCTAAATTTTTGGAAGTCGGATCCACACCTAAATTTTGGTAGGTGGATCCGCACCTACAGGACCACTGCGACAATCAATCTCGCACCGGCTCGACGGAACGCCGAAGAAAACCGCCACGACCGACGTTGACTCCGCTCCAAACAGCTAAGTCCCTATTTATATTTAATATTTTAAAATTTTATGGTCACGAGATTAAGATTGGTTCACTCATATCTTGAGTCTTTTACCGCTTTCACTGTTGGTCATATCTTTCCCACGATTTGCCTCGCGCTCGTGAAAAACTTTGTACTGTTTTTGCCGCTTAAGGCTCCAGTACGCTGCAAAAATTCCGCTTTCGGGCGTTAGCTTAAGTTTTCTGGCCTACACGTTTTGTGTTGTTTTATGTGTGGATTCCTTAGTAGTGACATCTCGGTACTTAAAGCCGGCCTCTGTTTCTGAGGTTCTTGATTGTTTTGCTATTAAGCGCTATCGCCTCAGCAGATGTTCTGTGTTTAAAGTTTGCCGTCTCGCGAAAAGTCAAGCATATAAACCAGAAGAACGGATAAACCAGCACTTGCTTAAAACGTATAAATTACATTAACTGTTCAAGATAGTCGAGTTTTTTCCGCCTTGACAGTTTTATGTTGTTCAACTGCTGCATAGTTTCAGCTTTAAAACATTTGTTCAAAGGCCGTTTTTGTTCCGCCTTACATTTGTTCGTTGAACATAATCAAAGAAACAATTTAATACAAATATGTTTTTATGTTTATGTATCAGGTACATGACACTTGGAC
The DNA here is from genome assembly GCF_022539505.1 of Lolium rigidum. NCBI lineage: Eukaryota > Viridiplantae > Streptophyta > Magnoliopsida > Poales > Poaceae > Lolium > Lolium rigidum. The sequence continues at coordinate 119,525,004 of NC_061511.1, forward strand.
GTACAATAGTCCTCGATTTAAGGTGTTTTCAAGCAGATCTAGCACCGCGCGAAGCCCCAGGGGAAGCTAGCCGGATCCAACGAGAGAAGGTTAGGCGGATCCATGGCGTGCACAGCTGGAAAAGCAACTTGAGTCTTGATTCCGCTATGCTTAGCCGGAACCAACCCTCGGGGGCTGCGGTTTGATCTTAGGTGAAAAGTGTATTTCCTTTCGGGTATCAGTGCTGGAAATTTCCGCCAAGATGCTTGGGATTTACGCTATTCCTAAGTCACATATAAATATAAAGCTACTCTAAGAGCACCAAGCCGGATTTTCAAGTAAATTCACCTTGGCGCTCGGGGGCTACATCGATGAAGTTCTCTTTGGAGCAATAAGCCGGAAATTTTCCACCTTGACGCTTAGGGGCTAAGTTTCTGAGCATCGAGTCTCCTTGGAGCAAGCCGACTCAACGCTCGGGGGCTACATACATATGGTTATGTTAAGAAAATTTTCAAAGATGGCGAAAATCTGGCTAACTAGTCGGATCCGCACCTAATTTTTTGGTAGCCGGATCCGTACCTAATTTTTGGTAGCCGGAGCCGCACCTATATATTTGGTAGCCGGATCCGCAACTATTTTTTGGTAGCCGGATCCACACCTAATTTTTGGTAGTCAGATCCGCACCTCAATTTTTGGTAGCCGGATCCGCACCTAATATTTTGTTAGTCGGATCCGCACCTATATTTTGGGTAGTCGGATCCACACCTATATTTTGGCTAGTCAGATCCGAACCTGCATTTGGTTAGTCGGATCCATACCGAAGATTACGTTGGATGGTGTCTTCGAAGAATCTGACCATTGGATCATGAAGTTTCCGACCAATACTTGGTTTGAGATATAAAGTTTGGAGTCCTTCAAGATTCTTTATTATTCGTTCCAGCCAAAGGATGAAGATATATGCGCAAGCTCAGCTGGATGGAAGAACGGTGAATCTTGGAGAACTCCGGGGGCTACTGTTGTGGATATACTTCATAGGTATACCATCGACATGGTCCGATTCCGGCAAGCCCGGGTGGCCCACAGATGGTGGTGATGGCGTATGGCCCACCGGGCGGCCCAGTTGTTGTTGATCAAGATGGAAGATGTCCAACCCAGGAACAAGGAGCCGGATCCGAACCGACCTATGAGGTAGCCGGATCCGAACCGCCCTACGAAGGTAGCCGGATCCAAACCGCCCTACGAAGGTAGCCGGATCCGAACCGACCTACAGAGTTACTCGGATCCGAACCGACCTACAGAGGTACCCGGATCCGAAGAGGTCTGTGCCAGGAGTCAGATCCGTGAAGGCCCATGAAGGAAGCCGGATCCATGACGACAAGTTAGGAATAGGTGGATCCTTGATGTTCACGGCAATGTAATATTCCTTAGTTAGGCAACTTGTATTCCGGGTAGGACTCTCCATAGAAACCTTAGATCCGGGCGCCTATATAAGACGGATCCTGGGAGCCCTAGAGGCAGATCTCGAGCTAGAAACGAGACAACCACAACTCATTGTAACAACGCGAAAGCGCCCAGATAATTCCAGACAAGCAGCAGTAGGCCCTGTCATCGTGCAGGTGTTCCGAAGCTGGGTAAATCGCGTACCACCGTCCCGTGTGCACTCCGCCCTATGGCCCCTACTTCTTCTCCCCCTCGTGAGGATCCCTCCTCCGAGGTACCGTCGATTAGGCAACGACAGCCTCGTCACTGCCCACCGCCTGTAGCAACATCGGCAGGGGGAACATTATTTGTCTTTCTTCTTCTTTTCACTTTTACTTGCCGCCCGGCCGGACCACGTTTTGAGGTCGGAAAGTCGAAGTGATTTGGTCGTGTAGCATAGCTACCCAGTACTGTTCAATTGCTCATACTCATGTTAGGTGATGTTGAAAATCTAAACTGACCAATGAAGTTAGACAGTGTATATGCTTCCATACTCAACAGACTGTCACTTGTCACAACGGAATTGCTCGTGGATAACTTCGGCTCTTGGCCCAGTGATTTGGAGCAGATTTTACCACTTACGTTTATTTTTATGTGTAGGATCTCTACTGTACTCTTCTAGTGAAACGTCACAAGGACTTCTCTTCCTGCTGGAGTGTAATCCGTTTGAAAGAACAATAGAATGGCTCATAGGACTGTAAAGGGGCAGCCCGGTGCATGAAGCTTCCACTTTGCGCGGGTACGGGGAAGGGTCGGACTTACTCTTGGGGAAGAGTATTTCCGTTACAGTATTATTTTCATACCAATTGGTTCAGTTATAAAAATCATTATACCAATGACATAAAGCTCACCATTATAGGGTCCACATGTCCAAACTAAGATAGAAGGTAAAATGGTGTTCAAATGAGGACACCGACGAATTAAAGCTCACCCAATGATTTCACCAACTTATATATGGGAGTTCCTGTTTTCCCTAGCACTGACCCTACTTCAGTTTGTGTTCGGTTGCCTGCTATTCCTCTCAAAGTATGGCATCATCCTTGGACTAGTGAACTTTGGGAATTCTTTTTTTTTTTTTTTTGAAAAGGGAGAAACTTTGGAAATTCCTATGACCATCAATCATTATATCATCTGGATGTTTCTCAATTATGCTTACATGATCAATATATAGAAATACTTATGTTCTTTAAAGCACAATATCATGTAAGTCATGTTCTTCCTAATATCACGAAAAAGCACAATTGTGCATCTCAATACCAAACTCGTGTTCATAGTCACCTACACTGCAAAGAATCCGCGAGAAAAATAATATTATACCCAATGCATCATCAAATTAAAAAACCCATACTTTCATGCGGAATCGGTGTTTCCTAACGACCAATGTACAAAAGATCATACACCTACTTATATTACGTCTTCCTAAACCTAGATTCAATGATTATCAACCAACAATCACACCAAAACTGGAAGCCCCCTCCCTTTCCAAAAAAATCCTCAATCTACGACACACAAGAGGTAGCGAAGAGCGCATGAGAAATATGTAAAGACTATATAACCATAGTCAGAGGGACGCAGAGGACAATTAGATAGACGAAGGTCGGTGGCATCATTGCTAACGATCGCTGAAGTGCGCTTCTATTCATCTCCTCCGTTGTGCAAATGACAACTGAGAACAAGGAGAGCTAGGGCCACACAATGAGCTGACAAAACCTCAAGGTCATTTTCATAAAATTTTCACACGCCCGTGGATCCACGTACGCCGAACATGTTGCTGATACTAATCTAAATATCTATAATTTATGCAAAATGACGTCTAATTCACTGTGCCATGCAAGCAAAATCGTCCATGCTTGCATCGTTGCGCACAGGGATTACAACCTCACTGAAATTTCCGTAGTTTTTGGAGGTACCAAATATAACCTAAACATTTTTTGGACCAAATTCTAACTATTTCATACTTATTTATTTCGTTGAAAGCTGACAAAATTTGAGCGATAAAACCAGAAATAATCTCTAAAAAGTTTTAAAAATTTGGCGGTCCTGAAAATTTCTCTTTCCCAAAATAAAAACCAGCAAGTTTAGCCCGGTGAAACTGCAATTTGCAAGTCCATGGGATAATTGAGCTGGCGCGAATAGTTTATGTACCACCGGTGCATTTAACTTCAAATTTCCCTTCGAAAAGGAAATACTATAGAAAAAGGAAGGAGGGAGGGAGAGAACAAAATAAAAGTTAATCATGTGATGTGAAATGATGACGTGGGTCAAAGAGAATTTGATCAGATTAGAACTAATCTAATAATCTTATTGTACAAATTTGTTGATCTCATGTCAAAGAGATTTTTTGCACGAGGTCATAGTTATGTCGCCATCAAGAGATGTGCAAGGTTGGTCATTAGGTAGATCATGAGGATAACTCCATCTAAAAAAGGTTGGTCACGATACATACAATCACGAGTGACTCAGGTAACGTACGCCTACCTTCCCTAAAGGAAAAGTTGAGAATAAGCACCACGACAACTCACACCTACAGTCTAGATAGGGGCCGGTGTGCTAAGTAGCGGCAAGTCGGCCATGCTTGATCTGTCGATCAGCCGATCGGGTTGGCGCCGTAGGCAGCTCCCTTTTTCTATTATTCAGCTTAGTCGAGTGATTCTGCTCGCTTTTGACAATGGCTAGTGCTCTTCCGTCTTCTACCTTTCCTTTTAGAGATTAGTGTGACGTAGAAAGTTGCCGGTTTATGTCACTGGTCATTAGTGGCAAGTTGTGGTATGTAGGTGCTATCGTTCTGCTTCGACGTACTTACTATTAGTCCCAAGATTAATTAAGCATGTCCGAAGATTTAAAAATCTTTATATCCGAACTTTGGGACTATCCTTATGACTGTATCGTGGTGTGTTAGCGCTGTCAAATTGCTCTTTGTCGCGGATACGAGAATACTTTAACTTGCAAATCGCTTTGTGGAAACATCTGGTTGGTTTGATGAGGCTGATGACCTGATGCGCGCCATCCAGACCTGAATGGATATGTACGCCTGTCATACGCGTAAAGCGTCCTTGTGCAGTCATGTGCTTGTCTTTCACCTCCCGCCTTTTATTTGTTTTATTAAAGATTTGACCACCTTTGATCAAAGAAGAGTATCTTCTTATGTAAGTCTTCACTAACCCCCCTTGTGCTTGAACTTTGACATGGCAAAACTTTTTGGGGCGGACGGTCAAAGGGAGTGGAAGAATCGAGTTCGAATCAAATCGAAGCTGATCTCAATTATATTAATCGAATGGTAGATCTAACTAAGTCTACGCGAAAGGTATCAAATCACTTCGTCAACACTCAACAACACAAAAGAGCATCTCCACCGGCGCGTCCCGTAGCGATCTCAATAGCAATTTGGAGATCCGGTGTATTGTCTTGGATCACACCGGACACCTAATAAGTACCGGGAAAGTTTTGGAGTCCAATACAATCGCCGGCAACTGCATGCCGCCCCCTTCGCGCAGTGTGCCGAACGGACGCGCCGTCGCATCGCACCACATAGGAGTAGGCGTGTGGGGTGTCGTCCTGGTAGCGAGAGTAGCCTCCTGTCGTTATTAAATGCACGCGTGGAAAAGGTGGTCATCGTCTTCAATGGGCGCGATGGTTCCCGAGGCGACGACTCGACGCGTGGAAAAAAAACCTTATCGGTGATGCGACGGGACGCCGTCCGCCGGTGACGACACAATTTCCTGCTCATGAATGTGCACCGCCACCCGCTATAAACCGCACATCCCTCCCCGTCTCCATCCATTACACCGCTCTCCTCCTCTTTTAAGCCCTAGCCGCTGTTGTCATCTCCTCTCCACCGTCATGGCGCATAATTACGAGGCCGGCGGCAACGGCAATGAGACCGGCGTCGGCGTCGGTGAAGACACGCCGCACAACCTCAAACTCGACGAGGCGGAGGTGTTTGACCGATCCTGTCCTCTCGTGCCGCCAAACGTTATAGTTCGTTCGTGTAAATGGATCTACACTCTCAAATTGGCTGCCGACAACGCACATTTACAGACCATTCATCAACAACCTATCGGGCTATCATGTATCCTCCTCTGCCGCCGACCTTCCTTTTACGAGGGTCTCCCATCCCCAAAGGTCATTGCTACATCACTCTATGACTGTAGGATGGCAACGCGGATAACTAAGATGTCTGAAATGTGCTTTTGCTACTGCCATTCTGAAGATCATGCTTGGTTGAGTGCGTGAGTGGTGCCCGGCCCCGCCGCTGACGGAGACGCATGTCCAACCCTCAAGATTATAAGCAGCTGCGAGCGCTCGTTTGTGCAATACACTGACCATTAGTTTGTGCTCGTCGGATCAGAGAGTAGCTAAGGAAAAACACTTTAAGGCTAGTCTCACAGTTACAGATAGAGCAACAGAACATACACAAGTGTGATAAGTCAATCAGTAGCGAGCTGAGTTGGGAAGGGGCTTGGAGTGAGCCGTGGAGTGTGGTGTGACAGAAGATGGCGTCTCTGGGAGCTGCTGGCGGCACGGCGTGGCGGGCGCCGGCGCCGGTGAGGCAGCTGTTCTGGAGGGTCAGATCCAGCTTGAAGAACGCCGTGATGCGGCAGCCGAGGCGCAGCGCCGCCAGGTTCGGCTACGACCTGCAGAGCTACTGTCTGAACTTCGACGACGGCCGCGAGATTCAGCTGCCTAGCTAGTGACTAGCGATCAATTCGAGCTAGTCTTGTGTAAAGAATTTTGATTTTATTTCCGACAACCCGGCCATGGCTTGAGAAGCTGGGGATCTGGGAACGTCGCCACCACTTTTCAATTTTCTTGTCTAGGTAGCTGATGCATATCCATGAGTATTATATACATGGTTATGTGCATCAGAATGATTGATCGTTTGTACATATAAATATTGACCACTCGATCAGCTAGTTGTCAGAACGGAATTGCTCATGTATGCCATATTTGACTTCTTGGTATGCACAAGCATGTTGACAACATATATACTTCCACGATTTTTTCTCTGTGGCATGTTTTTACCGGAGTACATCGGAAATCCGGTTACCGCGAAATCTCGGAAATCTTAAGTATGAGTTTATTTAAACAAATTTGAATTAAAATAGTTCGGGCATCAAACAAAGAAATTTCTAGCAATGGTAAGACCGTCCCAGCAAATAGTGCGCCCTTGAATCACATTATCACGATCCAATGTTAAAGCTCAATTGATAACATTATCTATCCAATATTTAGCCTTTCAATGTTTAAATTGGATAGTTTTACAAACAATATCGTGTGCAGTTTTTGTTCTCAATGCTTTCATGGGATGACCTAGTGGGTGGGGGGAGGGGAGGAGGCGGTGTCACGTTAGAAAAAATTCCCACTGCCTTTTCCCGCATCTCGTAGGCCCAACTAGAGGTGTCAAGGGGCTACTGGCTATGTTGGCTCTACTCTTTTAGCTCAACTAGCATAGAAATGGGTCATGATGAAAGTCGGAAGAAGAGAATTTCATGAAGGCCGGAGGGGAGGACTAGCTAAGGGAGGTTCAAGTCTCCGCGCTGTTGAGGGGCTTGCTTGGTGTCCCGGCTTCACAAAAACGGTATGCAAGTGGGGGCGACAACACAGGTGAAGCGCAGAGTCCTACCTTTCAGGGTGAAAACCCAAGGTCTGGCCATAACTGGTTGTGCCTGGCAGTGACCTTGGTGGAGGCATTGTTTTGAGAGCGGGGACTATCTTCAGGGTGAAAACCTAAGATCTTCGATCGGGCGACGACGGTGTTTGGGAACTGTTCCCTTCTTGGAGGCGTCGCTTTTTGGAGAGTCTGTAATTCAGGTGTTGTCATGGCGGTGGATGTATTATTGTTGTTAGGTCCGAGATACTGTAGTGGGACTTTTGTTTCTTAGTTTTCTTTTCCTTTTTTTGGTTGTGTGCATCTGTAGTGCCATTAGGGTGGTGCGTTGTTGCAGAGGCTGGGTGTAATTGGTATCTTCTTGATATTAATATATTCCCTTTATCGAAAAATAGCATAGAAATGGGTGGTCGGTGCTTGTTGTGTTCTTAGGTGGACGCAAGATCGGTTTGTGCATACCGTTTTGGTTGCTTTAAGTGAGATTCATCGTTGGACGACGGGCGGGACGTTCTTCTTCTATGATCTACTCGAACAACGATGACACATCGCACAACTTTGGTCCTTTTGCAATGGACCAATTCATTGCTCGACAAGCAACATTGACCTCCAAGTTCTCCATCCAGATCTAGGCAAGTTTTTTTTTAAATGAAGCTTGAATCCCCGTCCTCTGCATCAAAATGATCAACTTTTTATACGTTCAATATAGCCTTAAAAAGGAGATACAAAGATCAACACGGATTTACCTTAGTAGGGACAACTGGTGGCAAGACCTACAAGTTTGATGAAGGAGGTGGCCATGTTGGGGCCGTGCATCCTGACCTCACACATACACCCATAATCTTAATACTGAATGCCTTACCAAATCACCTAAAGGCGAGTCGGGAGTTCAAACTGGCCTAGCATGCCATCAACATGCACCATTGTCACCGCTGCCATTTCCACCGACCCATCTTCAGGACAGGGATCAAGGCATTGATCTTGTCCTGCCATCGACGTTGCACGGCACCATATATCGCCACCACCATGTGCACATACATCTTTAGGACAGGGGAGATCTATTCCTGCTGGTTTCTATTTGTGGTGCTACGGTGGCGGCGGCGGCCATAACCGATAGTGGACGCGACACTTGTGCGAGACGGCGCATACTCCAAGTATCATGGATTTCTATTTTAGATCTTTTTGTGTTCTTTTTGGATTTGTTTCGTGGCACCTAAGTGCAAGGTTGTCTCTTATGGTTTCAACATGTGTACAAGGTTCTGCATGTGTAAACATTTTAATGTTGTTGTTTACTGAAATTTGGTTGCTACTAAGAAAATGACATATATGAAACTGGTTAGCCAATTATTAGCAATTAACCGTCAATATATACAAAATCAAAAGTAAATGATATGATATTTTATTGCATTATGGTACTAATGAAACTAGTTTGATGTTCTAAATAGTAATTTAGTTTTACATTAAACGGGTTAAGCTTGGCAAACTTTAATTTTCACTAAACATTATATGCGAGTAATATGAAACCGAGGAGTACCAAGAAATGGTCTTCATTTATGTGATGTGTCGATATGCCGGTTGGGTTTTGCTTGTGAGAAAGCCTCTTTCAAGGCAGCTTCCTGTTGATATCGGCTCAAATACTAGGGCACATTTTGTAGGTCCTAGGACCTCTAGCCTGTCCGTAGGGATACGAAAATGGGATTGTTTGCCCAGGCTCACTCCATGTTGTGGCCAGCACGAACATTACAAAACCTTCGGGCTAGGCCCTAGAGCTACTTCCAAATCATTCGTTCCTCTGGAGCCTTGCCCATTGTGGTGCGAGGGTTGCACGCATGGGGAAGGAGAGCGCGACGAGGCATCCCTTCGGGAACACGCAACATAGATCCCCTCACCACCCCCACTCCCTCATCTCACTCTCCCTCTCACCACTCTCACCCCATCTATCACATCACATGTTGGCGGTTGCACTACCTCAGACGAATCCACCGCATCGCCGCAACGACGAATAGCGGGGCCAGACGCGGAGAGCAAGGCGACATCGAGCACGACCACGACCGTCACTTGCACCGACACCATGATTGCGAACTGAATGCAACCTCGATCTCGCCGCGGCCATCTCCGATGGCGGTAAGCGTTAGTACCATCATCTCAGACGCTTATTTTCTGTGGATATGCACGAACACACACGGTGTTAGAGATTGCAATGACATGCACAATAGATATATTAAGATAACCTATAGGGTAGGATTAGATTTGCGTATTAGTTGTGGTTCGTCGCGATTTAGTGCAATCGGGTAACGGTTTTGAGGATTACAGTTATGCCTATCTTTGATCGAGTAGTTTTACTAGCATGCACGATACATTCGGTGTATATCTATTGCAGAACTGGAATTATTGTAGATGTGCAAAGAGGATAGGGTTTTGCACCACCATTTATTGATCTATCTTCGTGATTACTACATCCATTTGTGTCAGATTGTGGTGAACTGAGCTTCCTAGACCGATGAGTTTAGGATTGCATGTACATATCAACACTTGGGTACTCAGGATTTAGCAAGTTCAAAGCAGTATCAAACTGGTATTGCTTAGTATTTACAAAATGTATGATTACCCTAGTGATTGTTGTCTACAGATTTCTTATGTGGTGCACATTGTTTTCTCCCTTAAAATTGGCTCTTGATTAAACTAGGACATACAAATCAAGGTATTGAATGAGGGAACCATGTGCATTGTACTAACGATCATGGTTAGCACCTGCACTAGGTTCACTCACTCTGTCCCTGTGATTTGTTTGTCCAATAGAAGTATGAGGTCCATTTTCCTTCTCACTTTGAGGTCGTTTACTTTCAATGGCCGATGATCAACTAATGCTTGCTATCACATTATGAGCCATTGTTTTGTTGTTGTCTGGCCCATGCTTAAACTAGGACACCGTTCATTATACTAACATGAGAATGTTTAGAAATGAACTAGGTTCGTTAACTCGTGAAATTTGTGTAATGAAAGTATATATTGTAAATATGTTCATTGAGTATGCGTTATGTTTGCAATGGCTGATGATTATATTCAGTTGCACAATTTCATCTAAAGACGATCGGCAATACCTAAGCCATGCAAAAACACACTACTGTTGCATGCTCTTTGGTCTTGCAGGGCGTCTTTTAGCTTGTGGATGCTACTTTCTATGAGGCTCCCTATATTTTCTCAATGGATTCTCCTTGGCTAGTGGTTGAAATTTGTCACTTTATTTGTTCTACATTGATTCTATCCAATCTTGTAAAATGCACATACAAACCTCCTTATGCATAGTACTTGGTTGGATAGAATCGATTCTCTGGTATCCAGTGTAATCAGTATAATATAAGGCCTTCTTTTAAAGGTCCTTCCTTCTTGCCAATGATGCAGATATGCCACTTCCAAATGATAGGGCTGGTGTCACACGAACAAAAACTCTGAGTGAGCACGTTGTTTGTGCAATTCTTCTAGTTCCTATCACACCAGCGCTATCAATTTATGTGCATAATTACTGTGAGGCTCTACTAGTGTATGTGTATGTCTTGTTTTTCCATATGAACCGGCAAAACAAGACATACACATACACTAGTAGAGCCTCACAGTAGATCTTCACACACACACACATTGTTGGTGAAATCCTTGAGATTAGAGGGGGCCCAAGTTCTATCAATAATGTATGGGCGCCATGTCTGAGGCTCTTGCTTTTTTTTTGTACAGACTATGATGGATCTCGGCGCACCTGCGCAGGTTACCGTTTAGGGGTCGAGAAAGAGGTCGGCCAACATTTTCCACTTCCACGACGAGGAGGGTCTGAGCACTTCATCTGGGTGATATTCCAGCCTACCATGGGTGGCACTACGGGAAAAAAACGGTGTTGCCGTGCGACAAATCTTTACCGTGAGCCCATGCATGGCAAAGAGATCTTTGCCGTGGGCAGGAACCAGCACGCACGGCAAAGGAACTTTGCACGGTAACCTCTGAAGGCAGCGCACGGCAACGAAACGTTGCACGGCAAAGAACGAAGACAGCGCACGACAAAGAAATGTCGACAACAACGACCAAACACGCCGCACGGCAAAGAAATACTTCATGGCAAAGGCGCTGGGCATCGCCGTGGCACATCCTTTGCCGTGCGAGCAGCTAGGTTGCACGGCAACGTTGCCTTTGCCGTGCGCCAACAGGCATTTCCTTTATTTTTCTTTCTATTTTATTTCATCTAATACTTTTATTTCTTTTTTAACTAGTTTTAATTTTTTATGACTATTTATTAGTGTTACTTAAGACAATGTGCAATACAAAATTACTCTCCATGTTCATCCCCCCACATATATCAGGGTTTTGGAGCAATCCGCGCTTCGGAAAATCTGCTAAGTGTTATCGCCTAAATGCGAGGAAGGTCACACCGGGAAGCTACTTTTGCACCATTACACGTTCCACCACACTTTCACACACATCATAGGTCCACATGCAAGATTTGGTGGGATTCTGGTGCTCCGGCGGCCTTTCTCCCCTCCTCCCCCCCAAAAACAGCGGTATGTGTGCCCTGGTGGGTCTACCCCCTAGATTTCTCCGCGCGAGGGTGCACCAATGTAATTTTTGATTGTTTTAGGTTTGTTTAGGAAATATACACATGGAAAACTAAGATTGGGACACTTTGGCACATATACCCGCAGCTAGAGCCATTATCACACGATCGAGGGTGTGCCTGATCTACTGGTTAGGGTTAGCTTTAGGGTTCGGGTTAGGGTTTAGGGGTACGGCTAGGGCTAGGGTTTAGGGTCAAGGTAAGGATTTATGGTTAGGTATAAGTTTAGGGTTTAGGTTTAGGGTTAGGGTTTATGATGCAGGGTTTTGCAGCTCCCGTGTCAGCACGTGTAGTTAATGGTTTAGGGTATAGGGGTTTAGGGCTCGAAGCCTCCCAGTTTAGGGTTTAGTGTTTAGGGTAGCTACTTTTGCACCATTACACCTTCCACCACACTTTCACACATATCATAGGTCCACATGCAAGATTTGGTGGGATTCCAGTGCTCCGGCGGCCGTTCTCCCCCTTCTCCCCCCAAAACAGCGGTATGTGTGCCCGGCGGGTCTACCCCCCTAGATTTTTCCGTGCAAGGGTGCAACAACGTACTTTTTCATTGTTTTAGGTTTGTTTAGGACATATACACATGGAAAACCAATATTGGGTCCATTTGGCACATATACCCGCAGCTAGAGCCATTATCACACGATCGAGGGTGTGCCTGATCTACTGGTTAGGGTTAGCTTTAGGGTTAGGGTTAGGGTTTAGGGGTAGGGCTAGGGTTTAGGGTAAAGGTAAGGATTTATGGTTAGGTAAAGGTTTAGGGTTTAGGGTTAGGGTTAGGGTTTATGATGTAGGGTTTTGCAGCTCTCGTGTCAGCACTGGTTTAGGGTCTAGGGGTTTAGGGCTCGAAGCCTCCCCTGTTTAGGGTTTAGGGTTTAGGGGAGCTACTTTTTCACCATTACACCTTCCACCACACTTTCACACATATCATAGGTCCACATGCAAGGTTTGGTGGGATTTTGTTTCTCCGACGGCCGTTCTCCCCCTCCTCCCCAAAAACAGCGGTATGTGTGCCCCGATGGATCTACGCCCCTAGATTTCTCCGCGCGAGGGTGCAGCAATGCACTTTTTCATTGTTTTAGGTTCGTTTAGGACATATACACATGGAAAACCAAGATTGGGACAATTTGGCACATATACCCGCAGCTAGAGCCATTATCACACGATCGAGGGTGTGCCTGATCTACTGGTTAGGGTTAGCTTTAGGGTTAGGGTTAGGGTTTAGGGGTAGGGCTCAGGTTTAGGGCCAAGGTAATGATTTATGGTTAGGTATAGGTTTAGGATTTAGGGTTAGGGTTAGGGTTTATGATGCAGGGTTTTGCAGCTCCCGTGTCAGCACGTGTAGTTAATGGTTTAGGGTCTAGGGGTTTAGAGTTCGAAGCCTCCCCTGTTTTGGGTTTAGGGTCTAGGGGAGCTACTTTTGCACCATTACACCTTCCACCACACTTTCACACATATCATAGGTCCACATGCAAGATTTGGTGGGATTCCGGTGCTCCGACGGCCGTTCTCCCCCTCCTCCCCCCAAAAATCGTATGTGTGACCCGGTGACATAGGCATCCCCAATGGGCCTGCCGAAGATGGTACCCAGGGTTTACTGAAGGCCCATGACTCGGAGAATAAGAAGATTCGGAAGCCCAAGATGCTAGTAAGGAAAGCTAGAGTTGTATTAGAAATTATAACTTGTAATCTTGCGGGACGGGTACGAAACCCTCCCGGACTCTGTAACTTGTGTATTACGAAACTCTCGGCTCCACCTCCTATATAAGGGGGAGTCGAGGGACGAAGAGAGCATCGAATCTATTTGTCAACAGAACCCTAGTTTCATAATCATCGAGTACTTTTCGGCTGAAACCTTCGAGATCTACTTGCCCTCTACATCCAACGAAACCCTAGTCTACAATACGTAGGCATTGACGAGTTAATACCTCATCACCCGGAGGGTCTACCCCCTAGATTTCTCCGCGCGAGGGTGCACCAATATACTTTTTCATTGTTTTAGGTTTGTTTAGGACATATACACATGGAAAACCAAGATTGGGAGCATTTGTCGTGGCGCGCAGTTGTGCTCCTGGGAGCTCCTGGGGGCGTTCCTGAAGGGGTCTTTGCCGTGCATTTGGGCCGAGGGCGCATGGAAAAGGTGGCGCCACGACAGAGAGATGACGCACGGCAAAGTCTTGCGCGCACGACAGAGAGTTGCCGCACGGAAAGACCACAGCCGCACGGCAGAGTCCTCGCGCACGGCAAAGCTCCTGGCGCACGGCATCCCAGCGCACGCATGGCAAAGGACGTTGCCGTGCAGAAGTGGCGATGCACACGGCAATTATGCCGTTGCCGTCGCAACCTTTGCCCGCCTGTCGTTGCCGTGCGACCTCGCACAGCAAACCCTTTGCCGGGCAAATAGGGTTCTTTGCTGTGCGATTTGTCGCACGGCAACGTGCAGTTTTCCCGTAGTGTGGACTCCCAACCCCTAAGGTATTTGTGCCATGGTTTGGGAAGATCCCTTGCACAATCACCCTGGTTACCAACATTGGATGCAATTGGGCTGTGAAGACCAAGTTCGACGGTGAGAAAGCCTTCATCGATTAAGGGTGGGAAGCTTTTTTCCATTGCTCATAATTTGAGGGTTGGCTACTTCCTCACCTTAAACAAGGAAGCTTCGGTCATCTACCGAGTGGTCATCTTAGGCTACTCTTGATATGAGGTGATGGCCAGGTGTTCGGACCATGGAGATGCCACCACGAGGGTTGTGGAAGAGGAAGAGTGATGGTGGTTATCTATGGTAGTGTCGATCGTGCCTGAACTTTTGTTCTGTGTTGGTCGTGTTTGAACTTATTATAATCGTGTCGATCTAAACTATGGTATTCTGCTTAGTAGTACCAGTATGTTTGAATTTGAATGTTCACTTATGTGATTAACATCACCATACATGAGAATAGGATACCATACTCGGTTTTTAGCTGGTAACCAAACATCAGCTGCCTGATTTTGGACTGTTCCATTGGCTTCAAACCATGCAATCAAACAACCTCAGCCCAAATCTCCACTCCGCCAAATAAACCTTCACGGGCATCCAAATAAAACTCCAAAACTATCCCCGATCTCTTTCGCAACATGTTAAAGACCCGCAGCCGTCTGTCCTAGGGAGCCAAAAAAAATGCACATGCTACCAAACGCGTCCATAGTGCTCTTTCTTTTAACGTGTGCCTTTTTCATGAGTTTAGTGAGACAAGGGAAACTTTCACCGGCTTGCCACTGCCCGTGGCTAGCGCTGTGACTAGATTGACAAGTGATATATGTAGAGAGCCATCGAGTGCACAACACTCCATAGGTAAGCGGGGAGAAAAAGAAACACGATCAAAAGCTTGAATCCAATTTGATTTTCCGATTCATTATCCGTATGATGTTGTATACATGCATGTTCTTCATCTAAGGATAAGAACATGAAAAATGATAAAGGAGTTCCTCAATCGCTTTGGATACAAAAGCTAAAAGTGCTTACTGTTGCTCATATTGTGGCGTCCAACATTATTTCCTGAGCCTGAACAAAGATAGAGAGGTAATTGCACCGGAGGTACACAAACTTGCGTTTCGGGTGCATTTTAGTACACAAAGTTGCAAAATGTGGTACAGTGGTACAACAACTTGTTTTTCGGGTGCAATTTGGTACACAACCAATCAGAGCGCGACACGTGGACATTCCAGTGTGGAAAAGAGCCAGGGCTTCTGTGTTGGCGTTTTTGCACGGAGCCCCCTGCCGTCTTTCCATTTTACGTCGCACCGCGCCCACCTGGTCGAGCCGCACCGCGCCCATCTGGTCGAGCCGCACCGCGCCCACCTGGTCCGCACCGCGCGCTCACCTGGTCGAGCCGCACGGGGTCGAGCCCAATTCACCTGGTGAGGGAGCGGCGAGCGGCGACCGGCGAGCGGCGGCGCCAAATACTCTCCACAGCCGCCGCCAATCTCCACGACAAGCTCCAGACCCGCCGCATTTCTCCTCCTGCATCTCCTCCACCAGCTAGACATCCGTCTGGGCGTCCCAATCTTCAGGTAAGTGTCCTCCCCTAACCCTAGCTAGATATCTGTCTGTAGCTCGTAGCTCTTGTGCAATAGCTCCTAATCCGTCGCCGTTCTTGTGCAACAGCTGCGTACGATGGATATCGTGAAGAGGGAGTACCTGCAGGGGCCTTCCAAAGTAGGCCGAGATAGGCAGGAAGCGGCGGCGACTTTGGCTGATTTCGCGGGACTGGAGCATTCAGAGCTTGTGATTCTCCATCACAGTGATTCGTTGGGATGGCGAGAAGAAGGTTGTAGGTTGGGTGGAGTTGCAGAGTGAAGAGATGAATGTGGTCAGGGCTCACGCGGATGCGGCAAGTTCATCTTCGCTTCAAATGTCAGATACTATCCAGTACAAGGGGATCACAGGGCTGGAGGTGGTGTATGTACCGGCTGCTGAATAGTAGTTGATGAATTGCTAATGCAATGTAGTTGGGGCTTTTGGTAAATACAAGTTGTAAAAAGTAGTCGATGAATTGCTAATGCAATGTAGTCAGGCTTTTGGTAAATGCAAGTTGTAAACACAAGTTGTTGATGAATTGGTAATGCAATGTTCCTCACTATAATGAAGCAGGATATGTTGGCCTCTATTTTTACCTTGTCATTTGCTACTGTACAAGTGCGGCGGCGCCGCCAATATATGGTCGCCGGTGGCCATATAGTTACAGTTCGGTACTATTGTGCATAACTGAAAGCATTATACTTGCAGTTCAGAGCATAATTCAGAGCATAAATAACAGAGCACCCCTTCCTCTTGTTGGCTGTGATGTTGAACAGTAACAGAGCATAATTCAGAGCATAGTATAATTCAGAGCATTATACTATGTTCAACAATAACTGAAACATAAATTGCAGAAATACCATTGCATATAAAACACAATATTTGAGTACACCATTGCATAATTGTTGCATCTAGAAGAAATGCAAATCTGTGACATAGTATGATATAAAACATTGTTTTAGCAACACATTGCACTTATTTATTACAGCTTCATTAAGGTGCATTCTGTGTGATCTGCACCTCTTCTTGAGGGCAAGGTGCATTTAGGTCAGGCAACCTATCTCGCCTTGCAGCTGCATCAGCTGCCTCATCACCCACCAGCAGGTGATACAAGGTACCTTCCTCTCCTTGCTTCTTCCTTTTCCCAGCACCCCTTCCTCTTGTTGGCTGTGATGTTGAACCCACTGCCATTGTCTTGTTCTTCCCTCTTCCTCTGTCACCTGATGGAGCAGTAGCCCTCCCTCTCCCTCTTCCTCTTTCAGTAGCATTTGATCCAGCCCTCCCTCTTCCTCTTTCAGTAGCATTTGATCCAGCCCTACCTCTTCCTCTTACGCCTCCTCTAATTTGTGCTGTAGTAACTCTACCTTGCTGTGGCAGAGCATCTCTTGCAGCCACAACAAAGTCAGGCTCATCAGGCAATGGTTGGAACTGAAATGGTTGCCTAGTGTGAGCCATTTCCTGCATAATGACATGTCAACAATAATGAACCACCTCTTTTAATTATGCACCACTTAAAATTCAAAATTAATTTAAATGAATTACCTCCTGTCCCATTTGGTACACCATGCTATCCATACAATTAATTGGATCCAACCTTTCATCTCTTTCTTGGGGAATAATGTGCTGCATAAACATAAAATGTCATAATAGGAAACATCTCAAAATTAAACAAGACATGAGTACTTGTAATTGTACTGCACCTCTAGTATTGATGGGTCATCTGGATCATCAATTTCCTCCTCCATGTCAACACCTCCATTCAAATTCAGAGCTTCCAAGTATTTTGCATGCCCTTTTTTATTGTGATTTGTTTTTCCACAAATAGAGCAATGCATTGGCACACCTGCCTTGTTCAAGTACTTAACACCATCCTTCTCTTTCTCTTCTGGTGTCTGCCTTCTATTCTTCTTCGGCCTGCCCATTACCTTGGTAAACAGTGGAGGATACACTGTATTTCCACCTAATTTGTCCCAATGAACATTAGATCTCAAAGGCACCATGTTGTATGCATATGCCTTGTTGTGGGTATCTATGCTGTAGCAGCTATGCACTAATGATTCAGAGCTGATCCTATGTGTCCTGCAGCAAGCTATTGCATGGTGGCATGGTATTCCACTTAACTGCCACCTCCTGCAATCACATGTTTTTGTCACTATGTCAACATTGTAAATTCGTTGGCTCTCTCCAGTGGTAACTTTACACAAACCATTTCCAGCTACTTCAACTCCGGCGTTGGCAGCCCACTCTGTGAATTTATCTAGTTTCTTCTTGATCTTGGGACAGATAGTACCAGTGAATTTTGCTCCTTCTTCTTGCTTACTTACAATTCTATGTAGGATCTTGTAGAATATTGTCTCCATCATGGACAACATAGGCATTTCCCTGGCCTCCAAAATGTAACTGTTAAAAACCTCAGAGTGATTGTTCAGTAACATGTCACATTTAGGGAAATCCATGAAAAAAGCTTTGATCCATGTGTGGGGAGGCAGTGCCTCAATCCATTTGGCGGCATCTGCACTGTCTGTCTTCATCTTTTCAATGTTTTCTCCCACATTGGAATGTTTGTGGATCTAGCAACAACCCACAAATCATTTTTCAAAGTTTCACCTTTGTGTAGTTTGTGAAAATTCTGATACAGGTGCCTGACACAATGGCGGTGCTCGGAATCAGGGAAAATCTTTTGGACTGCATTAAGTAGTCCCTTCTGTCTGTCACTCATTATAGTGAAATAACCTGTGTTAGTGATCTGCAGATCGTCTCGCAAGGTTTGAAGGAACCATTCCCATGAGCTAGTGCATTCCACTTCTACAAGCCCAAATGCAATGGGGAAAATGCAATCATTTGCATCAATTCCAACAGTTGTTAACAACTGACCCTTGTACTTGGTTTTAATGTGACAACCATCCAAGCATATGAATGGTCTACATCCTTTAAGAAATCCTCTTTTACATGCATCATATGACGAGTAAAGTGTTGCTAGGTGCTCTTTTGGTTCCAAATCTTCATTATCCATGGCATGATTAGTGGTCAGAAAAAATGTGGACCCAGGATTCCTTTTGCACATCTCATTACCATAATCTACGAGTTGCCTAAACTGCTCTGCCTCATCTCCATGGATGATTGTCAGTGCTTCCTTCCTTGCTCTTCCCAATTTAAATCTGTTTGGACACATGTTGAATTTTCTCTGGACTTTTGTTGCAAATGTTGACAGATCCATCTTCTGATTATCCCTAAACTCATCTATGAAGAACTCGGTAAAAAATGGAGCAGTAAGCACTTTCAGTTCCCATACAGACTCACATACATGGTTGGGCTCATATTTCTTGACAACAATTCCCTTCTTCCTTTCATCCCATGCTGCGTTGATGAACATTGTACAACCATGCTCCCAAGCACAATGTGCATTTATCCTCTTGGCTGTATTTCTTGTTTTCTTCAACCTCACTCTCCTTCGATGCTTTGTACACGGTTAAAGCATTCCTCAACTCTTTCATGGAGTCAAATATCATGCCTATTTTGAATTGAGGATCATTAATATCAACCTCAGGGTTGAAGTAGTTGAACTTGTATTTTAACTCAAGCTTCTGCTCCTTTGGTCAGTGCAATATCTTCATTCTCTAGACCAGCATCATCTTCTTGCTCAACTATCTCTTGGTGCTCATTATGGTCATTCACCTCCTTATCAACATGAGCATCAAAGATGTCATCATCACCGTCCTCAGCATCATAATCAGAGTCATAGAACTCATTGTCTGTTTCTTCATCACATCCTTCTTCATCACATTCTTCTTCATCTCCATCTCTCCTTCTCTTCAAAGGTGGTTCCCTCACAATTACAGGCACTGTCTCAACTGGTGGATCATTGTCATCAGCTGGTGGTTCCCTCTCCCCTGGTCCATCCCTGTCAGCTGGTGGTTCCCAAGCAACAATATTTTCTGGCCTAGCAACTTGCAGGAAATTGCTATGATCAACAAGCACATACAACTCTTTCCTCTCCTGTCCTTGCAATGAAGTTGTCATGGCAAGGATATCAGCATCACTCTGAATGCACACCAACCCTTGATCTAGACCTCCAATTGGACTCCAATACAGAAAAGTAGTGGAGTCAATGACAACCCCAAGCTCACCCAAGAAATCGTCTATCCATAGCCTAGAAAATGTATCAATGCTACAATGGTCAAACCAATCTGCATTTCCAGCTGCATACTGCAAATTCTTGCCCATACCACAGAATAAACCACCATGCTCTATTGAAAGTGAGAAACTATCCAAGTCATCTGCATTGCACAAAATAAGAAGCAAATTATCAATTGCCAAAAAAATGTCTTATAATATGGGACAGCACAAAACCCAAATAAATTTTGGCAGAAAAACCCCATAATACAATGCAATGCAACAAACTATCTAACTCATATAACAATGCAACGCACTCAATGCAGTAACAACATTGCACAAACCATTTCCTGAAACTGAACTTGACAGTTTCAGTTTGAAAGGTGCAGTTATTTGCGGTTTTTTTTGGCTAACTTGTGCATCATCGATTTCGACTAAAACTTGCAAATTCAATCCCATTTTCTACTCGAAAAGATCAACCAGACTACCAAGTGTGGAATGAGGTCTTCATATTGTACTAACGCTCGCTAGATCATCCACGGGAAGCCGCACAATTCTCCGAAAAACAGGCGGATCCCAAAACAAGACACTTTGATTTGGACCAAACAATCCATGCCAATCCTCCAAAACGCATGGAGCTCACCTACATACCCATAGCAACGTGTTCCGCGTCTCAGATCAAGGATCGAACAACCCTAACCTAGGCGTCGTCGTCGGATGGGCGCGCACGGCCATGGCGGAGGAAAACAGAGGAGGAAGAAAGAGGAGGAAACAGAGGAGGCTTACAGTACTCCGGTGGGTCCTCGTTCCAGAGCCGAAGGCGGGGCTGGTTCGCCATCTGCGTCGCGTCGCCAACGCCGTCGTCGTCCTCGCGTCGCCAACTGCCTCCGATAGAGGTGGTGCAGCGGCGCTGATGGAGGAAACTAACACGCGCTGATCGAGGAAAAACCCAGGCTTGACCAGGTGCGCGCGTTCTGGTGCGGCTCGACCAAGCACGGACGGAGG
>NC_061511.1:119545935-119576915 GCF_022539505.1 Lolium rigidum
TCTTTTACTAGTTGAATGCCCGTGCGTTGCTACGGCCCTCTAGCTTTAATTTCATGTACATCTAAAAATAATAACCCTAAAACTCTAAGTTGATACAACGAATATATATAATTGAAAAAAATACTCTATCTCTAAATAAAGAAATCTACAATGCAAAAAAAAGTTGACGACAATGTAGAAAATGAAAAAAATGAACGTGCAAATTTCAGTCTGATTTTTCATAAGGCCTCCAAAACAAAATCTTGACATATGACACACTTTAATGACTATTTCTTTCTCTCCCGACCTACTTTTCCTCTCCCGCGATCCCCAATCTCGCGAAGGTGCCCAGCCCAGCCCGTGCGAGCCACGCGCCTATCGTGACGTGGATAGCCCCAGAGGGCTCGCCAGTACCTCGCACTTGCTTGTTCTCAATAGTCCTACAAATTTGGATGTTCCTGGTTCCACAAAAATATTGGCATGCTATTTTATTGGCTTACCATGTTATTGTAATACCAGCACATATACCCAAAATTATATCCCAAAATGCCTTTTTCAGCAATGAATTGTAACAACTTGAGACCGTGCTTCAAAAGAAATAAAAAATACTTCAGTCAAAGGGAAAACCAAAACTGTTCCCGGGTACATATATGCACCTGGTGTGTGTAAAACATATTTTAGAACATAATTTTTTATAGGAAAATAATTTAGCATGTAGGGGGCATATAGGAAAACAATTTAGCATGTAGGGGGCACATGTTCTATGTGTGCATGTAATGTTTCACATAAAACCAACATTTTTTGTGCCCGGTGTAAAAAAGACAAATAATGTCTTGACGAAGCGGCTCCTCTACCAAATCATGAGCAAGTCACCAGCGTCTATCTTGGAGACAATCCTCTCTAGTGGTCATCCCACTTGCGAACCTTAATCGAGGCCGCCGCAGAGAGACAAAAATCATCGTCCACCAGCCCGCTACAAGCCCGGTCATCTTTTTGTCTCTCTGCGGCGGCCTCGATTAAGGTACGACGCACGCGATGGCGACCGCCCTCGCCATGGCCGCGTAGACGGATCACTCTTCCTTGCAGCCGTGTGGGCCGTGCCGATCGTGTGGGCCGGTGACACTGAATCAGGACTATGTATGAAGGACGGGCGAGCCGTACAGAAAAAAATCGGATGCTTGGCCACGAGTACATGATTTCAACACTATTTTTTAACGTACCAGGGAAAGAACTTTTTGTCATACCAAAACTTTGATCCGATTTTTTACCCACCAACACCACCGATTGTAATCTAAAACTTCCTCGGTCTATAAATAAAACGTCTAAGATTTGTCTAAATATAGATGTATTTAGACACTAAATAGCGCTTAGACATATCTAGATTTAGATAAATCTTAGACATATATTTATGGGCAGAGGCAGTGATAAAGATCATCTTGAAAATGTTGATCGCCCAATTAGCTTGTGCAGATGGTAGTACGTACAGCTTCTCCTAAAAATGGCAGTATGAAGATTATTGTTTTGCACTCATATTATTATTCATAAACTTACGGCAAGCAAGTGATAATATAGTAACATGAAGCTACCTAGGATCACCACAATCAAAAGGAGCTCCTTGGCATAAAATAAAAGGGTCAGCTCAATCAATTTGTTATTTAGAGACTAACTCTTGTGCAACATAAAAGGAAGTACTTTAGGGGGAAAATGAAAGAAAAAATAATCACAATACAGTTAAATATTCTCACAGAGGAGTATTTAATAGAAGATCAGCTGTTAGCACAAAGCAATGGCATACAAACTAATGATTATGGAGCGAAAAGAACAAGACAACAACAATTATGCCTAACTTTTGCAGTGGATTAAATACAGGAGTTTGAGTTTGTACACCGGCAGTGTCACATTACAGAGCTGAACTGCAACCTCGCACGTCGGGCCCCTTGTTCCAGGTTCCACTTTGTGTTTTATGATATGTACCTGCGGCAGAAGAAACATAGCAGCTGCCATGATCATAAGTTGCACGATCTGAAACCAAAAAAATCACCGTCAATACACGCCATCAGTTAGTGGTGGTGACGCTTCTTATCACTGAAACATTGTACTAATCGCCGATACGCCTCCGCATGGGTAGTGGACACAACTGGCCAACCGTGAGGATCGCCTTTTTCCTTGGCCGGAGCAATCGTACTGCCTCTCGGATGGCTACAGGGTAACCATCGTCGTGAGAGGTCCAAACTTGACGAGCAGTGTAGTTGACGTCGAGCACGCGATCTACCGGGATGAGCTGACACAATTTGGAGTGGACGCTGGAAGGTAGTGCCTGAGTATGGCAGGGGCGTCATCGACCGGGATGGAGAAAAGGAGGACTGGCGCGTACAAGAAACAGGATCGTCGAGCGCTGATGAGAAAGAGAGCGAGGAAAGGCAATAAATAAGTCAGCATATAATTAGGGTAATCTAGAGTTATTCGCTAGCATTTGATGACCCGTGAGCTGTTGAGCATTGCATGCTCATGCACCACCATGCAAGGAAAAAAAAAAGCAATGCTAGCCTTAAATGTAGAGCGAATAAAAGGAGCAACCCAACCTGATGGAGAGCATGCTTGGTATAGAATCAAAATGGTATCATACCACAGCTTAATTAGCGGTAATGATAAAAGAGGAAGTGACTCGCGCGGAAACCAATCAGTGGCCAAATATTGAGTAGAGACACAAGGTTAGATTGGACGGCCCAGATGCTTTCAATAACGACCACCAAACGCGATGATTTAAAAGAGAGCTTACGGTAAGACACTGCTCACGGTGAGTAGGATGTATAACATCGAGAACAACTAATTTTTCATGTGACGTGGGCAAAGATTGTACCAAATATTAGCAGTTTTTGCAAGAAGAGCAACGCTAACTTAAGCTCTAATCTTTGTCAATCACGCGTTTGGTGGAATATACAGGGAAGGAAATTATGTGGAGGAGACATGCACCGTAATTTTCTCTTGGAAGGTAATCGGATGATTGGAAAGTCTTGATTGCTTTCCATGCATTTCCATGATTGAGGGGATCCCTGATTGATGGCAGTAACATATTTGACGCGGGATACCTAGATATACTTCCTTAAATGTTGTTTACTAACATATTTGACGCGCATGTGATCGGACCATGTTTAGTGGGCGTTTGTGAGGGTGATCTACGGTTATGATTGCTTCAATGTTTGATGTCAAAGTGACACACCATCCCCAACTCCAATTTAATAGTAAAGATATAGTTGGCAACAAAGCGGAACAAGCTCTCAATCGATGACCGCTTCATAGCAATAGCCGAGGAATTGGCGGGATTCTTCCTTCAGGACGTCATACCACCATTCGCAGAGTTCCACTATGAATGAAGATGTACATGTTACATATATAGTTGACTCGAAGAGTACCACTATGCTACATGTAATATATAGAGTACGGCTCGGAGAGTACCACTACTATGCATGAAGATCGATCTTCATGCATAGTGCTTCTTAATTTGCGATCTTATGCAATTACATGTGTGTTATATTATATGCACCAACTTGCTATGCATCATATTGATCTTCATGTACTTCAATAAACCCAAACGCGTTTCGGTGCATCGACGCGATATGAAACAAACCGATATCCCTAAACCCCTCCAAAAACCCTAAAACTTCAATTCTCGCCGCGGCGAGAGATTCGGGCAAATTCCCTGCCGCGGGGGAACCTTTGGTACCGGTTCGTATTACCAACCGGTACCAAAGATCCTTAGCCCCGAGCTCTCCTGGTGGCCCACGTGGAGGCCCCTTTTATACCGGTTCGTAAGCAACCGGTACGAAAGGGGGGGGGCTTTAGTGCCGAATAATTTGTACCGGTTGCAAAACCGGTACGAATGCCCCTCTGGAACCGGTACGCATGAGAGATTTTCTACTAGTGGGTCCACCCTGAAATTACGGGAATAATGGGACCGACGTGGACCCAGGGTCGGGGCATGCAACAACGGGTGGGTGTTCGAGGTAGCGGAGGAACATGATTGGCTAGACCTTATACCGGGCCTCACACCATAGGAAGTGTGGACGGGTCATTTCCGGTTGGCACCAAGGTTAAGATCTCTTATGGGTAAAGCAACACACCTCTGCAGAGTGTAAAGAACCGTGACCTGTCACTCCCTGTTCCGGGATATGGAACTGCGAACGCGGCCGGAAAGGAGCTCCATGAAGTTCTAGTAAACCGGTGAAGGCTGACGGACATAGTTCTAAATAAAAGCAACCTCTTGAAGAAATGGTTATGAAACTTGCATTGGTATTAGACTTTACTGGTCTAATGCTGTAGCTAGTGCATTAAACACCTCTTTCCTATAATGAACTTGTTGAGTACGCTCGTACTCATCCCACTCTTAAATCCCCTGCTTAGATATGGAGGCATCAAAGGAGGATCTACCGTGCAGCTCAAAGGCCGAGGAGTCAACAACTACTTCAAGAGACAGGACCCTGTCAGAGGAGTCAGATACCACATCCAACAAGGAGAAACCTAGATTAGCAATAGAAAGGAACTAGCTTCCTAAACTTAGCTCCTATTTAGCTAGAATCTATTCATAGCCTCTGTAGCTAGTTAAATACTCTACAAGTAGAGTTCGTGTTAGGATTAGACCACGAGTCGTTCTTCTGGAGTTTATTTGCAGTTTTACCTCATTGTAAAGTAGGAGGTTGTGATGATCTTTTGTAAAGAGTCTGTGTTGTAATTCTATAGACATGCCTTGGACCCGCATATGTTTCTGTTGTACCACTCTGAGCGATATAATACTAGTGGAACGGTGTTTCATTGGTGTTATATCAGACTTGCATACTACACCATGCGGTGGTATGCCGGGTCACCACAGTTGGTATCAGAGCAAATGCTTTGACCTTAGGATTAAAACCCTTTAAAGGAGACCTATAGGATTGGTAGTGTCTATAGGAAGTTGTCCTAGATAAACCAAATAATTCTTATGACTTGAGATGGATATTCACTTGAGAATAATCCCGACACACTTGAGTCAATATTTCCTACCTATCCTTCCAAAGTGAAGTTAGTTAGCTAGTCCAAAACATGTAGCACATCAATAAGTCCTTAAAACAATAGATGAGTAGATCACAATTGGTATACAATACATGGTAGTCCAAAGAGAGGATACAACCATAAGGAAGATATCCTATTGGAAGATGTATACCAACACATGTCATGATTAAGTAAGAGTTACTCAGACCTGTAATAAAAGTAATATCAAGTAATGAAGATAATTAAGATATCCTAATAGAAAATATAGACTAAGTTAAATAATGAGTAAGTAAATTATATAAACTTGTGAAACAATGGATAGTAAGTAATAACTATGAGTCATATGATGTAGTATAGACCATGATGAGTCAATCATGGGAGGGAAGGAAGAGTGATAAGAATAATAAAGGTCTACTTACATAGTAGAGTTGCTAATCATACACGATTCATCTGAGAATCATTATGTGATGGAATAGAACATCATAAACATTTAGGAGGAGAACAATAAGAAGCCAGACAATAGTGCAAGATTTGTGTTCCAAAAATATGGGAAGTGTGCCAAGCACATCATGACCATATGCTTATAGTAGAAACACTTAGAAGTATAGGAACTATATCCTAGTAAATATGTATTCAGAGTAACCATATTAGAATTAGTGGTACCATACAAAATAGTCCTCAATAGCACTTATTTATGGTATAATAATTTGTTTGTGCTTTCAAAGAAAATAGGTTAACCTTAGCTATCCTAGACCACTTTGTTTCAAGTTTATCTCATTGCAAATGTGCAATTAAGGTAAAGGTTGAGACAAATGGTAGAATTCCCTATATTCGTGCTAAGTATCACGATACAAACCTATATTATGTGGTGTTATATACTACACATCTCAGCCTGATGTTTAGAAATGTTTTACTCAACTATTATATTCAGGCTTATGATGGTGTGTATGATAAGCACAAAGCTGAATCTTCTTGGATTTTATTGGATTTTCATTGTTTGACTAGATCCATACATGAAGTTTGACGTTGATATGCAAATGCATGTTGCTATATCAAGTTCTTACTTGGTGCTATAGATCTAGAGGGTAATGGTAAACGTGTGAGGAAGTGACGAATTCTGGAAGATTCCGAAGACAAGATGAAGCTCCACCAGAAGAAAGGAGTAAATTCGTGGGAAGCAACCACAATATTCAGAAGGAAGTACCAACCTAAACTCATGCTTTACCTCAACAGAGGAGTACTTTAGTACATAGGAAGCATGAAGGTGAGAAATATAATGATTATGGTGAAGCTGAAGCAGATCCATAGTCAACATGGAAGAGGGAATGCATGGGAAATCACTTAGGATACTATAATCATAGTGTCAGCTAGTGGTTTTCTTGCAACAATAAAACCTTGAAAAAAGAAGATGACCTATGAAACCATAGCAGACATAAGAAGATCATAGTCGATATCAGAAGACCACAATTGGTATAATATCAATACTGCGAGATAAAGTAGAAGATGTCTCGTCCAGTTAATCAGAACCTATAATAGAATCCATTTTTAGATATCAAATAGCCACAGTTAGTATAATAACCACAGCTGGTATCAGTTGGTATTACAAATAGACCACGATTTAATTAGTTGTAACAAAAGTTTGTGAACAAATAAAAGTTTTGTCAGCCAAATAACTATGACCTATGATCATTTAGCTGAAGGATTCACATTGGATGTCCACAATTGAGTGGATACACCACAAAGTTTCTTCGCAAAACCTTAGAGGAAAATAAATTATAAACAAGACCTATACCAATATTCCAACCATAAGTCCAAAAGTTGGAAGAAAAGGAGTTGAAGACCATAAGAAAACTCTAAGGGGTAGAGTAAAGAGTGAGTTGAACGTACAATAACTCAATATTTTGAGCAAGAAAGATGATGAAGGTCTGAACTGAGAGGAAGTTCGATCTTATTTTCATAAGATTGTTGAACAATACTTTCAGAAGAAGGTCAGACCAGAAACCGAGGTTCATACCTCGAGGACGTAAGAAGTGGATTATAACTTGAGCAAGTGAGTAATATTTACTCAGAAGTACGATAGCTCAAGTCAGCTAAGTTTAATGAAGTTGGACGAAGAAAATACCGTAGACCAATAAAGCCCAAGATGGCCAAAGAATGAAGAAGATTGAACATACTAAAATCAAAGATTAATAGAATGATTCCTTTCATGGAACCTAAATAACCCAAAATAGTTATAGTTATCAACTATAATCCATGATTGGATGGACTAAATGAGTCTAATCCATTCTTAAAGGAATAAACCATCATGATCAATTCCATAGTTAGTACCTTATTAAGCATCATTACTGCAGTTTTGGTGGTAAGGGAAAACAAAGACCTATTTTATCAAATAGGAGAATGTTATCCAAATAGTCCCCAATTAAGACTGCCAGGACAAGAAGAAGTCTCAATCATTGAATATTCAATGAGAAAGGAAACAATCTCATAATATTGGAGGAAATCATGGAAGTAAAGGAAGTAATACTTGTTTGATGTAAAACAGTAATGGATTCCAGGAAGAATCTGGACACGGGATATATTCAATTATATCCAATGAGATCACCACGGAGTTCGAGAAAAGTCGTAGTCTGCACAAGTCAGATCCACACTTCGGAAACGTGAGAGAGTTCAAACTTCGAGGACGAAGTTTAGTTTAAGGGGTAGAGACTGTAATATCCCAGGTAATGGGGTTAGAAAAATAGAGGAAACAGATGTGTGCATTGCATTCATGCATAGAAAATCCGGGGAATTTTCGCGCTTTAAAAGTAAAACAGATCCACGATAGTCGAAGTTTCACTTGACCTTGATGGAATTGATGTAGCTCATCAAGTCAAGCGCTATAAACCTCAATGTGACTTCGTTAAAACCTTGTTTTGGGTAGAGATGATTTGATCTAAGGGGTTAGATCAAATGGAATTAAAACCAACATAAGAACCTATTAATCAAGGATCAACTACTTGATCTTATTAAAGATCACAACATGATATTCCTTGCCATAACATATGAACATCCATTTAATTGGAAATCAAGTAACAATAATTGGAGAAACTATTCTTGACTTATCCTTTTCTATGTATTAAACAAATCCATGTTCCTACGATGAACCTCATGGTATTTCTTGAACTAAACTCTTGAACTTAACACCAACAAAAGCTTATCATTAAACCCTAGAGATGGGAGAGGTATATAACCATTAAAGAGATAAGAAGCACACTCTAAATTATTAACACTTAAAAGTTAAGCAACTACCTTGAGGTACAATTGAATTCACTTTAAAACTAAATACCAAATATAGCAAAACACAAGGACCTAAGTGCATAAAAGCCACATCTTCTGATTCAATCATAACTTATTAAATATGTGGAATATCACAAAAAAAAAATCGTTTACATTACGAATTATAGTTCAAACTATTTGAATAAAATAAACTATGAGTATTTTGAAACTCATATGATCATGCCTTGGTGAAATCAAACATCACCATTCAAAGTTGGGGTATAATCCTTATCTTTGATATTTTGATCCAATAATAATATAAATACAATCACATATGATATAGTGACTCAACCACAAGCATAAAATCATTCACAAGATATTTAGTAACAAAAGCCACTTGTCTATCCAAAAATAAATCACATGAGAGGATAATACCAATGCCACATAGGATGAAAATATCTACATTGCTTGCATCTTAAGCTATGCCACCTCATGCCTAAAGGATTGCTATGGATGAGAGCATGACAACCAAGCACCTTACTCATCAAATTAAAGCAAGAGTCATCCACCCATGTGTCATGTTACTAGAGCATGCCCAAGCCTATAAAAGGAGCCTCACAGTTCATCCATTTCATCATCTTGCACATTGATGCAAGAAGACCAACACATTGAGCCACTCCATAAAATAGTAAGGATCAAGATGAAGCAGCTAGGAGGTGGAGGCATGCCACAAGATGCAGGTTTATCAGATTTCCTGAAGAACAAGCTACGAAGCTAGCAAGGTAGAATTCTTAGGCAAACCACATATTTAGTTAATCACATCATCATTCCTTGAGTAGAACCATAGATTATAATCCAAGACCTTGTGAAGTGAGAGGGGTAATTGGAATAACCATATCTAAATACTTTTAGTAATACTTAAGGAAGCCCATACCATGCATGATCATCACCATTGGGTAATGATCATAAAACTTAAGAACTTGAAGTAGAAGACATTAAGAATAATTGGATCGTATCTAATACATGATCATGCTTTGAAGACATGTAAGGACAAGCTTAAACCTTAATATGATAAGCACATACCATCACATAAAATCATAGGGTGATCCCTAGTAAGCAAACCTAGGCTTATATCTCCAACTAAATTGTGAATTACTTGATGATCACAAGTAAAGCCCTAAGCTACATCCCAATCTTAGTTTGTGTATCACTTAGGTGATCACAATTAAAACCTAGGCAACAATTCAGATTCAACTCATGTGACAATAAGTAAATATAAATAGAACCCTAATACTGCACCCTAATTAAATCCTATGCTTAATCATGAAGCATAAGATGAACCTAGTGTTAAACCCTATAATTAAACCCATAAGTGGTGGTTAACCACTTAGATCAATCACTTATCCTTATAACTAAACCAAACCATGATGAGAGTAGTATCTATATTTCAAGGTGCTATTAAAATACAATAATAATGCTAACCTTGAGATAGGGCTATAATTAAACCTACAAGATCTTAATAAACAAGTATTCACATAAAATCATATGCAAATGACCAATTCCCGGATGGAAACCAAGTACTAATACAACCTCTCGAAATCCTTAAAGTTGAAAGTATCAACTCCAATACTTCCAAACAGATTTGATTCACAAGAAAAATGGAAATTAAAATGGGAGCATAAAATCATGCTTAATTAAAATTTCCAATAAATCTTAAATATATTAAATCTTTATTTAGAGCAACAAGACATGTAATTACTCGTTGTCGTTAAGTCCTATTTAAATAGGTAACAACGATTCGCAAGCAGAATTGAATTCAAATTTGAATTCAACAAATGAAATTGAAAACGAGAAAATAAAAACGAAAAAGAAAAAGAGAGAAGAGGGGTGCTTACCGGGCGAGGCCACGGCAGCCCAGCACGAGCCCACCAGAACGGCCCAGTCCACCAACCAGGAGCAGCTCACTAAGTCAGCCCGATACCCCTTCGTCCAAAATATCGGAGAGGAGCTCGTCCTCATTCTCTCCGAGCGCATGGACGACAGCACGACACCGTGAGGAGCTTCTCCTCTCGCTGGCGTCCTCTCCTCGCTCGACGTCGTGACGAGGCATGTACCTGCACCGTATAAAAGCCTCACCATGCACAGAAGCACCGGGTTCTTCCTCTCTGGCTCCAATTTTGACCTCAAATTGAAACCCTAGCCGTACGGTCTCCGACCATCGCCGCCGATGAAGACCACCCCAGGCCTCGCCGAGACCACCAACGTGACCGCCAACCTCTACTTGTTATCCCTGCAAGAGGAATCGAGCCGCCATGCTCGGAATCACCGTCGACGAACTCATCTTCTCCGACGCCAGCATCGAGCAATCCCGGCGACTGCGACCTCCTCTCGCCTCGCCACCAAGCTCATCGTGCTCCTGGTGAGCTACTGAACCTCGAGGAGTACTTGGCTCGTTCGATTGCATGCCGTAGCACCGCCGTGTCGTTAGCCCGTGAGCGCCGCCGCTGCACCTCGTCGTCGGGCACGCTCCGGTGACCAAATCGGAGCGGCGCCACCATCAGTCAGTTCGTCTTGACGCCCTCGTTCGATTGAGCCTACGCACAGCCCCGCGGGAACCCTGTATCGCCGGCGTCGTCCACCACTGGCCGCCGGCAGAGCACATGGTTGCCACATCGGCACCACGTGGCAGCCAACGTGGCTTAGACCCACCAGTCATAGACTGTGGGTATGATCTGTCCGGGTGACTTTAGCAGATTTCCTTTTAATTCAAATTCCATTAATATCTGAAACTTTGCAAATTTGTAGGAAATTCATATGAACTTAAAAAAAATATAATTAAGATATCAAAATTCTTAGAAAATTAATCTCTATCCAATAAAAATATAATATGGAATTTTTATTTTTAATAAAAATTCAATTATTTAATACTTGTTATTTAAGCCTTTTATTTTAATTCTAAATACTATTAAAATTCAATAATTAGGAAAACTTCATAAAATAAATAAAAACCAGTAAGTAAATAAGGAAAACATTAAAATTACTTTTCCTTTACTATTAGCTTATTAAATCCTTATTAGGAGGATTTTAAACCCTAATTAATAATTATCTTAATTATTAATCCATTACAAAAATAATAAAAAGCCAAATTCAATATTATTTTTATTTCTAAGTTATTAATAACTTCAACTTTATAATGAAGTTATTAATCCAATAATTA
Organism: Lolium rigidum; assembly: GCF_022539505.1. NCBI lineage: Eukaryota > Viridiplantae > Streptophyta > Magnoliopsida > Poales > Poaceae > Lolium > Lolium rigidum. The sequence continues at coordinate 119,557,412 of NC_061511.1, forward strand.
TAGGGTAATTAGGAAACCCTAGCTCCATTATAAATAAAGTGATAACCTCATCATCTCATGTGGAATTCTAAAACCCTAATTCATTAGGAACCTTAGTTTCACTAATCCATTTGAACCCTAATTTGCCACTAACCTAAACCCTAGGTTATACCATGTGATCATCCTATTTTCTTTTAAATCATAGAACCATTTAGAACCTAGATACTTGTCATAGCCACATAAAATGTAGAAGACCTATCACTAATATATGTGAACCCCATGTGTTCATCTTCATCGGACCTAGATAATCAAGTGGGGTCAGCCGGTGTAAACCCTAGATCCTATTACCCAAATCCATCACCCTTATTCATTCCTATTTAGCATCACACCATTGTGATGAACTCCAATAGCAACCATGCTAATATTGACATCACATCCCATACACACTAAACCCTATTAGTGTGAGATAATTATTAAACATCCTATTTAGGAAACCACCCTTCCTTACTTAATGAATCCAATAACAAAACCTAGACAACCTCAACTCCGAATTGATATACTTCTTATTATTTAAGAAGTATGTTCTTCAAAAGTTATTCTTTTGAAGTAAATAAATAATCATCATCAACCCTACTTATAAGGACCTATAAACCTTAGCTAGCAATCACCAGCAAGATGAATCAACCTTGATAGCAACCATGGATAATTAATTGCTTAAGTTGCTCATGCTTAAGTAAAACCATACAAGCCTAGTAGCTGATGAATCCAACCAGGTTGTGATCCATCTACTACCTACTCCGTAAAAACAATTAGAACCATAGAAAACTATAGAACTCCACAACTCTAATTATCATACTTGTTCTTTATTAAAGAACATGTTCTTCAAAAGTTATTCTTTTGAAGTATATGATAATTAATCATTAACCATGCCATCTAGTACTAAAACTTACAACTGTTCTATATATGTTAACATTATGCCAATTATCATTACTTGTATGCTCAATTGATTAATATGCTTTATTATCTACCTGTTTATGATGCCAAGTAACCACAATTGAATAAAAACCTTGTTTGTGAATCACTCTAAAAGTGCAACACACTTTGAACTAATCATTATAACTCACTAATCCTAAATCATCGGGGTTAGGTCACGCTTAGAGCGATTGCATCTCATACTTATGCATTATTGCATCCTTGCCAATCTTTTAAACATCGTCCTTACCGGACTATGATGCTATTTCAGAATTTGGAGTTATTGCGTATCGAAGACCTTCCCTGCATAATCTTGCAGTCAAGAAAGGCAAGTTCATCACTTGCTCATGTCATTTGAGTATTTCTATCAAATTACTTGCAAAGTATTATGGTTATCATTATTGCATAAAAATCAAAACCACTACTTTCATAACTATGAATATGACTATGTGGTGGGCAATGGAACCATGGATTGTGTTGATATGGTGGAGGTTCCATTGCACGGGTTTATATCCATCTAGGATTAAACAACAAATGTCGCCAGTGATTCTTGTGCCGTAATACCCGTGTTAACCATAAGATCCGGAGTGGGACGGAGTAGTCAAAAGTGTTTCCACCTCTCGTTCATCAACGGATGCGCTTACCGTAGCAGTTGTATCTGGCGGAACAACCGGAGGGTGGGGATCCCATTCTAATTCCCCACGGTAAAGCATTGCTTGCCGTAGTAGTTGTGTCTTGCGGAACAACCGGAGGGTGGGGATCCCATTCTAATTCCCCACGGTAATGCGGTCTATGATGGGTTGCAGCTACCGGCGTAGGAGTGTATGGTATAGCCCAAGATCTGTCGTCGTGGTCGGGGTCCACCCTGAAATTACGGGAATAATGGGACCGACGTGGACCCGGGTCTGGGCATGCAACAACGGGTGGGTGTTCGAGGTAGCGGAGGAACATGATTGGCTAGACCTTATACCGGGCCTCACACCATAGGAAGTGTGGACGGGTCATTCCCGGTTGGCACCAAGGTTAAGATCTCTTATGGGTAAAGCAACACACCTCTCGCAGAGTGTAAAGAACCGTGACCTGTCACTCCCTCGTTCCGGGATATGGAATCTGCGAACGCGGCCGGAAAGGAGCTCCATGAAGTTCTAGTAAACCGGTGAAGGCTGACGGACATAGTTCTAAATAAAAGCAACCTCTTGAAGAAATGGTTATGAAACTTGCATTGGTATTAGACTTTCTGGTCTAATGCTGTAGCTAGTGCATTAAACACCTCTTTCCTATAATGAACTTGTTGAGTACGCTCGTACTCATCCCACTCTTAAATCCCCTGCTTAGATATGGAGGCATCAAAGGAGGATCTACCGTGCAGCTCAAAGGCCGAGGAGTCAACAACTACTTCAAGAGACAGGACCCTGTCAGAGGAGTCAGATACCACATCCAACAAGGAGAAACCTAGATTAGCAATAGAAAGGAACTAGCTTCCTAAACTTAGCTCCTATTTAGCTAGAATCTATTCATAGCCTCTGTAGCTAGTTAAATACTCTACAAGTAGAGTTCGTGTAAGGATTAGATCACGAGTCGTTCTTCTGGAGTTTATTTGCAGTTTTACCTCATTGTAAAGTAGGAGGTTGTGATGATCTTTTGTAAAGAGTCTGTGTTGTAATTCTATAGACATGCCTTGGACCCGCATATGTTTCTGTTGTACCACTCTGAGCGATATAATACTAGTGGAACGGTGTTTCATTGGTGTTATATCAGACTTGCATACTACACCATGCAGTGGTATGCCGGGTCACCACAGTTATACCGAATATGCTTAGCCATGCTTAGTTGACAAATTCTGAACCATCCGGTTGATGAATCAGAGCTGCGAATGAACCTAGTATGGCAGGATGACGTGGTAAGATTCAGTGATGTTAATTAAACATGCTTAAAGGCTTGGATGGGCCGCCACATGGGGATGTGGTGATTTGACTCGTTCTCGCCGATACTAGGACCTGAGGTTCTCGCCTTCGGAACCAAGACTGAGTGTACAGCCACACGGGGCCCATGGGAACCCCTTGGCCCGAACTTGCCTAGCTTACCCATGAGTCAATTAGTTTGCGAGTTCCATTTGGCATCCTACATGGCGAAGGCATGGAAAAGGTTTTCAAAGGTGCATCATACAAGGACGTGGCTAGGGTGAAGGATGCTGGAGGCATTGAACTGGATCCCATGCACACAATGACCGGGACCGCCTCGGAGAATGGCTACCTACGATGACGGAGTTCCCCAGTTAGATTGACTCATGGAATATGCAAAGGAAGGGAAAGGTTTTGGTCGACCACCCTCTCGCAAAGACACCAAGGAAGTGTGTAACGTACGGCGCTAAGAGTCGGTCGGCGCGTGTGGGTAAAGTTGTACACCCCTGCAGGGTAAATCTTTTCGAAAAGCTGTGTCCACAGTTACGGAAGACTTGGTGATGGATTCTGTGATCATAGACAACTTGAACCTAATCGTAAAACTTGATATCTATGTGTGAATAAGGATCCCTTCTCAGGGTGTCGAGGGGGTGATCCTAGGTGATAGGTTCAGGTGATGATGAAGATTCGGTGGATTCAACATGATGATATTAGAGCTAGAGTTGATATCGCTCTCTTACCCCTTTTGAAAATGGTCTGAATAGACAAGATTCTGCTCCCTCTTGTTTTACAAAGGAAAACTGGCTTTCTGCAAAATAAGCTCCACATAAAGCCTCGTATACCAGCTTTGCTAACAGGTTGTACTAAGTCTTGCTGAGTCCCTGTACTCAGCTTTGCATGCTTTGTTTCAGACAAAGACTCTCCAACAAATGGTGGTTTCTAGGTCGACATCGACGAGTAGCTTGGGATTCCCAGGTGGCAGTCTGGAATCTATTGGCTGGGACGTCGCTGTTATGCTCCTGGCCTCTTAGGCCTTTTGCCATCTTGCTATTTAGAATAGCATAACTTTGCTTCCGTTGGTTGATGAAATGAAAGGTCAGTGACCTCTGCTTGTAATAATTTGGTTCTTTTGCTCAGTTATGAGCTTGTATTACTCTTTGAGTCGTAGAGTCACTATTGTGTTACCGATTCTCACCCTGTAGGCCCTAGAGATCTACGTTAGGCTTATGCCAGATGGAGATCTGGGTTTATCTAGCCCCGACCTCCGGGGTCGCCACATCCTGGTTGCTTGTCAGATGAACGATGGGTGTAGTTGAAGGTGTTAGTGGTGTTGGTGACCTTGGATTAGGGAGGTCGGAAGAGTGTACCGAATCATTCACGACTTAATGCTTCGAACACTCGTACCTAGACCTTGCAAGTTGCAACAATGTATCAATTTTATATATGTGCATCTTAAATTAATCTATATACTTAGTCACATCGTATAAATTAAGTAGGGCTTAGTTACAATTTTTTCCAGGGAATTAATTTTGCAGCATTAGATAAACCTCCTTGCAAGACACGACTCATCCAAATACTCATATAAACAAATTCAACTCGATGTGTTTTTCGTGCCACCACACAATATTTCCTAGTATTACTTTAGAACAACTAAAAACACCACCACAAGTGGTTGTCATTAAAAATTTAAATAACGAGATCTTGATGGGAGCCTAGAACATTTTTGTAAGGATATCGCAAATAATATAGAAAGAAACCTAGTAAAATGGGCACTCCTAGTTATTCTTTGTCTACGAGAACGTCTTTTTTATCAAGGTTTGTATGATTTGGGGATAACACTCGTTTAGCACGAAACATAGATTATTTCCAATTAATTTTAACTGTTCCCTACCAACAACCTATCTTTGGAAAATAATCATGCGGCACGGGCAAGGCTACTTGAGCGGTCCAAAATTATGCTACGTTAATAGACTCACTTTTCAATTAATTTGAAGTGTATGTATTTTATAATTATCTTTGTAAAAAGTACTCAAGAATGGAAACATTGGTTGAGCAGTCGAGGGTTGCCTAACATTGCATACACGCTTTACTGTGATTATTTTAAGTATCCTTATCTGAAAACTATATTTGGAAAATAATTACAAAGAACTCATAGAGATTCTTCTGCCTATCAAAGGGGTTTCCATCTCCTCTTTCATTCCACAACTCGTTGCGGAAGATCAATACATCAGGATCAATATCACTCTCGGCAGCCAGTGTGCCTAAGAAAGGGAGTAAGTTGGCTATGAGGAAGATCAAGGATGGCAGGAAGAAGGTAATGATTGTGTTTTTGCAATACTAAGTTGCCCGGTTGGAGAGAGTAGAGGCAATGGAGACAGAAACCTTGAGGAGCTTCAGGAGTACTTCCAAGAACTCAAGCAGGCCGAGACAGAAACTGCTGATCGGTTGTCTTTCGAGTCTTTGGCCCCAAATGCACCACCGGGCCAACAACCACCGTATTATGTGCAACATAATGCTAAGGAATAGAAGCAATTAATGAAACTTTCACATCTAGTCATTTCATTGTCATGTTCGATTGGTTGGTGGCTTAAATGCATAATGGACTTGTTACTTTATGTTATAGTGAATAAGTTTCCTTGGAATATTACATGTATCAGATTTTATAAAGGATACATTTTTATATAAAAATGGAGCTTTTTCATGACTTAGTAAGTAACATCGAAGAGATACACGAAACAAGAGTTCAACCCTCCCCTTTGCAGCATTTTATTATTCACATAATTGAGAAAGACAACCGAGGACCAATCTATAGGCTGCAAAGTTATCCGAGGTGGGAAATACCTCAACTTGTGCACATGCAGCTATAATTTTTTTTTACCAAGAAACATTAATTAAAAATAAACTCAAAGATCCAATAAAAAAGTAGTTCACAATATGTGCACCGCCAACAAATAACACTGTCTCTAGTATATTGATATAGGAATTGCACAATTTTTTTAATGTAAACAAAGAAGTAGTACTGCATGATTAGTGCAAGCTTAACCAAGTTTGAGGGTAGAATGTTTTATACAATGCAAAGCTGGAAAATAAAATAGGCATGTGTAGTCCAGTAGATAGTACTCCAGCTGCCTTGCAGATATGTCTTATTATTTTATGTCAAGCTCTCGTGATGAAAACTTCATTAGTATCACCCCTTAACTACTTCTCTCATTAATTTAGGCGGAGAAATTGAGAGGAAATTGTCTACAAGTTTTAATACCAAATACAATTTTCAAAGAGGAAGATGGAATGAGAATGACACTTGAAATCAGTTTGTGACCAAAACATCTCCTGGTATCTTTTAGTAGAATCCATGGTTAAATCCATTAAGACACTAGTTGTGCTAGTATGCAAATTCTTTGCTCTGACGTAAGGAGGAGTACCGATGTAGATTTTTTACCGGGCCCACCGAAAAACCAATCTTACTAACACAAATACTAGTCATGTCACTATGAGGGGATGTGTGTTAATAAGAACGGGAGCATCACTCTCTCATCTAGAAGAATGATTGCCACGATAAGACTCAAAGTGGCTCACGTAGGAGCATCTCTATGCAATTTGTTCAAAACCATAAAATAACCTGTTTTATGATTTTGGATGAGAAAATGTCCCAAGCACATACGTCAAGATAGGGCGACCCCAATTTTTATACCGCTCCCCAAAAAACAACCCGATGGTTGCAACACTGAAAAGGCATGGAACACCCATGTGTAGTTTGGACTTTTGGTAATTAATGACAATCTATATAGACTATTGTTTGTACTGAGTTTTACATGAAGGGTTTGTCCATAGGGAATGCATGCTTGAAGATCATGCATTGGATTCAATGTTGGATGCCATGAAGATAATGATATGGATTGTGTTTTTGGCATTTATATCATTGATTGGTATATACATATTTGATATGATAAAAAATAAGATCAAGTGATGACCAAGAATAATAACAATTTTATCTAGGACATATTTCCAACATTAGCAACCGATGCATAGAGGGGGAAATATCACACACGGTTAGGAATACATTCTCCTCGTCTTGTAGTGTTTTAGCTTGCATTCTTTTTATACGACCGATGGGTATAGTAAAGGTGTCATTGACAATTGTGGATTAGTGATGTTCGAGGAGTGTACTGAATCATTCATGGCACATCTACGCTGTAATTTGAGCTTGCAACAATGTTTCAATTTTTATGTACGTGCATCTTAACTTAACTTATAGTTAGTCACACAATATAAAGGGAGGGGGTCAATACAACTAAGATATCTAGTGACAGATTTTTATTTCTTTTACAACTTTACATAAACCGTCGTGCAAGACATGACTTGTCTAAATAAACTCAGTTGGTTTCATGACGTGCCACCACACAATATTTCCTAGTATTACTTTAGAAAAAATAAAAAAAACACCACCACAAGTAGTAGTTATTAAAAAGTTAAATAAAGAGAACTTGGATGGGAGGCTAGAACAGTTTTGTAAGGATATTACAAGAATTATTCATGGAAAGAAACCTGGTAAAAAGGGCACTCCCAGTTCTTCTTTTCCTATGAGAACATCGTTTTATCATGGTTTGTGCGATTTGGGAACACCACTCTTTTAGCTCCAAACATATGATTTTTCTGATTAACTTTAAATCCCAGGTAGCACGAGCAAGACTGCTTGAGTTGTTCAAGGTTGTATTACATTGAATACACACATTTTTGCAATTAATTTGAAGTGTCTCTATGCGATAACTTTTCTTTGGTTAGACCGGATTGAGGTTGTGTAACATTGCAAACACACTTTATTGCGATTAATTTCAGGTGTCCTGATGCGTGTAGCTGACACGTCCGTTGGGAACCCCAAGAGGAAGGTGTGATGCGCACAGCGGCAAGTTTCCCTCAGTTAGAAACCAAGGTTTAATCGAACCAGTAGGAGTCAAGAAGCACGTTGAAGGTTGATGGCGGCGGGATGTAGTGCGGCGCAACACCATAGATTCCGGCGCCAACGTGGAACCTGCACAACACAACCAAAGTACTTTGCCCCAACGAAACAGTGTGGTTGTCAATCTCACCGGCTTGCTGTAACAAAGGGTTAACCGTATTGTGTGGAAGATGATTGTTTGCAAGAAAACAAGAAAAACAAGTATTGCAGACAGATTTGTATTTCAAGTATAAAAGAATGGACCGGGGTCCACAGTTCACTAGAGGTGTCTCTCCCATAAGATAAAAGCATGTTGGGTGAACAAATTACAGTCGGGCAATTGACAAATAGAGAGGGCATAACAATGCACATACATGTCATGATAAGTATAGTGAGATTTAATTAGGCATTACGACAAAGTACATAGACCGCCATCCAGCATGCATCTATGCCTAAAAAGTCCACCTTCAGAGTTATCATCCGAACCCCTTCCAGTATTAAGTTGCAAAGCAACAGTACAATTGCATTAAGTATGGTGCGTAATGTAATCAACAACTACATCCTTAGACATAGCATCAATGTTTTATCCCTAGTGGCAACAAGCACATCCACAACCTTAGAACTTTCTCGTCACCGTCCCAGTATATCAATGGAGGCATGAACCCACTATCGAGCATAAATACTCCCTCTTGGAGTTAAGAGCAAAAACTTGGCCGAGCCTCTACTAATAACGGAGAGCATGCAAGATCATAAACAACACATAGGTAATAACTTGATAATTAACATAACATAGTATTCTCTATCCATCGGATCCCGACAAACACAACATATAGTATTACGGATAGATGATCTTGATCATGTTAGGCAGCTCACAAGATCCAACAATGAAGCACAATGAGGAGAAGACAACCATCTAGCTACCGCTATGGACCCATAGTCCAGGGGTGAACTACTCACTCATCACTCCGGAGGCGACCATGGCGGTGAAGAGTCCTCCGGGAGATGAATCCCCTCTCCGGCAGGGTGCCGGAGGAGATCTCCAGAATCCCCCGAGATGGGATTGGCGGCGGCGGCGTCTCTGGAAGGTTTTCCGTATCGTCGTTCTCTGTACTGGGGGTTTCGCGACGGAGGCTTTAAGTAGGCGGAAGGGCAACGCGGGGGGCCACACGAGGGCCCCACACACCAGGCCGGCGCGGCCAAGGGCCAGGCCGCGCCGCCCTATGGTGTCGGTGCCTCGTGGCCCCACTTCCTTTCCTCTTCGGTCTTCTGGAAGCTTCGTGGCAAAATAGGACCCTGGGCGTTGATTTCGTCCAATTCCGAGAATATTTCGTTACTAGGATTTCTGAAACCAAAAACAGCAGAAAACAACGAATCGGCTCTTCGGCATCTTGTTAATAGGTTAGTTCCAGAAAATGCACGAATATGACATAAAGTGTGCATAAAACATGTAGATATCATCAATAATGTGGCATGGAACATAAGAAATTATCGATACGTCGGAGACGTATCAGCATCCCAAGCTTAGTTCTGCTCGTCCCGAGCAGGTAAAACGATAACAAAGATAATTTCTGAAGTGACATGCCATCATAACCTTGATCATACTATTTGTAAACATATGTAATGAATGCAGCGATCAAAACAATGGTAATGACATGAGTAAACAAGTGAATCATAAAGCAAAGACTTTTCATGAATAGTACTTCAAGACAAGAATCAATAAGTCTTGCATAAGAGTTAACTCATAAAGCAACAAATCAAAGTAAAGGTATTGAAGCAACACAAAGGAAGATTAAGTTTCAGCGGTTGCTTTCAACTTGTAACATGTATATCTCATGGATAATTGTCAACATAGAGTAATATAACAAGTGCAATATGCAAGTATGTAGGAATCAATGCACAGTTCACACAAGTGTTTGCTTCTTGAGGTGGAGAGAGATAGGTGAACTGACTCAACATAAAAGTAAAAAGAATGGTCCTTCAAAGAGGAAAGCATCGATTGCTATATTTGTGCTAGAGCTTTTATTTTGAAAACATGAAACAATTTTGTCAACGGTAGTAATAAAGCATATGAGTTATGAAAATTATATCTTACAAGTTGCAAGCCTCATGCATAGTATACTAATAGTGCCCGCACCTTGTCCTAATTAGCTTGGACTACCGGATCATCGCAATACACATGTTTTAACCAAGTGTCACAATGGGGTACCTCCATGTCGCCTGTACAAAGGTCTAAGGAGAAAGCTCGCATTTTGGATTTCTCGCTTTTGATTATTCTAAACTTAGACATCCATACCGGGACAACATGGACAACAGATAATGGACTCCTCTTTAATGCATAAGCATGTGGCAACAATTAATGTTCTCATATGAGATTGAGGATATATGTCCAAAACTGAAACTTCCACCATGAATCATGGCTTTAGTTAGCGGCCCAATGTTCTTCTCTAACAATATGTATGCTCCAACCATTAAGGTGGTAGATCTCTCTTACTTCAGACAAGACGGACATGCATAGCAACTCACATGATATTCAACAAAGAATAGTTGATGGAGTCCCCAGAAAACATGGTTATCGCTCAACAAGCAACTTAATAAGAGATAAAGTGCATAAGTACATATTCAATACCACAATAGTTTTTAGGCTATTTGTCCCATGAGCTATATATTGCAAAGGTGAATGATGGAATTTTAAAGGTAGCACTCAAGCAATTTACTTTGGAATGGCGGAGAAATACCATGTAGTAGGTAGGTATGGTGGACACAAATGGCATAGTGGTTGGCTCAAGGATTTTGGATGCATGAGAAGTATTCCCTCTCGATACAAGGTTTAGGCTAGCAAGGTTATTTAAAACAAACACAAGGATGAATGGTGCAGCAAAACTCACATAAAAGACATATTGTAAACCTTATAAGACTCTACACCGTCTTCCTTGTTGTTCAAAACTCAATACTAGATATTATCTAGACTTTAGAGAAACCAAATATGCAAACCAAATTAGCAAGCTCTAGGTGTTTCTTCATTAATGGGTGCAAAGTATATGATGCAAGAGCTTAAACATGAGCACAACAATTGCCAAGTATCAAATTATTCAAGACATTTTAGAATTACTACATGTAGCATTTTCCAATTCCAACCATATAACAATTTAACGAAGAAGAAACTTCGCCATGAATACTATGAGTAAAGCCTAAGGACATACTTGTCCATATGCTACAGAGGAGCGTGTCTCTCTCCCATACAGTGAATGCTAGGATCCATTTTATTCAAACAAAACAAAAACAAAAACAAACCGACGCTCCAAGCAAAGTACATAAGATGTGCCCGAATAAAAATATAGTTTCAGGGGAGGAACCTGATAATGTTGTCGATGAAGAAGGGGATGCCTTGGGCATCCCCAAGCTTAGACGCTTGAGTCTTCTTAGAATATGCAGGGGTGAACCACCGGGGCATCCCCAAGCTTAGAGCTTTCACTCTCCTTGATCATGTTGTATCATACTCCTCTCTTGATCCTTGAAAACTTCCTCCACACCAAACTCGAAACAACTCATTAGAGGTGACACAATCATTCTTAACACTTCTGGACATTGCATAAAGCTACTGGACATTAATGGATCAAAGAAATTCATCCAACATAGCAAAAGAGGCAATGCGAAATAAAAGGCAGAATCTGTCAAAACAGAACAGTCCGTAAAGATGGATTTTATTGAGGCACCAGACTTGCTCAAATGAAAATGCCCAAATTGAATGAAAGTTGCGTACGTATCTGAGGATCACTCACGTAAATTGGCTTAATTTTCGGAGTTACCTACAGAGAATTAGACCCAGATTCGTGACAGCAAAGAAATCTCTTTCTGTGCAGTAATCCAAATCTAGTATTCACTTTACTATCAAAGACTTTACTTGGCACAACAAAACTCAAAACTAAGATAAGGAGATGTTGCTACAGTAGTAAAAAACTTCCAAGACTCAAATATAAAACAAAAATACTGTAGTAAAAACATGGGTTGTCTCCCATAAGCTCTTTTCTTTAACGCCTTTCAGCTAGGCGCAGAAAGTGTGTATCAAGTATTATCAAAGGGTGGTGCATCTACAGCGGGGTTTGGAGTTTTCTCAACCAAGCATAGTATATTGGATACATAAGTTTCAGCGTCTCCCTTTTCATTAGTCTTGGGCTTGCTACTTTCATTGAACAAATTTTCAGGAACAAGCCAAGCATAGTTATTTTCTAGTGCATCATTCATAGCTAGGAGTTTACATGGTATTGGTGCTTTGATCTCCCCACCATCATTAGCATTATCAGTGTATTTTATTCTATACATATCCATTTTTTCAAGTGTTCTTTTAAAGTCAGTATAAAAGCCAAGCCTCTTATGCTTAATAAAAACTTTTCTAGCTTCTATAGCTATATCTTCAAATTCTCGCACTAAGACTTTTAGAACAAAATCTCTCTTCTCTCCCCGCTCCATATCGAAAGTGTAAGAAACATGTGTTGTATCATGGGGTTGAGACTAATAAATCTAGCTTCCATCATGCGTACCAAACAAACAGAGGCATCTTCATAAGTAGGGACAGCTTTTGCAAGTGGTATATCTTTAAGATCTTCATGCATACTAACATGGGTGAAAAATTCTTCTATATTATCTCTTCCAATTATAGACCCTTGTCCCACAGGTATATCTTTTACAGTAAAATTAAAAGGAAACATGATGAATCAAGTAAAGTAAATGCAAGTAACTAATTTTTTTGTATTTTTTTGATATAGAGAGCAAGACAGTAAATAAAGTAAAGCTAGCAACTAATTTTTTTGTGTTTTGATATAATGCAGCAAACAAAGTAGTAAATAAAATAAAGCAAGACAAAAACAAAGTAAAGAGATTGGGAAGTGGAGACTCCCCTTGCAGCGTGTCTTGATCTCCCCGGCAACGGCGCCAGAAATTTGCTTGATGCGTGTAGCTGACACGTCCGTTGGGAACCCCAAGAGGAAGGTGTCACTACAAGAAAAGTTCTGATAGACAACGTCTCAAAATCGTCCGCTAAGGGGTATTTTTCGTCGCCCATGGGCCTAACCCGACGATATGGGTTCTGTTGTGGAAACTGCGTCAGGCAAAGTCCAACGACGTTTTTTTCGGTCCGTCGCGCTTGGGCGCCCTTCCGCCACGGAAAATCGGACCGTTGCGCAAGTGTTTCCGGGAGCCCGTTGACTCGCGGACGTCATGCAAGCCGACACGTGGCGGACGCCGTTAACCGGCGGTTAACGGCGTTAACCGGCCGAAACCCCGTGGTAGATGGTAGGCCCACACGAGGCTCGCCACGTCTTAAGCGGGCCGGGCCAGCCGACATAGTTTGACTCGGTCAACTATATAGCTGGGCTGGTCCATTAGTTACGTGGGCCGGGCCTAACCTCTAAGGTTGATCGGTCAAAACTTAAATGGGCCGGCCCATTTAACATATGGGGTCCACCTTACAGCCTACCGGGCCGGCCCAAGAAGCAAGTGGGCCGGGCCGAAACACGGTGGGTCCCACTTTCCTCGTTAAAGGGCCGGCCCATTTAGTGTGCGGGGTCCACCGTGTAGCAAGTGGGCCGAGCCAAAAACACAGGTGGGTCCCACTTTCCAGCTTAAAGGGTCGGCCCATTTAGTATGTGGGGTCCACCATATAGCAAGTGGGCCGGCCCAACAAGATAGTGGGCCGGGCCAAAAACACAGGTGGGTCCCACTTTCTTGTTAAAGGGCCGGCCCATTTGGTGTGTGGGGTCCACCATATAGCAAGTGGGCCGGCCCAACAAGATAGTGGGCCGGGCCAAAAGCACAGGTGGGTCCCACCTTCCTGTTAAAAGGCCGGCCCATTTAGTATGTGGGGTCCACCATATAGCAAGTGGGCCGGCCCAACAAGATAGTGGGCCGGGCCAAAACCCATGTGGGTCTGATACGTCTCCGACGTATCGATAATTTCTTATGTTCTATGCCATATTATTGATGATACCTACATGTTTTATGCACACTTTATGTCATATTCGTGCATTTTCTGGAACTAACCTATTAACAAGATGCCGAAGTGCCGGTTCTCGTTTTCTGCTGTTTTTGGTTTCGTAAATCCTAGTAACGAAATATTCTCGGAATTGGACGAAATGAAAACCCGTGGCCCTATTTTTCCACGGAGCTTCCGTAAGACCGAAGAACACACGAAGTGGGGCCACGAGGTGGCCGAGGCTATAGGGCGGCGCGGCCCGGGCCTTGGCCGCGCCGACCTATAGCGTGGGCCCTCGTGACGCCCTTGACCTGCCCTTCCGCCTATTTAAAGCCTCCGTCGCGAAACCCCTGAGGTGAAAAAACCACGATACGGAAAACCTTACTGAGACGCCGTCGCCGCCGATCCCATCTCGGGGGATTCTGGAGATCTCCTCCGGCACCCTGCCGGAGAGGGGATTCATCTCCCGGAGGACTCTACACCGCCATGGTCGCCTCCGGAGTGATGAGTGAGTAGTTCACCCCTGGACTATGGGTCCATAGCAGTAGCTAGATGGTTGTCTTCTCCTCATTGTGCTTCATTGTTGGATCTTGTGAGCTGCCTAACATGATCAAGATCATCTATCTCGTAATTCTATATGTTGTGTTTGTCGGGATCCGATGGATAGAGAATACTATGTCATGTTAATTATCAAGTTATTATACATGTGTTGTTTATGATCTTGCATGCTCTCCGTTTCTAGTAGAGGCTCTGGCCAAGTTTTTACTTTTAACTCCAAGAGGGAGTACTTATGCTCGATAGTGGGTTCATGCCCGCATTGACACTCGGGACAGATGACGTAAAGTTCTAAGGTTGTGTTGTGCTCGTTGCCACTAGGGATAAAACATTGGCGCTATGTCCGAGGATGTAGTTGTTGATTACATTACGCACCATACTTAATGCAATTGTACTGTTGTTTAGCAACTTAATACTCGGAGGGGGTTCGGATGATAACTCTGAAGGTGGACTTTTTAGGCATAGGTGCAGTTGGATGGCGGTCTATGTACTTTTTCGTAATGCCCAATTAAATCTCACTATACTTATCATGTCATGTATGTGCATTGTTATGCCCTCTCTATTTGTCAATTGCCCGACTGTAATTTGTTCACCCAACATGCTTTTATCTTATGGGAGAGACACCTCTAGTGAACTGTGGACCCCGGTCCATTCTTTAATACTGAAATACAAATCTGCTCGCAATACTTGTTTTTACTGTTTTCTCTGCAAACAATCATCTTCCACACAATACGGTTAATCCTTTGTTACAGCAAGCCGGTGAGATTGACAACCTCACCGTTTCGTTGGGGCAAAGTACTTTGGTTGTGTTGTGCGGGTTCCACGTTGGCGCCGGAATCTCCGGTGTTGCGCCGCACTACATCCCGCCGCCATCAACCTTCAACGTGCTTCTTGGCTCCTCCCGGTTCGATAAACCTTGGTTTCTTTCCGAGGGAAAACTTGCTGCCGTGCGCATCATACCTTCCTCTTGGGGTTGCCCAACGAACGTGTGAAATACACGCCATCAAGCTCTTTTTCACGGCGCCGTTGCTGGGGAGATCAAGACACGCTGCAAGGGGAGTCTCCACTTCTCAATCTCTTTACTTTGTTTTTTGTCTTGCTTTATTTTATTTACTACTTTGTTTGCTGCACTTATATCAAAACACAAAAAAATTAGTTGCTAGCTTTACTTTATTTGCTATCTTGTTTGCTATATCAAAAACACACAAAAATTAGTTTACTTGCATTTACTTTATTTAGTTTTCTTTATTTACTACTGCTCAAATGGCCACCCCTGAAAATACTAAGTTGTGTGATTACACTAGTTTGGCATAATGGATAACAATGAGCTTCTTATTCTATTTCCTGATTTAAGACATGGATGGTTTGATGCGAAAATTAAAAAACCCATAGAACATATTAGTATGAACACTTTGAATACCATTGTTGCTAATGATATAGAAAGTTCTAAGCTTGGGGAAGCTGGTTTTGATGAGCATGATATTTTTGGTCCCCCAAGCATTGAGGAGAAAATTTACTTTGATGATACTTTGCCTCCTATATTTGATGATGAGAATAATAATGATAGCTACTTTGTTGAGTTTGCTCATGATGCTACTGAAAGTTATTATGAGAGAGGAAAATATGGTTGTAGAAATTTTCATGTTACTAAAACACCTCTCTATGTGCTGAAATTTTTGAAGCTACACTTGTTTTATCTTCCTATGCTTGTTACTTTGCTCTTCATGAATTTGTTTATTTACAAGATTCCTACGCATAGGAAGCATGTTAGACTTAAATGTGTTTTGAATTTGCTTCTTGATGCTCTCTTTTGCTTCAACTACTATTTCTTGCGAATGCATCATTAAAACTGCTGAGCCCATCTTAATGGCTATAAAGAAAGAACTTCTTGGGAGATAACCCATGTTTTTACTCCAGTATTTTTGTTTTAAATTTGTGTCTTGGAAGTTGTTTACTACTGTAGCAACCTCTCCTTATCTTAGTTTTAAGTTTTGTTGTGCCAAGTAAAGTCTTTGATAGAAAAGTAAGTACTAGATTTGGATTACTGCGCAGTTCCAGAATTCTTTGCTGTCACGAATCTGGGTCTATATCCCTGTAGGTAGCTCAGAAAATTACGCCAATTTACGAGCATGATCCTCAGATATGTACGCAACTTTCATTCAATTTGAGCATTTTCGTTTGAGCAAGTCTGGTGGCCTAATAAAATCCATCTTTACGGACTGTTCTGTTTTGACAGATTCTGTCTTTTATTTCGCATTGCCTCTTTTGCTATGTTGGATTGATTTCTTTGATCCACTAATGTCCAGTAGCTTTATGCAATGTCCAGAAGTGTTAAGAATGATTGTGTCACCTCTGAACATGTGAATTTTTATTATGCACTAACCCTCTAATGAGTTGTTTCGAGTTTGGTGTGGAGGAAGTTTTCAAGGGTCAAGAGAGGAGTATGATGCAATATGATCAAGGAGAGTGAAAGCTCTAAGCTTGGGGATGCCCCGGTGGTTCACCCTGCATATATTAAGAAGACTCAAGCGTCTAAGCTTGGGGATGCCCAAGGCATCCCCTTCTTCATCGACAACATTATCAGGTTCCTCCCCTAAACTATATTTTTATTCGGCCACATCTTATGTACTTTGCTTGGAGCGTCGGTTTGTTTTTGTTTTTTGTTTTGTTTGAATAAAATGGATCCTAGCATTCACTTTGTGGGAGAGAGACACGCTCCGCTGTTGCATATGGACAAATATGTCCTTAGGCTCTACTCATAGTATTCATGGCGAAGTTTCTTCTTCGTTAAATTGTTATATGGTTGGAATTGGAAAATGATACATGTAGTAACTCTAAAATGTCTTGGATAATTTGATACTTGGCAATTGTTGTGCTCATGTTTAAGCTCTTGCATCATATACTTTGCACCCATTAATGAAGAAATACTTAGAGCTTGCTAATTTGGTTTGCATATTTGGTTTCTCTAGAGTCTAGATAACATCTAGTATTGAGTTTTGAACAACAAGGAAGACGGTATGGAGTCTTATAATGTTTACCATATGTCTTTTATGTGAGTTTTGCTGTACCGTTCATCCTTGTGTTTGTTTCAAATAACCTTGCTAGCCTAAACCTTGTATCGAGAGGGAATACTTCTCATGTATCCAAAATCCTTGAGCCAACCACTATGCCATTTGTGTCCACCATACCTACCTACTACACGGTATTTATCCGCCATTCCAAAGTAAATTGCTTGAGTGCTACCTTTAAAATTCCATCATTCACCTTTGCAATATATAGCTCATGGGACAAATAGCTTAAAAACTATTGTGGTATTGAATATGTACTTATGCACTTTATCTCTTATTAAGTTGCTTGTTGAGCGATAACCATGTTTCGGGGACGCCATCAACTATTCTTTGTTGGATATCATGTGAGTTGCTATGCATGTCCGTCTTGTCTGAAGCAAGAGAGATCTACCACCTTCATGGTTGGAGCATGCATGTTGTTAGAGAAGAACTTTGGGCCGCTAACTAAATCCATGATTCATGGTGGAAGTTTCAGTTTGGACATATATCCTCAATCTCATATGAGAATAAAAATTGTTGCCACATGCTTATGCATTAAAGAGGAGTCCATTATCTCGTTGTCCATGTTGTCCCGGTATGGATGTCTAAGTTGAGAATAATCAAAAGCGAGAAATCCAAAATGCGAGCTTTCTCCTTAGACCTTTGTACGAGCGGCATGGAGGTACCCCATTGTGACACTTGGTCAAAACATGTGCATTGCAAAGATCCAGTAGTCCAAGTTAATTAGGACAAGGTGCGGGCACTATTAGTATACTATGCATGAGACTTGCAACTTGTAAGATATAACTTTCATAACTCATATGCTTTATTACTACCGTTGACAAAATTGTTTCATGTTTTCAAAATAAAAGCTCTAGCACAAATATAGCAATCGATGCTTTCCTCTTTGAAGGACCATTCTCTTTACTTTTATGTTGAGTCGGTTCACCTATTTCTCTCCACCTCAAGAAGCAAACACTTGTGTGAACCGTGCATTGATTCCTACATACTTGCATATTGTACTTGTTATATTACTCTATGTTGACAATTATCCATGAGATATACATGTTACAAGTTGAAAGAAACCGCTGAAACTTAATCTTCCTTTGTGTTGCTTCAATACCTTTACTTTGATTTATTGCTTTATGAGTTAACTCTTATGCAAGACTTATTAATACTTGTCTTGAAGTACTATTCATGAAAAGTCTTTGCTATATGATTCACCTGTTTACTCATGTCATCACCATTGTTATGATCGCTGCATCCACTACATATGTTTACAAATAGTATGATCAAGGTTATGATGGCATATCACTTCAGAAATTATCTTTGTTATCGTTTTACCTCGCTCGGGACGAGCGAGAACTAAGCTTGGGGATGCTTGATACGTCTCCGACGTATCGATAATTTCTTATGTTCTATGCCATATTATTGATGATACCTACATGTTTTATGCACACTTTATGTCATATTCGTGCATTTTCTGGAACTAACCTATTAACAAGATGCCGAAGTGCTAGTTCCTGTTTTCTGCTGTTTTTGCTTTCAGAAATCCTAGTAACGAAATATTCTCGGAATTGGACGAAATGAAAACCCAGGGCCCTATTTTTCCACGGAGCTTCTAGAAGACCGAAGAACACACGAAGTGGGGCCACGAGGTGGCCAGGCTATAGGGCGGCGCGGCCCAGGCCTTGGCCGCGCCGACCTATAGCGTGGGCCCCTCGTGACGCCCCTTGACCTGCCCTTCCGCCTACTTAAAGCCTCCGTCGCGAAACCCCTGAGGCGAAAAAACCACGATACGGAAAACCTTACTGAGACGCCGTCGCCGCCGATCCCATCTCGGGGGATTCTGGAGATCTCCTCCGGCACCCCGCCGGAGAGGGGATTCATCTCCCGGAGGACTCTACACCGCCATGGTCGCCTCCGGAGTGATGAGTGAGTAGTTCACCCTCGGACTATGGGTCCATAGCAGTAGCTAGATGGTTGTCTTCTCCTCATTGTGCTTCATTGTTGGATCTTGTGAGCTGCCTAACATGATCAAGATCATCTATCTCGTAATTCTATATGTTGTGTTTGTCGGGATCCGATGGATAGAGAATACTATGTCATGTTAATTATCAAGTTATTATACATGTGTTGTTTATGA
>NC_061511.1:119577015-119595628 GCF_022539505.1 Lolium rigidum
CCTATTTTTCCAGATGACGAAGGAAGCCAGAAGGGTGAGCCAGCTGGACCCAAGGTAGGCCCACACCATAGGGCGGCGCGGCCCATGGCCTGGTCGCGCCACCATGTGGTGTGGGCCCCCCGCAGCCTCTTTCGCCTCCTTTTATTCGCGAAACCCTTCGCCCCGAAGACCGAAGCCACAGAAGAATCCTCATGAAGGGTTACAGCCGCCTCTGCGGGGCGGAGAACACCAGAGAGAAAAGAGATCTCCGGCGGGCAGGAATCCGTCGGGGAAATTCCCTCTCGGAGGGGGAAATCGATGCCATCGTCACCGTCATCGAGCTGTACATCATCTCCATCACCATCACCATCATCTTCATCATCATCACCGCCATCACCACCGCTGTACATCGTCACCGCTGTAGCAATTTGGGTTTGATCTTGATTGTTTGATAGGGGAAACTCTCCCGGTATTGATTTCTACTTGTTATTGATGCTATTGAGTGAAACCATTGAACCAAGGTTTATGTTCAGATTGTTATTCATCATCATATCACCTCTGATCATGTTCCATATGATGTCTCGTGAGTAGTTCGTTTAGTTCTTGAGGACATGGGTGAAGTCTAAATGTTAGTAGTGAATTATGGTTGAGTAATATTCAATGTTATGATATTTAAGTTGTGGTGTTATTCTTCTAGTGGTGTCGTGTGAACGTCGACTACATGACACTTCACCTTTATGGGCCTAGGGGAATGCATCTTGTACTCGTTTGCCAATTGCGGGGTTGCCGGAGTGACAGAAACCTAAACCCCCATTGGTATATCGATGCAGGAGGGATCGCAGGATCTCGGAGTTTAAGGCTGTGGTTAGATTTATCTTAATTACTTTCTTGTAGTTGCGGATGCTTGCAAGGGGTATAATCACAAGTATGTATTAGTCCTAGGAAGGGCGGTACATTAGCATAGGTTCACCCACACAACACTTATCAAAACAATGAAGATTAATCAGCTGTATGTAGCGAAAGCACTAGACTAAAATCCCGTGTGTCCTCGAGAACGTTTGGTCATTATAAGTAAACAAACCGGCTTGTCCTTTGTGCTAAAAAGGATTGGGCCACTCGCTGCAATTATTTCTCTCGCATTTTACTTACTTGTACTTTATTCATCTGTTACATCAAAACCCCCTGAATACTTGTCTGTGAGCATTTATAGTGAATCCTTCATCGAAACTGCTTGTCAACACCTTCTGCTCCTCGTTGGGTTCGACACTCTTATTTATCGAAAGTACTACGATACACCCCCTATACTTGTGGGTCATCGGTCCTCCATGAAAGTATCACCGAAATGATCAAGATAGTTTTCATCGATGAAATCATCCCCTTCTTCATCTTCTTCCATTATAACCCCTCTTTCTCCATGCTTGGTCCAACAATTATAGCTTGGCATGAAACCCTGCCGAAGCAGGTGCATGTGAACGTCTCTTGAGGAAGAGTAACCCTTCTGATTCTTACAGGAAACACATGGACAGATAACAAAACCCCCCTGCTTGTTCGCATTAGCCACTACGAGGAAATCTTTCAAACCCGTAATGAACTCGCCGGAGAGTCGGTTACCGTACATCCATTACCGATTCATCTGCATTATTATAATATAAAATATATAATTAACCATCATGCATTTGTTAAACAATAAAAATTAAACAATGAACTACACACATGCATATTTTATCAATGACACATGAAAGGTTCAAGTTGCTAACCGCGATCGAGGAGGAAAAAATAAATGAGGAAGCTCAAGTGTGGCTCCGACACTTCATATCATGTTTGTTTCATGCTCTTGGGGCATTTCATCAAACACCTTGTGTGCATAAGAGGAACCAAAAGCCAACCTAACACCCCCTTGTGAAGTTTGTGAAGAGAAGTGGCACCAAATAGCTAAGTGCAGTGAGCTGAGGTCCTTTTATAGGAATGGGCCTTTAGTCCCGGTTGGCCTGGCAAACCGCGACTAAAGGCCTTCGGGCCAGGCCTGATGACCTTTAGTCGCGGTTGGCCTGGCCAACCGCGACTAAAGCCCCTCCCATCCACCAGCTGGCCACCGAGCGCGCTGGGCCCAGGTCTTTAGTCGCGGTTCGTCTCCCGAACCGCGACTAAAGACCTCATTAGTCGCGGTTCCTATATTTTGGCGACTAATGGGGCTGGACGGAAGCCTCTTTTTCTACTAGTGTATATATACCTGATAACCACATTAGAGCATTGATGAGTTACATTCTCGAAAAAAAGAGAGCATTGAGCTAGCTTAATGAAGAGAAAGGTTTATTTACAGCCAATGATGCCATCTGCCACTAAAAGTCGAGGTGAAGAAGTGATTTTGGACAGATCTCAAACCATCTTAATTGGATGAGAAAATGACACGGAGATTATTACGTGAGCCTTCAATGATGTCAATTTCCAATTGCAATAAATAAATGGCATCACCATAAGATGGTGCTAATCGTCGATTAATTCCATGTGTGCAACAAGCAATACACAAGAATACCAAATTAAATTATTTGTACAACCACACAAACAACTCCCTCCTTCTAAATATGTAAACACTCCCACTAATTTTTAGCATAATATTGACCATGGAATTTAGAGACAAAACTGGTCTAAGTAAAATAGCCAAATGTTTGGATGTATATTGAAAGCATCTACCTGAACGGTTCATATTTCCTTGAGCATAATCTTGCATATTCTGTCAGTAGTTGTGCTGAAAAGTAGGGAAATATGAAAATTAAGAGATGATTTAGGAACCATGTCTACTACAATTTGTTGATATTTGTAGTCAAGTTTTAAATTGCAACAAGTGCGAAAGCCTTTCTGGCTTGCAACGGTATTTTCTCAGGAAATGGATGTAATGCTGCCAAGATAAGTTGCATAGTCAATTATAATCTTCAAAATTTGATGATTTTGATGCATGACCTGTTGAAGTAATCAAGGATTCTGTTTACGTAGCTTCTGAACAGTTGTATACTTTGCATATGGCCAAACACTGCCGGACATTTGTTTTTGCAGTGGATAATATGTACTGACAAATGGGGATTAGCCAACACACTTAGTTCCACAAACAGAGTTAAAGTGTGTCTGAAAGAAAGCATAGAGCATTAATGTTGTGGTTTGGAGCAGGAAAAGAAAAGAAAAACTAATCAGATTTGTTGTACTACCACGTTCTTGTCTTCTTGACTCTATGCTACCTCTAGTTGGAAAATTGTCAGCAGAAATCTATTTTGCCATACATATAGTTTTGTATCTTGATCATCTAACCACCCATTATTTATACTCAGATCGGTTGGTCTGTTTCTTTGAATTAAAATCCTGTCAAATTTCTGGAGGTTCTTTCTTTCACTCGTTTATCAAAAAGTGCTAGTGTTAGTGTTTCAAATCTATCCCAAGGCAATAATTATTCTGGCTGGAGACATTTATCCAGTTCATAATATTAATTCAAACTTCTGAATTTCTCAACATTTTGAGTTTTCTCGGTTCATGCAGGAAGAGATAGTGGATGAGATCATGAGACCGATGAATATGTTGATGTTCATAAGGTATGTCTCATCTTGCTACAAGCTGAGTTCTTCACCTTTTGCTGAGTATATCATATACATAAAAATTAATTATGTCCCTTGCAGAATCCGGGTAGCTGCTGCTGCCGCATCATCAGTTGCGAGGGCTCCGTCAATTACGAGATTAACTGCTCAAAAGGCTTCAGTAAGTGCCATTTTTGATACATTTTATTTGTAGCATGCATAAAAGTGTGGGATCCTCTCCTCGTGGATCTACCCCATTTAAGTAGTACATATACATTAAAAAAACATGGTACTAATACATGGTAAATTATTTATATGGCAAGACATGTGTGAATTATGATCATATGGGCACTGCAACAAAATAAAAAAATACTTGTAAGTATTGGAAAGTTTTTCTCCCCTCTCGTTAGGGTTTTGTGCTCCGGTGGGCGATCTCCGTCGCCTCCGTGAGATCGGTTTCGTTCTCCATCAACTCTTCGAACCTTCTCCACCCTTCCCACGCCTGTGTTCCCCCGCACCCGTACCCGTGTCTTTCCGTGTCCCCCGCCTCTTGTAAACCTTCCTGGTCGGTACATCTAGGGTTTCGGCGATGACGGATCTGCAGGCCTCTTCTTCGTTGCCAGCGATGACGGGGAAAGAAGAGGATCTGGACGACATGCTGGCTCACCTGGAGCTCCGGGAAGATGAACTGGATGATGTTGTTATCGCGGTTGATGCTGTGAAGGAATTCCAGAAGGACGCTCGCTGGCTAGCAATCGGTAAAGTGCACACTAATCGTTCGTTTAGTGCAGAAGCATTATTTGGCAAGATGAAAGCGATTTGGAATCTCTCCAAGGATCCAACCTGCAGGGAGCGAGGGAAAACCTGTTCATCTTCCAGATGCATTGCCTCGGAGATTGGAAGAAAGTTGTCCACCAAGGGCCATGGACTTTCCGTGGCTGGGCTGTTTTGATCGAGGATTATGATGGCAAAGAGGATCCTGAGAAGATTCCCTTCAATGGTTTATATATTTGGGCGCAGATCCATGGTATCCCGGAGCTTTATCGGAAAACTAATGTCTTAGATGATCTTGCTCGAAAGATTGGCAAGACTAAAGAGGTTCAGATGAATCCAAAGCTGTATTTTGAGGGGAATTATGTGCGCCTGCGGGTTTTAATTGATGTTGGCAAACCTTTGATGCGTTTTGTATCCCTGATGATTGAAGGAGAAGGGAGAAAGAGGCTACCGGTTAAGTATGAAAAAATCCCATATTTCTGTAAGCATTGCGGCCTCCTCGGGCATGACCATGAGGAGTGTGGTGACGGGGCATGGGAGGCTAAGGACCTCCAATATGGTAGCTGGATGCTTGCCACGAGGAGAAGTAATCTTCAAAACGTGGAACAGCGACGCACCCCTCGTGAGCCTACCCGTGGGGGTTTCTCTGGTCGTGGGGGGCTGAATACGTTGGCAAAAAAACGTTCTTCTCAAGATGCTGCTCTAGATAACACGGAGGAGTTGGAGGATTCTGCAACAAGTCCTGAAAAAACGGCTCAAATGGATGAAGACAAGGATGATCATGAAGCTGCAGCAGCTAGAAAGCACCTGGATATGGGGGCCCTGGGGGAGGCTAGGCCGGGAACAATTATCCCTGGCGCCGACTTGGGGGACGCCTCATCTGTCCCACCTCCACCTCCAGGCTACGTCAATCCGCGTGATCGTACTAAGCTACGGAAGACGGACACCTCTGATAATGATTTGGCAAAATCGGCGGCTTCCCTCGAGGAGGACCGCCGGGCCCAATGACGACCTTAAGCTGGAACGGTCGTGGCATCGGGCAAACTGCGACCGTTCAAGAACTCGTCTGCCTAGTGCAGACCTACAAGCCCAGCCTTGTTTTCATTTGCGAGACGAGGCAGAGTAAGGAAAGAGTGGAGAATCTGCGCTATAGAATTGGTATGAAACACTGCTATCAAGTCTCTGGAGATGGAAAAGGAGGCGGCATTGCTCTATATTGGACGGAAGATGTTACTGTTGACCTTCTGTCTTTCAGCAAACGCCATATTGATGTTCATGTTAGCGGTGGCCCTTATGATCACATGTGGAGAGCTACTTTTGTCTACGGTGAACCGAAACCAGGGGATCGTCATCTCATGTGGACCAAATTGCGACAGATCAAAGACAATTCCAGTAAACCTTGGCTTATGTTGGGCGATTTTAACGAAGCTATGTGGCAGGAGGAACACTTCTCGTGTACCCCTCGTTCTGAGAGACTTATGATGGATTTCAGAGAAGTTCTGTCTCACTGTGACTTATATGATATTGGATTTGTGGGTAACCTCTGGACTTTTGATAATAAGCAGAAAGGTGATCGCAATGTCAGAGTCCGGCTTGATCGAGCGGTTGCCTCTACGGAGTGGTCTCGTATGTTCCCAGATCATCGGCTGAGGCATATTGCCTCCTCTCGGTCGGACCACTGTCCTATTCTGCTATCCATTGAAACTGCGACCAACTGTCGGTGTGATCGCCCTGTGAGAAGATATGAGATTGTCTGGGAGAGGGAACCTTCCCTGCCGGCTGCTGTAGAGGAAGCCTGGTCCCGTCGTGTCCCCTGCAATGATCTGGGGGATGTTTCTTCGTCTCTCCGCTTGATGATGTCTAGCCTGTATAGCTGGAAGCATACGAAGTTTAAATCTATACCAAAAGAGATTGAAAAAAAGAGGGAGTTGCTTGACAATCTGCGCCAATTCAATGATGCAGAGAGTGTTCTTAAGAGGGTGGGACTTGAAAAGGAGATGGATGAACTCCTGTATCGGGAGGAAATTTTCTGGATGCAACGTTCCCGTATTGCATGGCTCCGCGAAGGAGATAAGAACACAAAATACTTCCACCGAAGAGCTTCTTGGAGAAAGAAAAAGAAAAGTATCCGAAAACTGAGAAGAAGCGACGGTACTTGGACGTCTGATACTGTTGAGATGGAAAATATGGCTAGGGATTTTTTCCAAGACCTCTACGCTAAAGATGAAAACATCAACCCGGATATTATAACGGGGCTCCTGGACCGTTGCATTACTGATGACATGAATGCAGACTTGTGTGCCCCGTTTTCTGAAAAAGAGATCAGTGATGCCCTCTTCCAAATTGGCCCCCTTAAGGCTCCCGGGCCTGATGGCTTTCCTGCACGTTTTCTTCAGCGGAATTGGGGCCTCTTGCGAGATGATATTGTCAAGGCGGTGCAGCGTTTTTTCCATGATGGTATTATGCCTGCGGAGGTCAATGACACTGCGATTGTCTTAATTCCTAAAAAGAATGATCCAGAGGAACTGAAGGATTTTCGTCCAATAAGTTTATGTAATGTGATCTTCAAAGTGATATCTAAATGCCTCGTGAATCGGCTTCGACCTATCTTGCAAGATATAATTTCGCCGACCCAAAGTGCCTTTATCCCTGGTCGTCTTATAACTGATAATGCACTCATGGCGTTTGAGTGTATCCATTCTATTCGATCCGGCTCAGCGGCACGGAGGAATTTTTGTGCGTATAAATTGGATTTAGCCAAGGCGTATGATCGTGTGGACTGGAGTTTTCTCGAAGGGGTTTTAGCGAAGTTGGGCTTTCATAGTCAATGGATACGGTGGGTGATGGCGTGTGTCACCACTGTGCGATTCTCGATTCGCTTTAACGGAAATATGTTGGACCCTTTCACCCCATCCCGTGGTATCCGCCAAGGTGATCCTCTTTCTCCATACTTATTTCTCTTTGTGGCTGATGGTTTATCCTGCCTGATTAGAAAGGAAATAGAGTGCAATGCTCTCCGTGAATTTCATATATGCCGAAGAGCTCCAGGTATTTCTCATCTACTGTTTGCTGATGACAGTCTGTTATTCTTTGAGGGGACTGTTGATCAAGGTCTGGTGATAAAATCTATTCTGGATAAATATGAGCAAGGAACGGGACAGTTGGTGAGTTTGGGAAAGTGTTCAATCTTGTACGGAGATAAATGCTCCCCTGAGGTGCAATTGGAATTAAAAGGAATCCTGAAATATGATACTGTTTGCTTCGAAGAAAAATACCTTGGGCTACCAGTTCCTGAAGGGAGATTAAAAAAGGGAAAGTTCAAGTCTACTAAAGAAAAATTCTCAAAACATGCTACTGATTGGTGTGAAAAGTACATGTCCTCTGGTGCAAAGGAAATCCTTATTAAATCAGTTCTTCAGTCCATCTCTACTTACGCTATGGGAGTGTTCAAGTTTCCCTATGGGCTTATTGAGGATCTCTCTCAGATAATCCGAAATTTTTGGTGGGGAGATGAGGAGGATCGAAGAAGAATGCATTGGATGTCCTGGGATAAAATTACAAGACCAAAATCATGTGGTGGTATGGGCTTCAGGGATCTCCGTATTTTTAATCAAGCTCTACTTGCAAGGCAAGCATGGAGACTGATTCAGTACCCGGACAGCCTGTGTGCTCGGTTGCTTAAAGCTAGGTATTATCCTACAGGGGATTTACTGGACACAGCCTTTATCCAAAATCAATCCCAAACATGGCAAGGAGTTCTACATGGCTTAGAATTACTGAAGGAAGGCGTGATCTGGCGCATTGGATCGGGAAGTAAAGTGAAAATATTCCGTGATAACTGGTTACCTAGACAGAATGCTATGAAGGTGGATGGCCGGCGAGGTAATTCAAGGAAAAAATGGGTATCGGAGCTTATTGACCCAGTGTCAAGAACTTGGGATGAACAGACTGTCCGAGCAATTTTTTATCCATGGGATGCTGAAACTATCCTAACGATCAAGATCCCTGCTAGAGCATGTGAGGACTTTGTTGCTTGGAGTGGCGAAAGTAACGGCTCGTTCTCTGTCAGATCGGCGTATCGCCTAGGCATGCAATCATCTCTCTTAAGAGCGAACCCAGGACAAAGTTCATCGGAATCAGTGGGCGAACGTGGCATTTGGAATCTAATCTGGAAAGCTGAAGTACCCCAAAAGGTTCGCATCTTTGCCTGGAAGGCGGCTACTGCTACCTTGGCTGTCCGATCTGGTCTACACCGGCGAATGCCATCGGTCTCCCCGGTCTGTACTATCTGTGGTTGTGAGGTAGAGGATGGTTTCCATGCTCTAGTCCGCTGCACCCTTGCTAGAGCTCTGCGACACGAGCTGAGAAGCCACTGGAATCTCCCACCCGAGGAGGATTTCCAATATACGGGGAAAGAATGGCTTCTTCAGCTCTTGGAGGGTATTTCAAAATCTATGAGGTCTAAAGTTATCTTTTTACTTTGGCGGGTTTGGCATCACAGAAATAATGTGGTTCATGGAGATGGTAAAGCTTCGATTTACGCCTCGGTATCCTATCTTGTTAGCTATCATCTATCTTTCACTCGGACTTCTATAGTCACTTCGGCGCCTATATCTACCGCGGGTCCTCTCGGGTATTACCTCGTGGACAGCCCCATCGGAGGGTTTTGTGAAAGCCAATGTGGATGCTTGGATGGGACGAGTACTTCAAAAACGGCTGGCCTTGGAATTATTATTAGAGACAGGTAGTGGAAGGACTATCTTATCCGAATGGAGATTTGTTACTCGCATGTGCCACTGCTGAACAAGCGGAATTACAGGCCTTGTTAGCTGGGTTGAAGCATTTGATAGAGTTGGGTCGCTGGCCTGCGATCCTTGAATCTGATTGTCTTCGTATTGTCCAAATTATTTCTAGCTCCATGGATGACCATTCAGGAGGATGGGCTCTTATCGCTGAAGTACGAGAGCTGTTGCATGTTTATCAGGATATTTCGATCTCTAAAGTTGATAGGGTGTGTAATGGTGTAGCCCATGTTCTAGCTCAGTTAGGCAAGTCAGGTTTTTCTGGTTTACTTTTTGATGCAGCTCCTCCCTGCGTGTTGGAGCTGATCGCCCTTGATGTAACTTGACTTTGTCTTTAAAAGCCGCAAGTTTTCAGACGCACTCTTTTCCTTCCAGGGTACCGAAGGGGACTGGAAGGTTTTTAATGAGGCGGGCTTGCGTGCTTAATATATGGTGGTTATTTTCAAAAAAAAAAAAAATACTTGTAAAAACAAAAGACGAATATACAATCCTCATTCAAAACCGTCTCAGAATCTGTCAGAGGTTAAAGCAGTCAGTTTTGAGAGTGTAAGTTCTGTTTCAGGTTGTTCTCAAGTTTAGCACCAAAAGGGGACTAGTTCATGCTCCAAAAGTGGATTTGTTTTTATTTGATTTTGGCTGTTTTCACTATGAGTTCAACTGGTTATAGGCTTATTGCTAGCCTATGACTTGAGACGATTCTTTGAATATTTACCGCTACAAAGTACTGCATCATCCAAACGTAAGTGTGATAAGCTGCAACGTACAAAAACTTAAATGTGATATAAAGTTGTATTGCCATGTTTAACAGTATCCCCTCGTTTACCTTTTTTTTTTTTGGGGTTGAACCAATATTTCTTTGGAAATTCTTTTCCTCATTAGTCTAGATGTTTGCTGATAGATTTCATAATTTTTTGTGATATCCGAACTGTTACATGTGCTGTTACCAAGTTGGAGTTGCATAATTTTGTAGAAGTCAGTCTTACTTGATCTTTCTGTCGTGCATAAATAGTTTGCATTTAGCTGCATTTCGGTTCTGCTCTTATTGGGCTTTGTTGTTCAGGCCAACTCTTCTTTGTGTCTGCCTGTGTGCGTATGTGTAGTTTGTGTGGTAAGTTGTCTTCAGCACTATGCATATGCTTCCGCCAGTTTGAGCGTGTCATTAATTTAACGTTGGGCTACGGCCTTTTCTCTAAAAAAAATCAATTGTATGAACTTTAGTCTTTTTTTTACCAAGTCCTTTTAGTCTTGCTTCTATGATAACTTTTGTTCTGACGGTCCATTTACAGTTTTATGTTTCCTTAAGTTTTGTACAGTATTGAATATGGTTAATTCACGTTCCTTGAAGGGAGCGCAGAGCCGGCCCGGACAGTCTGGACAGCCTACTGGAATTTTAAAGAAACCTACTGATGGTGAATTGGTGATTCAAACCCATCAAAACAGGTTAACCTTGTCGAACATCTTCTGGAAAATAGGAGGTAACTATAGATGCATCGCATAAATATAACGGTGGGACACATGGGGCATGTGGGGGAAAAATTGCCATTCGTGCAATAGTCGGTAAGAGTAAATACGAGTGAGGTTATTGTAAATTTCAACAGTAGCAATTTGAACCTTGTCATGAACGTGAGTGTTCAGTTTTTTTTTTTTTGTTTTATGATAGTGCATAGCGACTTTGAATCTTTTTTTTTTTTTTTTTTTGCGAAAGACTTCGAATCTGTTGATCACTGCGGCATTAGCAACACTGACATTTCTGAACCATAGACTTGAAACTATTGCAAATGGTAATCAGATTCTACACTGCCCCGTGTTTTGGAGTGTTGAGCACGTGGAATGTTATATGGTGGAATGCTTTCGTAACACTATATACTAGATGATGATAATTGGAGAGCACCCCTTGCAACGAACAGTCAGGTGCCCTTGCGAGGGGGTCTGCGTGGGGCAGGCTCAGCTAGCGGCGGTGCTCCTCGGGGCTTCAGGCGCTCGGTCCGGCGGTGGGCCGGCGGCGATAGGGCGTGACGGTGGTTGCTCCAGGCGGAGGCGGAGGCGGTGGCTGGCACGGTGCGTGGCCATGGGCGGCAGCGAAGGGGGCCTGCTGGCGACGCGGCCCGGATTGGGGCCAGGTGGGCTTCGATCTAGGCCTTGCGAGCCTTGTCCTTGGCCAGGAGGGTCTCGGTAGGGCCGGCCAGTGGGGCGCTCTCCTGGTTGCACTGCTGCTGGTTCTGTGTCTGGCCAGGCGGGCACAGGTCCGACGGCCTTGGTAGCGCGGTGTCCGTCCCCTCTCTCGTTCGGGAGGGTTGTTGGGATGCTCTTTTATAGTTCAAAGGCGATATCTTGGATGCCAACAAAGTGACCGTCTTGATTGACGGTGTGGCGGTGTTGGTAACGTCGCGTCGATGTCCCCGGGCGTTGCGGTGAGGGTGCTTCTTTGCGGCGGTGTGTTGTCTTGGCTAGGGATGTCTTGCAAGGAGTGAGGTCGAGGTGAGGAGTGAGGTCGCGGTGACGCTGCTCATGGTGGTTCAGTTGGGGGCGACTTGGATAGGCTCGGCACGGAGCTGCAGATTGATGGCTTAGGCGACATGGGTGTTGCAGCGCGGCGGCACGACTAATGGGACTTGATCGGCGCCTAGCAAGCGGTCGGGCATGATCTTGGCCTAATTGGTAGTGCTACTGGGTCCGGACGACGGTCACCTCGCGTGGCCGAGGGCGGATCCCCTCCCTTGGCTGTCGTTGGCCTGATGGCTGCTGGCTATGTGTTGGCCTGCCCTGTCCAATCCGTCGGTGTTGCGGTGTGCTGGCTAGGCCATGGGCTCGAGTTCGTGGGATGCCGGGGCGGCGGCCCCGGAAGGTAGGCTGCGTGGTTGGTTCTACGGCAGGCAACGTTGCGGTGGTAGTGGTCTCTCTCTTCGGCCATGGGGATGGCGTGGAGCGGACGATGGGAGATCCTGTGTTGGCGGCGCTTCGGATGTGGCAGCTCCCAGATCGTGTTTCGGAACCTTCCTCGGGGACAGCGGGCGGCTGAGTTCTCGGGTGTGGTGTGAGGTTACTTCCATGCAAAAGCTCAGCGCCAAGGCGCCAACGACAGCGATGCTCGCGGGTGTCGTAACCCTCTTGGGGGTGTCGTTGTGGGTATCCTCCCCACGGTACGGCTTCGGGTGAAAACCCTAGACCCCGCGGTCTCGACTGCGGTGGTGTAATGCGTCGTTACCCTCTTGGGGGCGTTGTTGTGGAGCCCCGACTTGACTCAGTCCGTTTCAATGTCGTCGCTGGTTTTTGTTTTCCGTGTTCTTTTTTGTTTATCCTTTGATCTGCTTTGCAAGAGATTCTCCTCTCCATCTTGTATCGGTTCGGCCGTTGCGGCTTTATTTATAAAGCGGGGTGAATGCCCCTATTTCGAGGAGGTGCCTCCAACGAAGGCATTCATCTTTCCCCTCTTTAATATTGGGTGGACCTGCAGGTGGGTGCCCTCTCCTCTGGACTTGAACGAGCATTTTACAAATATATTTCTGTTTCAAATGGGGGTTTGGACGTTACCCTGAAGAAATTATTGTGCCCATTTTCTTGCATTTTGGAACTTCAAGTGAAAATGTGAAATCCAATGCTACAGAAGCTTGGCTGGCCGACCAAAATGCCTTGCCTCTTCCAGACTTCTCACCCCTTTTCGGGTTCAATAACCTGCTCTTGCTCTTCCTAGATTACGTGTGGTCTACTCTTCCTATATCATATACTAGGGCGAACGAAAATACTAGGGCGAACTTGGCTGCCAAGATACCTGAAGCTAAAGCGTGTCTCCTGTCCTGAATCTTGACCTCGCGTACGCATATATAGTAGGCACCAGAATTCAGAAAAACGGAGACCGAGCAAATCAAACACATCTATGATGCAGTGACGAACCGCGCCGATCGATTCCCGACCAGCGCCACCCAGCACGCGCCTCCGTGCGTACATGAAGATGACATTGTCCGGCGCCGCGGGACGGCACGTGGTGATGGCGGTCATGGCGTGCAGCCACTGCGGCGAGCTTCGCCGCGTCAGGACGGAGGGCCAGTTCGTCTCCTGCGACTCGTGCGGCAAGGTCCTGCAAGAGCGCGGCCGGAAACAACAGGCCGTGATGGAGGCTCGGCGGCAGCTCTGGCGGCGATGGCGAGCGAGGAAGAGGAGGGATGCCCCCGCGGTGGCCGGCGCAGCCTGCGGCGAAGGCATGGTCGTCGGACGCGAAGCATCTGACGCCGAGTCCGACACTTGTGGTGTTCGTTTCGTGGAATCGTCGTCATGGTAGTCACGATGGCGCCATCCGCAGGATGGAGATTCTGCCTTACTGCTCGTGAGCAGTGTGTGAATTCTGGCACGAGACAGGCCACCGGGAAAAGAATCATCAGATACCTATCGACGAGTATTTTGAAAAGTTATGTCAAGTTGTGCAACTTTGGATTCAATAGAACAAGGAAGGGACTAGGGCCGTAGGGCGTGATATTGTAATTTTGTCACAATTTTAAGCGGCAAACTCGTCCATTTACCACCCAATACTATATCACTTTTGGCTCATAGGTGTAGATGCATCCATTGTTTAAAAAACAATTTTAAAATGTCGATTTTTTTTTAAAAAAAATCTTGGTGTACATCCGGACATTTTATGTCCACACACAACATTTCACGAAAAAATAAGATTTATTGTGACTTGTGTAAAAAAGACAATTTTCGGTCTTGCAAAATAGCCTTTTATGAGATGTTGTTTTGTCTTTTTTGCACAGCCCATAAAAATTGTCCTTTTCTGACAAAATTTTGTGTGTAAACATAGCATATCAAGATGCAAACCTAGAATTTTTTCCAGAATTTTTTAACATTTCAAAAGAAATTTAAATGCATTATTTTTAATAGGTGCATTTGCACCTATGAGCCAAAACACCATGTCCCCAATACTTCCCTTTCCATCGATGTCTTTCTCGCCCAATATTTCCCTTTCCATCGCTGCCTCGTCCTGTTATCAGATGTTTTTTTATAAGCATGCCAACAGAAACATACCATTTTTTCTTTATAAAAAGAGGAGCAAAATTTACAAAAATGCTACACTAAGATGTAAACATCCTAGTTAGGCCTCGTTTGACACTAGAGTCAACGGGGATGCTATTCCAGAGCATTGTGACCTCTATTGTCACCTAATCCCCATAAAACCCGACCCTAGTTCACTAGGTAGGGGCAGAGTATTGGGGATTGAGAAAAATACACTAAAATTTAGGAAAAAATGGGGATAAGTGAAGATTAAACTCGCTTATACTCTAGCACGAAACATGCATTTAGAATAAGTGGGGTGTAAAGTTTGGTGGGGATTATCCCCACTAAGCCTCTAGTGCCAAACAAGGCCTTAGCAGGTTCTTCACCCCACACGCACACGCTGTTACTCTAAAGCCTACTCTCTCGATGCGGGTTCAATCCCTCCGGCGTGAGCCAACTCTCAAAGGCAAAGCTCCTCCTTTATGTGCTCTATGAGTTGCAGTTCATTACATTGCTCTTATGCGTTGTTAAACACCTTGCATTCCTTTGTTTCCATGGTAACCACGGCAACCATTCTTTTGCTCAGTTTCATGCTGTTCTCTCTAATTTTTCGGGCTACACACGCCGCATCCTATATGGGTTCTGTTCTTGGCGCAATCTTAGGCGCTTTGGAACACACATAACAAGCTAACGATTGAGAAGAAGATCATCAACCACCCCGCTGACATTATATATAAAATTATCATTTTCTTGCAGATTTGGTGTATCAAGTTCAAAGGCGTGGAAAAGGAAGGCTTTTGCTGGATGGAGCGTGAGCTAAGGGGTATTTCCAACAACTTAAACTTTGAAAAGTTGTAGGCTACAGCATGTGTATGAGTTGTAATCTTGGATCTATCTGACTTTATTAATTAAAGTCGAGCAGTGTCTTTTATCTAAAAAAAAGAGTACCGTATCAAACTTGCGCTTATTTGAATGATGCACCTGCTCCATGTCCTTCATCCGCCAAATCTCTAGCTTACTGACCAATTGGGGCTCCTCAATCTGTAACTCAACGTGTCGGAGACAGCCGTG
Source organism: Lolium rigidum (assembly GCF_022539505.1). Lineage (NCBI taxonomy): Eukaryota > Viridiplantae > Streptophyta > Magnoliopsida > Poales > Poaceae > Lolium > Lolium rigidum. Next base: position 119,592,191 of record NC_061511.1, read on the forward strand.
CCACACCTGTCTAGGTAAACGTATTGCATTAGGATGTGATCCATGGTGTCCTCATCCTATAGATATGTGTAACAAGATGCAGGTTTTTATTTGCGGTTCATCCATGACTACACTGTCCGAACCACCATGCCACCCGCCGGGCGACGGCGCAGGAGAAGTGTGCCATCGCCGTTAATTTGTCTATACATCAAGTTTTCTTCATTTCTTATCAACTCCTCAGCTTCTGAAATTTTCCCCAACCGAGAATAGATGACATCATTTGATTCATTTCTTGTTTCCAAAAGAAATTAACTAAATAGATTAAGGGCCACTTCTTTTCGGCTTCTCCGTTGGCTTCTGGAAGAAGCTTCTCCCCACCACCTTCTCCTAGAAGCTCGAATCCAAAATTTGTTTTGGCTTATAATCTAGTTTGATCTAAACTCGAGTATAAGCCAGAACAAATTTGGCATCAGAGATTCTGGGAGAAGTAGGTAGGAAGAAGCTTCCCCCATAAGCCATCGTAGAAGCCGAAAAGAAGTGGCCTTAAGGCTGTTGCAATCCCTGGCTTCTCAGCGATTTGCCGGTGCAAGCATTGCCGTGTGGGCCAGCGTATTAATTCCGTGCGGGCCCATGCCCGGGTCGGTTGGGGAGACGTGCTCTCCGACTCTTTCTCCTCTCCAGACGTTTCTCACATCCTCTCTCTACCTGTGGCGGCCCAGAGTATCCGGCGGCGTAGGCGATGGGGAACAACAGGCGAAGGCCGGGCGTCCTCTCTCCCTGGCCCCCCTCTCTTCCATGGAGAGGATCCACCATCCCCTTCTTCATCAGCGACGGCCGTCGGACGCTACTGATGGGTGATGAGAGGTAGGACGAGATCCCGGCTGAGCAGTGCATCCCATCAAACCCAGAGGAGGAATGGAGAGTGTCAGCCCTCTTCCCAGCCGGCTGGAGGAGGGGCGGCGCCAGCCAGGCCCGATGGTTCCAGGGCGCTTGGACCTCGACGATTCTTTGGTTTTGATGGGGTTTCCAATTTTTGTTTACAAGGGCACATGTTCTGGATGGTGTTATTTATCAGATCAGGTATGCTATTTGTGCCTAGATAAGTTGTTTGTGGCCATCTCCGAGGTTTCTTTCTTTTGATATGTCAATTCCATCCTGTGTTGACTTTGTCCTGATGTGAAAATCGTATGTGCTAATAGAAGTAGTGTCAGATATCCAGAAAATTACCATATATGCTGTATATAATGTCAGTTTGTTATCCTAGCTAGGTTGATGGAAGTTTCAGGTCATTCGACACTTAATCAGCCCTTCAACGTTGATTCTTAGACATCACCAGAAGCAGACAGGGACAGATTACAGTGTTTCTGTATCCATAGTATTCTTGTGGCACAAATTCCTGTTCTTAGAAATAACATTCCCCCCCCCCCCCCCCACCCCCATTCGAGAACATATATATATATATACAGTTTCAGTTGAAAATTTCGCGCTGTTGGCTAACATTTCACGTTTACTACGTGTGATTCTCATTGTTTTCATTCTGGTGTCGCTTGAGTAAGAGGTAGTTTGAATTGTTTGACCGAAGAGGTAGTTTTGCGTGTATCCAAGTACTCTGAGGTGTTGGCTAACCCTTTCTCTACTTTCACGTTTAAACTTGTGAAAATTTCATGATTGAATTCCCTCACTGTTTTGGTTACAGGGAGACCGAATGATTCAGTTCAGGGTCCTTATTTGAGAACATGCAGCATTGCAGCCTGCCCACAATGCGACACAATCCTCTCCATTGGATGTGCACATATGAGACCTCGGCGCTGCACATCCATGTTGTTATCTCCGCTGGCCGCCGGGGCATATGGTTCAGCGGAGATATACACACCAACAAACCTTCCTTCTGAAATGCCGGAGGTTACCCACAAATCCGCCCAGCCAGTACCCTATGCCTGGGAGTGGTGGCACGAGCACTAGCATAGCCGAAGAAGTGAAGAGGAGAACCGCCGCCTCGATCTGGACAGGACGAGTTTGGACTGCCACCGCCGCCTCCTGCCTTTCGTCGCCTCTACGGATCGTGCACCTCCCCGCTAGCGTTACCTGAAAGTTGCAGCAAGGCCAACCGGTGTCAAGTTTACACATCCACTATCTGCAGTGTTGTTTGGGTGCCCCACTACTCGGGCAGTCGGATGACAACCAAAGCTCTAAGAAGAGCTGGCCAACACCAAGATCGTCCGTCCATCTGCTTCAATGTTATATTACCCCAGGTAATCAATACTCTGTCCACTTCCAAGTCAGTTCTTTGTGTTGTGTGGAATTGATTTGGAAAAGCTGATACACTTGGGGCACATGTTTATTTGTATATCAATGCATTGATCGGATCATCACCTTGCAACCGCTGGTGATACGCACTTGGTACAAATACCTGTGATGGCTAATCTACCGTGCAAGTTTCAGGTTAAAACCCTTTCTCTACTTGACAATAGGTTGATAGTTTGGTACCAATCATAGATTAATTAGGTGGTGACCTTTTGATCCTAAAATCACCGACTCGCTTGCAGGTACCACATGTGACTTAGTGTCAAATTGATTAGTAGATGAATATTGCATTAATTATGCCATTTGGTAATCTATTTACCGCTATTTGTATCAGGGTAGACTGTAATTTCTAACCCAATGCACCAGTTAGTTCAAGAAATATATTTGTCTGCAATTCAATTTATCTAAAAAAGTAGATCTGTTGGCTAAACCTAACCATTCGTGAGTCAAGCTTCTGCAATCTGTGTATTGGACAAAAGTGTTGAAAGGTATCAATCGTCTTTCTTTTTTATAGACAACATTTGTTTGTTTAAGGAGTCTGATTTAGATATCATTGCTTTATTCAGCCATTCTCCTTGCGCAATTGATAGCTTACGTTTCTCAGTTTCCTATTGACTGAATCTGACATGCTTCATATTTTTGCTTATCTGGCAGGGAATAAGTATAGAGCTAGCCTTAGCTTGGTGCTACAATGTTGCCAGAGAGACATGGCCATGTTCTCTCTTTTGGAGCAAATTGTTTTAAATCTCTCGACCCCTATAGGACTGATAGAAATTAGTGGCAAACAAACAGTCGTCCTTGTGATGGGCCGCACATTTAGAAGCAAGAATGCGAGCTCATGATTAACTATGATATTCTCTCTTTGTAATTGGTGCTCCTTTTAAAAGTATATACTTTCATTTTATTTTCATTGACTATTATGGAATTTTTAGCTTATCAGCTGTGGATATCTGCGTCTGTACAGGTTATGCAAGATAGTTGCTCTGCCGGATAGGTACTCTATCGTCGGTGTTGTTTAACTTCTACTACATTGTATGACATGTGTGTTGTACATGCTGAGTGGAAGAATTTGTAAGTGAGAAAGGACAGCGGTTTAAATCGAGGCCTGAAAACACACTATATAGGCGGCGCGGCGAAGCGCGCATGTCCATCTAG
>NC_061511.1:119595728-119614483 GCF_022539505.1 Lolium rigidum
ACGGTAAATGGACGAGTTTGTCGCTTAAGATTGGGACACAATTACAATATCACGCCCTAGTTCTTTCCTTGTTCTATTGAATCTAAAGGGGCACAGCCTAACATGATTTTTCAAAATACTTCTCGATACGTATCTGATGATTCTTTTTCCGGTGACATGTCTGGTGCCATAATTCACACACTGCTTACGAGCAGTAAGCATCCTGTCGGAATCAGACGAGGATGGCGCCACTATCATGACGACGATTCCACGAAACGAAGACCACCAGTGTCGGACTCGGCGTCAGATGCTTCGCGTCCGACGACCATGCCTTCGCCGCAGGCTGCGCCGGCCACCGCGGGGGCATCCCTCCTCTTCCTCGCTCGCCATCGCCGCCGAGCCTCCATCACGGCCTGTTGTTTCCGGCCGCGCTCTTGCAGGACCTTGCCGCCCGAGTCGCAGGAGACGAACTGGCCCTCCGTCCTGACGCGGCGAAGCTCGCCGCAGTGGCTGCACGCCATGACCGCCATCACCACGTGCCGTCCCGCGGCGCCGGACAATGTCATCTTCATGTACGCACGGAGGCGCGTGCTGGGTGGCGCTGGTCGGGAATCGATCGGCGCGGTTCGTCACTGCATCATAGTTGTGTTTGATTTGCTCGGTCTCCGTTTTTCTGAATTCTGGTGCCTACTATATATGCGTACGCGAGGTCAAGATTCAGGACAGGAGACACGCTTTAGCTTCAGGTATCTTGGCAGCCAAGTTCGCCCTAGTATTTTCGTTCGCCCTAGTATATGATATAGGAAGAGTAGACCACACGTAATCTAGGAAGAGCAAGAGCAGGTTATTGAACCCGAAAAGGGGTGAGAAGTCTGGAAGAGGCATGGTCGGCCAGCCAAACTTCTGTAGCATTGGATTTCACATTTTCACTTGAAGTTCCAAAATGCAAGAAAATGGGCACAATAATTTCTTCAGGGTAACATCCAAACCCCCATTTGAAACAGAAATATATTTGTAAAATGCTCGTTCAAGTCCAGAGGAGAGGGCACCCACCTGCAGGTCCACCCAATATTAAAGAGGGGAAAGATGAATGCCTTGTTGGAGGCACCTCCTCGAAATAGGGGCATTCACCCCGCTTTATAAATAAAGTCGCGACGGCCGAACCGATACAAGATGGAGAGGAGAATCTCTTGCAAAGCAGATCAAAGGATAAACAAAAAAGAACACGGAAAACAAAAACCAGCGACGACATTGAAACGGACTGAGTCAAGTCAGGGCTCCACAACGACGCCCCCAAGAGGGTAACGACGCATTACGCCACCGCAGTCGAGACCGCGGGGTCTAGGGTTTTCACCCGAAGCCGTACCGTGGGGAGGATACCCACAACGACGCCCCCAAGAGGGTTACGATACCCGCGAGCATCGCTGTCGTTGGCGCCTTGGCGCTGAGCTTTTGCATGGAAGTAACCTCACACCACACCCGAGAACTCAGCCGCCCGCTGTCCCCGAGGAAGGTTCCGAAACACGATCTGGGAGCTGCCACATCCGAAGCGCCGCCAACACAGGATCTCCCATCGTCCGCTCCACGCCATCCCCATGGCCGAAGAGAGAGACCACTACCACCGCAACGTTGCCTGCTGTAGAACCAACCACGCAGCCTACCTTCCGGGGCCGCCGCCCCGGTATCCCACGAACTCGATCCCATGGCCTAGCCAGCACACCGCAACACCGACGGATTGGACAGGGCAGGCCAACACATAGCCAGCAGCCATCAGGCCAACGACAGCCAAGGGAGGGGATCCGCCCTCGGCCACGCGAGGTGACCGTCGTCCGGACGCAGTAGCACTACCAATTAGGTCAAGATCATGCCCGACCGCTTGCTAGGCGCCGATCAAGTCCCATTAGTCGTGCCGCCGCGCTGCAACACCCATGTTGCCTAAGCCATCAATCTGCAGCTCCGTGCCGAGCCTATCCAAGTCGCCCCCAACTGAACCACCATGAGCAGCGTCACCGCGACCTCACTCCTCACCTCGACCTCACTCCTTGCAAGACATCCCTAGCCAAGACAACACACCGCCGCAAAGAAGCACCCTCACCGCAACGCACGGGGAAATCGACGCGACGTTACCGACACCGCCACACCGTCAATCAAGACGGTCACTTTGTTGGCATCCAAGATCTCGCCTTTGAACTATAAAAGAGCATCCCAACAACCCTCCCGAACGAGAGAGGGGACGGACACCGCGCTACCAAGGCCGTTGGACCCGTGCCCGCCCGGCCGCACACGTAACCAGCATCGGTGCAACCAGGAGAGCGCCCCACTGGCCGGCCCTACCGAGACCCTCCTGGCCAAGGACAAGGCTCGCAAGGCCTAGATCGAAGCCCACCTGGCCCCAATCCGGGCCGCGTCGCCAGCAGGCCCCCTTCGCTGCCGCCAATGGCCACGCACCGTGCCAGCCACCGCCTCCGCCTGGAGCAACCACCGTCACGCCCTATCGCCGCCGGCCCACCGCCGGACCGAGCGCCTGAAGCCCCGAGGAGCACCGCCGCTAGCTGAGCCTGCCCCACGCAGACCCTCGCAAGGGCACCTGACTGTTCGTTGCAAGGGGTGCTCTCCAATTATCATCATCTAGTATATAGTGTTACGAAAGCATTCCACCATATAACATTCCACGTGCTCAACACTCCAAAACACGGGGCAGTGTAGAATCTGATTACCATTTGCAATAGTTTCAAGTCTATGGTTCAGAAATGTCAGTGTTGCTAATGCCGCAGTGATCAACAGATTCGAAGTCTTTCGCAAAAAAAAAAAAGATTCAAAGTCGCTATGCACTATCATAAAACAAAAAAAAAACTGAACACTCACGTTCATGACAAGGTTCAAATTGCTACTGTTGAAATTTACAATAACCTCACTCGTATTTACTCTTACCGACTATTGCACGAATGGCAATTTTTCCCCCACATGCCCCATGTGTCCCACCGCTATATTTATGCGATGCATCTATAGTTACCTCCTATTTTCCAGAAGATGTTCGACAAGGTTAACCTGTTTTGATGGGTTTGAATCACCAATTCACCATCAGTAGGTTTCTTTAAAATTCCAGTAGGCTGTCCAGACTGTCCGGGCCGGCTCTGCGCTCCCTTCAAGGAACGTGAATTAACCATATTCAATACTGTACAAAACTTAAGGAAACATAAAACTGTAAATGGACCGTCAGAACAAAAGTTATCATAGAAGCAAGACTAAAAGGACTTGGTAAAAAAAAGACTAAAGTTCTTGATTTTTTTTAGAGAAAAGGCCGTAGCCCAACGTTAAATTAATGACACGCTCAAACTGGCGGAAGCATGCATATAGTGCTGAAGACAACTTACCACACAAACTACACAGGCAGACACAAAGAAGAGTTGGCCTGAACAACAAAGCCCAATAAGAGCAGAACCGAAATGCAGCTAAATGCAAACTATTTATGCACGACAGAAAGATCAAGTAAGACTGACTTCTACAAAATTATGCAACTCCAACTTGGTAACAGCACATGTAACAGTTCGGATATCACAAGAAATTATGAAATCTATCAGCAAACATCTAGACTAATGAGGAAAAGAATTTCCAAAGAAATATTGGTTCAACCCAAAAAAAAAAGGTAAACGAGGGGATACTGTTAAACATGGCAATACAACTTTATATCACATTTAAGTTTTTGTACGTTGCAGCTTATCACACTTACGTTTGGATGATGCAGTACTTCGTAGCGGTAAATATTCAAAGAATCGTCTCAAGTCATAGGCTAGCAAGAAGCCTATAACCAGTTGAACTCATAGTGAAAACAGCCAAAATGGGTGTTGGGCTCCGGTGGTGGTGGCTTCTTCTTGCCGGTTGTTGGGCTTCGGTGTCCGGTTCTTGTCGAAGCTCTTTGGTGCGTCGAGGGTGCTCCATGTGCGAGTGCTCAATGGGTGTGTCTCTGCTTTGTGATGCCCTTCGACTCCAGCTGGTGGCACACAGGCGTCGTGGCGTCGTCTCGGCCACGTGTGACCTTTCGCCCACACCCTCGACACGGGTGGTGTCGGTGCGTAGTGTGGTCTCGGATGCGTGTGGCCCTTCGATTACGTCGACGGTGCAGTGTCGTTGCTGGGTCTCGGCGGACCAAAGCCGTTTCATTACTCCGGCGAGGCCTCGAGCTAGGTTGTCCCTCTAGTGTGTCCTCGGGGCTCTTCCTTGTGATCGCTGTGCTTGGGTCGCGATGAGTATTCTCATCGGCCAACTGCCCCCAGTTTTGTGGGGGGGCCTCTTTTTCCTCCTCGGTCTTGTGTGTTGTTGGTGTGTGTTTTTTCTTTTTCTTCTCCTCTCTCATAACCTCCGTTACTCTGGTTCATTTGAACCTATCTTGTAGAGGCTGAAAAGCCTCATAGACAACTTGACTGAATATATATTCAGGCTGGCTCACGCCCGCCGTAGTTACAGTCGAAAAAAGAAAACAGCCAAAATCAAATAAAAACAAATCCACTTTTGGAGCATGAACTAGTCCCCTTTTGGTGCTAAACTTGAGAACAACCTGAAACAGAACTTACACTCTCAAAACTGACTGCTTTAACCTCTGACAGATTCTGAGACGGTTTTGAATGAGGATTGTATATTCGTCTTTTGTTTTTACAAGTATTTTTTATTTTGTTGCAGTGCCCATATGATCATAATTCACACATGTCTTGCCATATAAATAATTTACCATGTATTAGTACCATGTTTTTTTAAGAGGTATATACACCTCTAGTCCCACAACTTGTCAATGATGTGCAAATTAATCCCACTTCTTGCAAAATGGGATATAGCAGTCCCACAACTTGTATCTTCTGTGCAAGACTAGTCCAAACAACTGAGAAGCGGACACGTGGCAACATCTTTTATGTACTACTTAAATGGGGTAGATCCACGAGGAGAGGATCCCACACTTTTATGCGTGCTACAAATAAATGTATCAGAAATGGCACTTACTGAAGCCTTTTGAGCAGTTAATCTCGTAATTGACGGAGCCCTCGCAACTGATGATGCGGCAGCAGCAGCTACCCGGATTCTGCAAGGGACATAATTAATTTTTATGTATATGATATACTCAGCAAAAGGTGAAGAACTCAGCTTGTAGCAAGATGAGACATACCTTATGAACATCAACATATTCATCGGTCTCATGATCTCATCCACTATCTCTTCCTGCAGAACCAGAAAACTCAAAATGTTGAGAAATTCAGAAGTTTGAATTAATATTATGAACTGGATAAATGTCTCCAGCCAGAATAATTATTGCCTTGGGATAGATTTGAAACACTAACACTAGCACTTTTTGATAAACAGTGAAAGAAAGAACCTCCAGAAATTTGACAGGATTTTAATTCAAAGAAACAGACCAACCGATCTGAGTATAAATAATGGGTGGTTAGATGATCAAGATACAAAACTATATGTATGGCAAAATAGATTTCTGCTGACAATTTTCCAACTAGAGGTAACATAGAGTCAAGAAGACAAGAACGTGGTAGTACAACTAATCTGATTGGTTTTTCTTTTCTTTTCCTGCTCCAAACCACAACATTAATGCTCTATGCTTTCTTTCAGACACACTTTAACTCTGTTTGTGGAACTAAGTGTGTTGGCTAATCCCCATTTGTCAGTACATATTATCCACTGCAAAAACAAATGTCTGGCAGTGTTTGGCCATATGCAAAGTATACAACTGTTCAGAAGCTACGTAAACAGAATCCATGATTACTTCAACAGGTCATGCATCAAAATCATCAAATTTTGAAGATTATAATTGACTATGCAACTTATCTTGGCAGCATTACATCCATTTCCTGAGAAAATACCGTTGCAAGCCAGAAAGGCTTTCGCACTTGTTGCAATTTAAAACTTGACTACAAATATCAACAAATTGTAGTAGACATGGTTCCTAAATCATCTCTTAATTTTCATATTTCCCTACTTTTCAGCACAACTACGACAGAATATGCAAGATTATGCTCAAGGAAATATGAACCGTTCAGGTAGATGCTTTCAATATACATCCAAACATTTGGCTATTTTACTTAGACCAGTTTTGTCTCTAAATTCCATGGTCAATATTATGCTAAAAATTAGTGGGAGTGTTTACATATTTAGAAGGAGGGAGTTGTTTGTGTGGTTGTACAAATAATTTAATTTGGTATTCTTGTGTATTGCTTGTTACACACATGGAATTAATCGACGATTAGCACCATCTTATGGTGATGCCATTTATTTATTGCAATTGGAAATTGACATCATTGAAGGCTCACGTAATAATCTCCTGTGTCATTTTCTCATCCAATTAAGATGGTTTGAGATCTGTCCAAAATCACTTCTTCACCTCGACTTTTAGTGGCAGATGGCATCATTGGCTGTAAATAAACCTTTCTCTTCATTAAGCTAGCTCAATGCTCTCTTTTTTCGAGAATGTAACTCATCAATGCTCTAATGTGGTTATCAGGTATATATATACACTAGTAGAAAAAGAGGCTTCCGTCCAGCCCCATTAGTCGCCAAAATATAGGAACCGCGACTAATGGGGTCTTTAGTCGCAGTTCGGGAGACGAACCGCGACTAAAGACCTGGGCCCAGCGCGCTCGGTGGCCAGCTGGTGGATGGGAGGGGCTTTAGTCGCGGTTGGCTAGGCCAACCGCGACTAAAGGTCCTCAGGCCTGGCCCGAAGGCCTTTAGTCGCGGTTGGCCAGGCCAACCGGGACTAAAGGCCCATCCCTATAAAAGGACCTCAGCTCACTGCACTTAGCCATTTGGTGCCACTTATCTTCACAAACTTCACAAAGGGGTGTTAGGTTGGCTTTTGGTTCCTCTTATGCACACAAGGTGTTTGATGAAATGCCCCAAGAGCATGAAACAAACATGATATGAAGTGTCGGAGCTACACTTGAGCTTCCTCATTTATTTTTTCCTCCTCGATCGCGGTTAGCAACTTGATAAAATATGCATGTGTGTAGTTAATTGTTTAATTTCTATTGTTTAACAAATGCATGATGGTTAATTATATATTTTATATTATAATAATGCAGATGAATCGGCAATGGATGTACGGTAACCGACTCTCCGGCGAGTTCATTACGGGTTTGAAAGATTTCCTCGTAGTGGCTAATGCGAACAAGCAGGGGGGTTTTGTTATCTGTCCATGTGTTGCCTGTAAGAATCAGAAGGGTTACTCTTCCTCAAGAGACGTTCACATGCACCTGCTTCGGCAGGGTTTCATGCCAAGCTATAATTGTTGGACCAAGCATGGAGAAAGAGGGGTTATAATGGAAGAAGATGAAGAAGGGGATGATTTCATCGATGAAAACTATCTTGATCATTTCGGTGATACTTTCATGGAGGATGCTGAAGGCGGGGAAGGTGAAGGTGAAGGTGAAGGTGAAGAAGAGGCACGTGATGAGCCCGCTGATGATCTTGGTCGAACCATTGCTGATGCACGGAGAGGCTGCGAAACTGAAAAGGAGAGGAATAATTTGGATCGCATGTTAGAGGATCACAAAAAGTCGTTGTACCCCGGATGCGATAATGGTCTGAAAAAGCTGGGTTGCACACTGGATTTGCTAAAATGGAAGGCACATGAAGGTCTATCTGACTCGGGATTTCAAAATTTGCTGAAAATGATGAAGAATATGTTTCCAAAGAATAACGAGTTGCCCGCCAGTACGTACGAAACAAAGAAGGTTGTCTACCCTCTAGGTTTAGAGGTTCTGAAGATACATGCATGCATTAACGACTGCATCCTCTACCGCAGTGAATACGAGAATTTGAATGAATGCCCGGTATGCACTTCATTGCGTTATAAGATCAGATCGAGGCGATGACCCTGGTGACGATGTTGGGCGAGAAACCCAGGAAGAGGGTTCCCGCCAAGGTGATGTGGTATGCTCCTATAATACCACGGTTGAAACGTCTGTTCAGGAACAAAGAGCATGCCAAGTTGTTGCGATGGCACAAAGAGGACCGTAAGTCGGACGGGGAGTTGAGACACCCCGCAGATGGAACGCAATGGAGAAAGATCGACAGAGAGTTTAAAGATTTTGCAGCTGACGCAAGGAACATAAGATTTGGTCTAAGTATAGATGGCATGAATCCTTTTGGCGAGCAGAGCTCCAGCCATAGCACCTGGCCCGTGACTCTATGCATCTACAACCTTCCTCCTTGGTTGTGCATGAAGTGAAAGTTCATTATGATGCCAGTGCTCATCCAAGGTCCGAAGCAACCCGGCAACGACATCGATGTGTACCTAAGGCCATTAGTTGATGAACTTTTACAATTATGGGGAAGACCTGGTGTACGTGTGTGGGATGAGCACAAAGAAGAGGAATTTGACCTACGAGCGTTGCTTTTCGTAACCATCAACGATTGGCCAGCTCTTAGTAACCTATCGGGACAGACAAATAAGGGATACAATGCATGCACGCACTGCTTACATGAGACTGAAAGTGTGTATTTGCCAAATTGTAAGAAGAACGTGTACCTGGGGCATCGTTGATTTCTTCACCGATATCATAACGTAAGAAAGAGGCAAGCATTTCAACGGCAAAGCAGATCACCGACCGAAGCCTGCGGAACGTACTGGTGCGGAGGTATTTGATATGGTCAAGGATTTGAAAGTCATCTTTGGAAAGGGTCCCGGCGGACAATCAGTTCCGCAGGGAGCTGACGGGCACGCACCCATGTGGAAGAAGAAATCTATATTTTGGGAGCTAGAATATTGGAAAGTCCTAGATGTCCGCTCTGCAATCGATGTGATGCATGTTACGAAGAATATTTGCGTGAACCTGCTAAGCTTCTTGGGCGTGTATGGGAAGACAAATGATACAAAGGAAGCACGGCAGGACCTGCAACGTTTGAAAGATCTTGATAACCGGCATCCGGAATGGTTTCAAGGTCGTGCTAGCTACGCTCTTACCAAAGAAGAGAAGGTCATCTTTTTTGAATGCCTGAGCAGTATGAAGGTCCCGTCTGGATTCTCGTCGAATATAAAGGTAATAATAAACATGGCGGACAAAAAGTTCCAAAACCTGAAGTCTCACGACTGTCACGTGATTATGACGCAATTGCTTCCGATTGCTTTGAGGGGGCTCCTACCGGAAAATGTTCGAGTAGCCATTGTGAAGCTATATGCATTCCTCAATGCAATCTCTCAGAAGGTAATCAATCCAGAAGATCTACCATGGCTATAGAACGATGTGGTCCAATGTCTTGTCAGTTTCTAGTTGGTGTTCCCGCCATCCTTCTTCAATATTATGACTCACCTCCTGGTTCACCTAGTCGAAGAGATTTCCATCCTCGGTCCTGTATTTCTACACAATATGTTCCCCTTTGAGAGGTTCATGGGAGTATTAAAGAAATATGTTCGTAACCGTGCTAGGCCAGAAGGAAGCATTGCCAAGGGCTATGGAAATGAGGAGGTAATTGAGTTTTGTGTTGACTTTGTTCCTGACCTTAAGCCGATTGGTCTTCCTTGATCGCGGCATGAGGGGAGACTAAGTGGAAAAGGCACGATCGGAAGGAAATCAACGATATGTATGGACGGCCATTCTATGACTGAAGCACACCTCAAAGTTCTGACCAATTCCAGCTTGGTGGCTCCGTACTTTGAGAAACACAAGAATATTTTACGCTCGGACAACCCGGGGAAGCCTGAATCCTGGATTAGGAAGGCCCACATGGAGACTTTCGTCAGTTGGGTGAGAAAACATTTAATGAATGACAATGATGTTGGAGATCAGCTGTACATGTTGGCCAAGACACCATCTTCGACTATAACGACTTTCCAAGGGTACGAGATAAATGGGAATACATTTTACACGATCGCCCAAGATAAAAAGAGCACCAACCAAAACAGTGGTGTCCGCTTTGATGCGAAGAACCGATAATGGGCAAAAGGTCACATATTATGGTTACATAGAGGAGATATGGGAACTTGACTATGGACCCTCCTTTAAGGTCCCTTTGTTCCGGTGCAAATGGTTCAAGCTAACAGGAGGTGGGGTAAAGGTGGACCGGCAATACGGAATGACAATGGTGGATTTCAACAATCTTGGTTACCTTGACGAACCATTCGTCCTAGCGAAAGATGTCGCTCAGGTTTTCTATGTGAAGGACATGAGTAGCAAACCGAGGAAATGGAAAGATAAGAAAACGATCAGTACATCATGCGATGATCCAAAGCGCCACATTGTTCTTTCAGGGAAAAGAAACATCGTGGGAGTGGAGGATAAGACAGACATGTCAGAAGATTATAATATGTTTGGTGAAATTCCGCCCTTCATAGTGAACACCGACCCAAGCATTAAGTTAAATGATGAGGATGCTCCATGGATACGGCCCAATCGTAAGCAAGCAGGGACACAAGGAAAGAAATGATGTGTAATAATTTATTGTACCAAACTTTGTTGAATGGATCATGTGAATTATATTATCTGTGATGTGTTTGGTGTCCATTTTCGAATGATTCGATTGATTCGAGATACCACTGATGATACATGAAATTTGGAGTGACTTAGTCATACTCCTTCCTAGGCGTATAATATGCATACTCGTAGTCTTCATAGTCGCCGCCGTTGTACTGGTAGTCGTCGCCTTCTAACCTGCCGCTGTTGTCGTCGCTGCCGTCGTCGTCGCTGTCGTCGGGCGGCGCTCGTGGCTCGAACTGAGGGTAGCGCAGAAGGGGGATATCGTCGGCCGTGATGTAGTCCATGACGCTCTGTAGAGTCTGGCCGTACCATCATAGCCGACGGCCGGCCTCGTGGAAGTTCCCAGGAGGCAGACCGTCCTCCTCATACTGGAGAGCGCCCTGTCACGCCGATTGATGAAGAAGGCGTCCCAAGTATGCTGGTTATCGGGATGCCAGTGGGGATTCATCCGCTGCTCCGGCGTGAGATCGAGGTAGTAGTGGTTCGTGATGGCCGCCCGGCGCGCAGTACCCTGAGGGACGGGAGGGACCGGCACGCCTCCGTCACTTAGGCTCCAGCCGGTGGGGACGCGGTATCCCAGTGGGCAAGGGTAGTTCGAGGCGCAAAGCTCCTCCACCTGCTGGTAGGTTAGAGTGGGTGCGGTGGAAGCCATGAGAGAGTGATGAGAGATTGTAGAGATGTGATAATGCTGGCCAAGCCGGGCTACATATATGTAGTGAGAAATGGCGGGAAAAATGGGAGCGGGAAGACAGGAGGCGGGAAGAAAGTGGCGAAAAGAAAGAGGCGGGAAGACAGGGAAGAAATGGCGGGAAGAAGAGGAATCCAGAGTTGGTCATCTAACCTTTAGTCCCGGCTGGTGGGTGCAACCGGGACTAAAGGTGGTTTTGTATCATTTAACAAAACTGTCGGTGGGATAAGGACGTCTGGGTAAGCTTTAGTCCCGGTTGGTGGGTGCAACCGGGACTAAATGTGGTTTTTGTGTCATCTAAGAAAACTGACGGTGGGATAAGGACGTTTGGGTAAGCTTTAGTCCCAGCTGGAGGGTGCAACCGTGACTAAAGCTGTCGGCAGGATAAGGACGCGTGGGTGGACGCACTGCTCGATGAGATAAAGCATGTAGCGCACGACGCCCTATCGGAGGAACAAGACAAAGCAGAAGCGGCGATGTGCCTATAAAAGGAGCATCGGTACGCCTTGGCAAGCAGACCAACAAGCCAACCTAGCAGGTAGGTAGAGTTTCATCCCCATGGATGGAGTAAAGGGTTGGAAAATCTCCCGTGGCGCAACTTCTCGAAGATGTCGTCGGTGCACACGCCCTACGGCATCTTCGGAAGTTGCTCCTCGGGAAAATTTTCCTGCAAGCCCGTGAAAGACTCCATCTGCTCTAACAGTGTTGGCTAAAGGGTTCGAAAATCTCCCGTGGCGCAGCTTCTCGAAGATGTCGTTGGTTTACACGCCCTACGACATCTTCGGAAGTTGCGCCTCGGAATTTTTTCCTGCAAGCCCATGAAAGACAGAGGCGGGAAGACGAGGCGTGAAGAAATGGCGGGAAGACATAGGCGGGAAAGAACTGGCGGGAAGACGGGCCGGGAAGAACTTGTGGGAAGACAGAGGCGGCCGGGAAGAACTTCTCTGATTTTTTATATATATTATTTGTATTTTTAACATTTTGAAATGAATTAGTTCTATTTTTCTTGATTTTTTGATATATTATTTGTATTTTTAAAATTTTGAAATGAATTAGTTCTATTTTTGAATTTTTTGATATATTATTTGTATTCCTAACATTTTGAATTGAATTAGTTTTATTTTTCTTAATTTTTTGATATATTATTTGTATCTTTAAGATTTTGAAATGAATTAGTTTTATTTTTCTGATTTTTTTGATATATTATTTGAATTTTTAAGATTTTGAATTGAATTATTTTTATTTTTCTTAATTTTTTGATATATTATTTGTATTTTTAAGATTTTGAAATGAATTAGTTTTATTTTTCTGATTTTTTTGATATATTATTTGTATTTTTAAGATTTTGAAATGAATTAGTTATATTTTTCTGATTTTTTTGATATATTATTTGTATTTTTAAGATTTTGAAAAAGAAAAGTATTTTGAAAAATACCTTTAGTCGAGGTTGGCCTGGCCAACTGATGTCTACGGGAGCTTCTATTCTTGTAGACAGTGTTGGGCCTCCAAGAGCAGAGGTTTGTAGAACAGCAGCAAGTTACCCTTAAGTGGATCACCCAAGGTTTATCGAACTCAGGGAGGAAGAGGTCAAAGATATCCCTCTCATGCAACCCTGCAACCACAAAGCAAGAAGTCTCTTGTGTCCCCAACACACCTAATAGGTGCACTAGTTCGGCGAAGAGATAGTGAAATACGAGGTGGTATGAATAAGTATGAGCGATAGTAATGCAGCGAGTAGTAACGCATAGAAATAGTAAACAAGCAAGCGATAGCGATATTTAGGAACAAGGCCTAGGGATTATACTTTCACTAGTGGACACTCTCGACATTGATCGCATAATAACTCTTTCTCATATGTGCTACATACACTCTTTTGTTGGATGATGAACACATTGCGTAGGATTACACGAACCCTCAATGCCGGAGTTAACAAGCTCCACAATTCAATGTTCATATTTAAATAACTTTAGAGCATAATAGATCATTGCAAAATAAACCAAGAACTAACATAGTGCACACACTGTCCACATTACACTATGAAGGAGGAATAGATCACATCAATACTATCATAATGATAATTAACTCCACAATCTACAAGAGATCATGATCATAGCCTACGACAAGAACCACACGGTGCACACACTAGTCACCTTTACACCATGCAGGGAGGAATAGACTACTTTAATAACATCACATGAGTAGCACACAACTAGTAGCGATACAAAGCTCATCATATGGATCTCAATCATGTAAAGCAGCTCATGAGATCATTGTATTGAAGTACATAGGAGAGAGATTAACCACATAGCTACCGGTACAGCCCCGAGCCTCGATGGAGAACTACTCCCTCCTCATGGGAGACAAGCAGCGTTGATGGAGATGGCGGTGGTGTCGATGGAGAAGCCTTCCAGGGGCACTTCCCCGTCCCGCGGCGTGCCGGAACAGAGACTCCTGTCCCCTAGATCTTGGCTTCGCGATGGCGGCGGCTCTGGAAGGTTTCTCGTACCGTGGCTTTTCCGTATCGAGGTTTTAGGTCAGGGACCTTTAAATAGGCGAAGAGGCGGAGTCGGAGGGGCGACGAGGCGGCGACACCATAGGGCGGCGCGGTCAGGGCCTGGGCCGCGCCGGCCTATCATCTGGGGCCTGTGTGCCCCCCCTCTGGCGACTCTCGGGTGTTCTGGATGCTTCCGGGCAAAATAGGAACCTGGGCGTTGATTTCGTCCAATTCCGAGAATATTTCGTTACTAGGATTTCTGAAACCAAAAACAGCAGAAAACGAGAACCGGCACTTCGGCATCTTGTTAATAGGTTAGTTCCGTGAAAATGCATAAATATGACATAAAGTGTGCATAAAACATGTAGATATCATCAATAATGTGGCATGGAACATAAGAAATTATCGATACGTCGGAGACGTATCAGCATCCCCAAGCTTAGTTTCTGCTCGTCCCGAGCAGTTAAACGATAACAAAGATAATTTCTGGAGTGACATGCCATCATAACCTTGATCATACTATTGTAAACATATGTAATGAATGCAGCGATCAAAACAATGGTAATGACATGAGTAAACAAGTGAATCATAAAGCAAAGACTTTTCATGAATAGTACTTCAAGACAAGCATCAATAAGTCTTGCATAAGAGTTAACTCATAAAGCAATAAATCAAAGTAAAGGTATTGAAGCAACACAAAGGAAGATTAAGTTTCAGCGGTTGCTTTCAACTTATAACATGTATATCTCATGGATAATTGTCAACATAGAGTAATATAACAAGTGCAATATGCAAGTATGTAGGAATCAATGCACAGTTCACACAAGTGTTTGCTTCTTGAGGTGGAGAGAGATAGGTGAACTGACTCATCAACATAAAAGTAAAAAGAATGGTCCTTCAAAGAGGAAAGCATCGATTGCTATATTTGTGCTAGAGCTTTTATTTTGAAAACATGAAACAATTTTGTCAACGGTAGTAATAAAGCATATGAGTTATGTAAATTATATCCTACAAGTTGCAAGCCTCATGCATAGTATACTAATAGTGCTCGCACCTTGTCCTAATTAGCTTGGACTACCGGATCATCGCAATACACATGTTTTAACCAAGTGTCACAATGGGGTACCTCCATGCCGCCTGTACAAAGGTCTAAGGAGAAAGCTCGCATTTTGGATTTCTCGCTTTTGATTATTCTCAACTTAGACATCCATACCGGGACAACATGGACAACAGATAATGGACTCCTCTTTAATGCATAAGCATGTGGCAACAATTAGTGTTCTCATATGAGATTGAGGATATATGTCCAAAACTGAAACTTCCACCATGAATCATGGCTTTAGTTAGCGGCCCAATGTTCTTCTCTAACAATATGCATGCTCCAACCATTAAGGTGGTAGATCTCTCTTACTTCGGACAAGACGGACATGCATAGCAACTCACATGATATTCAACAAAGAATAGTTGATGGCGTCCCCAGAAGCATGGTTATCGCACGACAAGCAACTTAATAAGAGATAAAGTGCATAAGTACATATTCAATACCACAATAGTTTTTAAGCTATTTGTCCCATGAGCTATATATTGCAAAGGTGAATGATGGAATTTTAAAGGTAGCACTCAAGCAATTTACTTTGGAATGGCGGATAAATACCATGTAGTAGGTAGGTATGGTGGACACAAATGGCATAGTGGTTGGCTCAAGGATTTTGGATGCATGAGAAGTATTCCCTCTCGATACAAGGTTTAGGCTAGCAAGGTTATTTGAAACAAACACAAGGATGAACGGTGCAGCAAAACTCACATAAAAGACATATTGTAAACATTATAAGACTCTACACCGTCTTCCTTGTTGCTCAAAACTCAATACTAGATATTATCTAGACTCTAGAGAAACCAAATATGCAAACCAAATTAGCAAGCTCTAAGTGTTTCTTCATTAATTGGTGCAAAGTATATGATGCAAGAGCTTAAACATGAGCACAACAATTGCCAAGTATCACATTATCCAAGACATTTTACCAATTACTACATGTAGCATTTTCCGTTTCCAACCATATAAAAATGAACGAAGCAGTTTTAACCTTCGCCATGAATATTAAAAGCTAAGAACACATGTGTTCATACGAACCAGCGGAGCGTGTCTCTCTCCCACACAAGCATTTATTCAAACAAAAACAAAAACAAAAGCACACAGACGCTCCAAGTAAAGTACATAAGATGTGGCCGAATAAAAATATAGTTTCAAGAGAAGGAACCTGATAATTTGTCGATGAAGAAGGGGATGCCTTGGGCATCCCCAAGCTTAGATGCTTGAGTCTTCTTGAAATATGCAGGGGTGAACCACCGGGGCATCCCAAAGCTTAGACTTTTCACTCTTCTTGATCATAGTATATCATCCTCCTCTCTTGACCCTTGAAAACTTCCTCCACACCAAACTCGAAACAAACTCATTAGAGGGTTAGTGCATAATCAAAAACTCACATGTTCAGAGGTGACACAATCATTCTTAACACTTCTGGACATTGCTCGGAAGGTAATGGAACAAGAAATCCACCCAACACAGCGAAAGAAGCAATGCGAAATAAAAGGCAGAATCTGTCAAAACAGAACAGTCCGTAAATACGAATTTTAAAAGGGCATCAGACTTGCTCAGATGAAAATGCCCAAATTGAATGAAAGTTGCGTACATATCTGAGGATCACTCACGTAAATTGGCATAATTTTCTGAGTTACCTACAGGGAATTAGACCCAGATTCGTGACAGCAAAGAAATCTGTTTCTACGCGATAATCCAAATCTAGTATTCACTTTACTATCAAAGACTTTACTTGGCACAACAAAACACAAAACTAAGATAAGGAGAGGTTGCTACAGTAGTAAACAACTTCCAAGACACAAATGTAAAACAAAGTACTGTAGCAAAATAACACATGGGTTATCTCCCAAGAAGTTCTTTCTTTATAACCATTAAGATGGGCTCAGCAGTTTTAATGATGCACTCGCAAGAAATAGTAGTTGAAGCAAAAGAAAGCATCAAGAGGCAAATTCAAAACAAATTTAAGTCTAACATGCTTCCTATGCATAGGAATCTTGTAAATAAACAAGTTCATGAAGAGCAAAGTAACAAGCATAGGAAGATAAAACAAGTGTAGCTTCAAAAATTTCAGCACATAGAGAGGCATTTTAGTAACATGAAAATTTCTACAACCATATTTTCCTCTCTCATAATAACTTTCAGTAGCATCATGAGCAAACTCAACAATATAACTATCACATAAAGCATTCTTATCATGAGTCTCATGCATAAAATTATTACTCTCCACATAAGCATAATCAATTTTATTAGTTATAGTGGGAGCAAATTCAACAAAGTAGCTATCATTATTATTCTCATCAAGTGTAGGAGGCATAGTATAATCACAACAAAATTTACTCTCCATAGTAGGTGGCACCAAAAGACCACTATCATTATAATCATCATAAATAGGAGGCAAAGTATCATCAAAGAAAATTTTCTCCTCAATGCTTGGGGGACTAAAAAGATCATGAAAACCAGCTTCCCCAAGCTTAGAACTTTCTATATCATTATCAACAATGGTGTTCAAAGCGTTCATACTAATATTACTACCGGCATGCAAATAAGATTTCATAGGTTTTTTAATTTTCGCATCAAACAATCCATGTTTTAAATCAGGAAATAGAATAAGAAGCTCATTCTTGTCCATTATGCCAAACTAGTGTAAACAAGAAACAAAAAGATGCAATTGCAGGATCTAAAGGAAATAGCTTCGAGTACTTACAACGGAGAAAATAGCTTAGTAGCCGAGATCCGGAGTGTGAGTACCTTTTACCTTTCATCCCCGGCAACGGCGCCAGAAAAGTGTTTGATGTCTACGGGAGCTTCTATTCTTGTAGACAGTGTTGGGCCTCCAAGAGCAGAGGTTTGTAGAACAGCAGCAAGTTTCCCTTAAGTGGATCACCCAAGGTTTATCGAACTCAGGGAGGAAGAGGTCAAAGATATCCCTCTCATGCAACCCTGCAACCACAAAGCAAGAAGTCTCTTGTGTCCCCAACACACCTAATAGGTGCACTAGTTCGGCGAAGAGATAGTGAAATACAGGTGGTATGAATAAGTATGAGCAGTAGTAACGCAGTAAAATAGTAAACAAGCAGCGATAGCAGTATTTAGGAACAAGGCC
Organism: Lolium rigidum; assembly: GCF_022539505.1. Lineage (NCBI taxonomy): Eukaryota > Viridiplantae > Streptophyta > Magnoliopsida > Poales > Poaceae > Lolium > Lolium rigidum. The sequence goes on from NC_061511.1 coordinate 119,613,564, forward strand.
TAGGGATTATACTTTCACTAGTGGACACTCTCAACATTGATCGCATAATAACTCTTTCTCATATGTGCTACATACACTCTTTTGTTGGATGATGAACACATTGCGTAGGATTACACGAACCCTCAATGCCGGAGTTAACAAGCTCCACAATTCAATGTTCATATTTAAATAACCTTAGAGCATAATAGATCATTGCAAAATAAACCAAGAACTAACATAGTGCACACACTGTCCACATTACACTATGAAGGAGGAATAGATCACATCAATACTATCATAATGATAATTAACTCCACAATCTACAAGAGATCATCATCATAGCCTACGACAAGAACCACACGGTGCACACACTAGTCACCTTTACACCATGCAGGAGGAATAGACTACTTTAATAACATCACATGAGTAGCACACAACTAGTAGCGATACAAAGCTCATCATATGGATCTCAATCATGTAAAGCAGCTCATGAGATCATTGTATTGAAGTACATAGGAGAGAGATTAACCACATAGCTACCGGTACAGCCCCGAGCCTCGATGGAGAACTACTCCCTCCTCATGGGAGACAGCAGCGTTGATGGAGATGGCGGTGGTGTCGATGGAGAAGCCTTCCGGGGCACTTCCCCGTCCCGGCGGCGTGCCGGAACGGAGACTCTGTCCCCCAGATCTTGGCTTCGCGATGGCGGCGGCTCTGGAAGGTTTCTCGTACCGTGGCTTTTCCGTATCGAGGTTTTAGGTCAGGGACCTTCAAATAGGCGAAGAGGCGGAGTCGGAGGGGCGACGAGGCGGCGACACCATAGGCCAGGGCCTGGGCCGCGCCGGCCTATCATCTGGGGCCTGTGTGGCCCCCCTCCGCGTGAGTTCTCTGCAACGACGCCCTGCCCGGCCGCCGATCGACGCCGCCGACGACACCGCCGC
>NC_061511.1:119614583-119628590 GCF_022539505.1 Lolium rigidum
ATATGATCACATGGGCTAAACCCCTAGGGTTTAGACTGTGTGGGGCCATGATGAACATAAATAATGGGATCATGTCTTACTTAAATTAAAACTAGGGTTTCTAAATTATGGTACAACTCTGAACTAATGGTTTCAACAATGGAGGTGATCACTAATACTTTTAAACATAATTAATAATGATATTAGAATTTTATTAATTTTAAAAGGATTCAATTAATTCGTATGTAATCACTATTTAGGTTTAATTATAAACTAGGGTTTAACAATTGTTATTAAAGTTTAAAGTATTTAACTTGTTAACTAAAGATGTTTAAGTAAATAAGTTTTGATTTACCAAAATAATATTGACTTATAATATTTCTTGAGTTATTACTATTTAAATAAGTAATAGAAAGTAGTAATTTATAAATTAGGTTTATGAATTACCACTAATAATTGTTGATGTTATATGATAAAGAATTCAATCTTAACATTCTATTTACTTATTGAATAACTATTATTTAATTTTGAAACTTATCTAATTATTGAATTCAAATTGTATTTTAAACAATTAGAAAGACATAATTAATAAAGATTAAAACAAGTGAATTTTTATTTGACACACATTTTTTTTGTTTTATATTTTATTTGAATATATTTATTTCTGTTATTTTGATATATTATTCATAATTTTTCTCGAAGTTGAAATGATTTTCTATGATTTTACAAAGTTTCAACTATTTACCTAGATTTTGAAATTAAGTAAAATACTAAACATACCGAGCCTGAGCCGTACCATAGTCACTGATCAGGGGATTCCTCCGATGGATCGGGCCACTGTCACGCGGGCAACGACTCGCCAACAGCTTAGGTGGCAAGGCCACGTTGATCTGGCCAGAGAAGATGATCATGCTGACGCCCTGGCCAGCGACTTAATGGCCACCAGAACCCCAAAGACCATCTAACCCAGCGCGCTCAAATCCAGACTGACACCGAGCTCGCGAGCATCAACGCCACCACACCTGGGTCACCGGGGACAGCCGGTGAACTCGCTTCCATGGCGGCGCGACTCGGCCAAATGGAAAACGAGGCTAGGATGGCTGCTAGGGAAGCTGGTGAGTCAGCCCTGCAGACGCGCAAACTCACCCCGACCCATGGCGTGGTCGACGGTGACATTGGTTGACGGAACGCGAGGACTGCCATTCCCGCCATTCGTCGCAAGGAATCGAGGAAATTAGGCCGGTTGGAGGAAGATCCAGCCGATTCCTTCCTCCCGCATGATCTACTCCCGCGCTGGGCGCCGACCACGCACTGGTGGCCGGGTGGCCTCGCACACTGTTCTTCCTCACCCGCTGGGACCGGGCGCGGATGGAAAACCAGGAGATAGAGAGGGACAGAGAGGGAACGGGTGGTGAGTTGAACAAGAGGAGCACTATGATCCTCTTGGTGGCATTTATAGTGCCGAGGAGGTCAATTTAGAAAGCTCACCGGCCGGCGACGGCCGAGATGTGGCGGTGACAATGGTACCGTAAACGAGCACGACCGAGATGCTTTTGGATAGGCTCGACGCTGAGAGCTGGGCGCGGTTCGAGAGGTCCGGACGACGTCCGGAGGGCGTCCTATCCAACACGGGGAGTAGGGTCAGGTGCTTCCGTGTGTCAAGGTCGTCGCTGGAGAAGACGGACATGTTCTTTCTTCCTCGACGACCGGTAAGGTGGGTTGGGTCGCTGCTTTGGTGGGCCGGGCTGTGCCGGGCCCGGCCGACGGTGGTGATGGGTCGCACGGCCGTGCTGTGTGAGCTTTCCCTCTCTTTTCTTATTTCAAATTTTCATTTTCTGCTTTTATTTCCCGGTTTCTATTTGGTATTTGAGTTCACATTTGAATTCTGTTTTATTTTACAGTTCTAAATACTGAGTATCAAGATACTTGATAATCATGCCCACGCATGGTTTTGTTATTTTTTAAACAAATAGTTTGTTAGATTTAATTAAGATTCAGGTGGCTAAAGTGTAATAGAAATGAGTAGTTACTTATTTTAAATTCCTTTTAATTTAGAAACTAGATCTATTTAAGTGGTTTGAAAATTTATAACCCGTGCATAATGAACACATGATTAGTTGAGCTAGTACTTAACAATATGGATTGTTCACATATAATTTCCATTATGGCTAGAGTTTAAATTAGTAGTGAAAATGAGGATGAATTAGTTCATCATTTTATGTGAGAATTTTATTTTTAAGAGCTAAGAAGATGGTTATATAACCTCTATAATCATCAATCAAGCTTTATTCTAAATTATTTAGGATGAATCATATAACTCTCATAGTTAATTCAATTATTTTAGGAGATTCTATTTATAAAAATAATATTTCATTTGGTTCCTAAAGCAAGTACTTGGAAAGCCAAATAGAATTGAATGTTTGTTTTACTCTACTTACCAAGGCATTTAGTTTATAAGTGTATATGGATTGGTTTATACTTGTGATCCATGATACACAAGTTAGGACCTAATATCTCTATGTGGTGTGAATTCTACTTGAAAGGTTTAGGGTTTTGCATAAGCTTCACTAAATTGAAGTATAAATAGGCATGAGGTATGGCGATGGTTCTAATTTATAATCCAAGTTAATCCATGGGTTGGAATTCAAATGTAGTTTAGTGGTTTAAGTAGTGATCACCAATGCATACACCAACTAGGATTAGAATATGAGCATAAGCTTTGGTTATGTTTTTAGTACTATAACTTCTCTCACTTCTCAATGTCTTGAATATCCTAAGGTCCTACTCAAGAGATGATGATATGATCCTCTAAATATATGGTTTTCCTAGGAATTCTTACCTTGTTATCTCTCACAGAGCTTGTTCCTTCTCGTGAAACTGATAAACCTACATCTTGTGGTAGCGCCTCCACCTCCTAGCTTCTTCATCTTGATCCTAGCTAATGCATGGGAGGGTCGTATGTGTTTGTTCCCATGTATCATGGTACTTGATGAGCAAATGGATGAAGGGTGTGGCTCTATTTATAGGCTTGGGCAAGTCAATATCATGACACATAGGTGGTGACTCTTGTGTTGGTTTGATGAGTAAGGTGCTTGGTTGTCATGCCCTCATCCATAGCAATCCTTTGAGCATGAGGTGGCAAAAGCTTAAAGCAAGTCATGTAGATATTTTCATCCCACATGGCATAGAGATTATCCCCTTCCTCATGATGTGATTTATTTTTATTAGCCAAGCATACTTTGCTACTAAATACTATGTGGGCCTTTATTATTGTGGATGAGTCATCATACCATCTTTGATTGGATTTACATTATAATATTGGTAAAAAGGTTAATGTTGAGGGTTATTTCTCTAAGTTTGATAGCTGGTGCTTGAATTCACCTAAGGCATGACCATATGAGTTTCAAAAAATACCATACATAGTTTTATTCAAATAGTTTGAACTATAAATTCGTAATGTAAATGGATTTAGTTTACAGATATTCCTTATATACTTAATAAGTAATGATTTAAATAAGAAATGCATTTATGCACTTTAGACCCCAGTTTACCTTATTTGGTATGTTTAGAAGTGAATTGGCATTACACACAAAGGCGCTTGCTAACTTTTAAGTGTTAAGTTAGGTTTGACTCTAAAGAATGTGTTGTTGTAAATATAATTCCATTTGCTATAAAACTGTTACTACTCGATAAATTCTTGCGAGCAAGTCTCGTTTCCAGGTGCAGCTGAATTGACAACTCCGTTGTTAAGGCTTTCAAGTGTTCTTTGTCTCCCCTTGTGTCGAATCAATAAATTGGGTAATACTTCCCTCGAAGACTGTTGCGATCCCCTATACTTGTGGGTCATTACCCCGCCGCCAACAAGGCGCCAACGATGCCGCCACCCCGACCCGCCGCGCCCGAGCCTTCTCGCGCCGTACGTCGTCGACGTCCTTCTCGCGCCACGTGTACATCTCGACGACGTCCTTCTCTCGCGCCGCGCCGGCCGCGCCGCCCGGCGGCCGTGTTCTTTCCGACGTACGACCGCCGCCCCGCACGCGCCGCACGCGTCGCGCGCCGTCCCGTTCGTCTTTGACCGCGCGCCGCCGCCCTTGTGGCCGCCGGTCGACCGCCGGCCGCGCGCCGCACGCGCCGCCGTACGGCCCGAGAGAGAGAGAGAGATCGAGGGAGGAGAAGGAGAAGGGTCAGGGGCGCCTGGCCGTCCCATTTTTTTTTGTTTTTTTTTTGTTTTTTTAATTTGTAACTAAGTACTTAACAAAAAAAAGTACTTAACAAAAAAAGTACTTAACAAAAAAAAGTACTTCAAATTTGTATATAACTAAAATTTGTATATAACTAAAATTTGTAACTTCAAATTTGTATATAACTAAATTTTGTATATAACTATAACTTCAAATTTGTATATAACTAAAATTTGTAACTTAAAATTTGTATAACTAAAATTTGTGACTTAAAATTTGTATAACTTAATTTGTGACTTAAAATTTGTACAACCGGTACCCCGCGCGCGCGTATACGGAGGGGGCGGGGGCAGCGAGGCGCCGCCCCCTCGCCGCCCTTCCATATACGCGCGGGGTTAATTTTTTTTGTTTTTTTTTTGGCGAGAGAGAGAGAGAAACATGCACACCGACCTCGTCGCCCCCTCCGTATACGCGCGGTGTTTTTTGGGATCGAGAGGGGGCGGCGAGGGTTATGTCTGTTGCCCTCGGCACCGCCACTGCCCTTTCGCCACCGCCGCCCTTTCACCACCGCCCTTTCGCCACCGCCACCGGTCTCTCGGTCACGCGGTCACTGCGAGGCGAGGTCGATCGTCCGCATACGCGTCCCCCCTCTCGCCTCCCTCGTCGCCCTCTCTCTTTATATGTAGAAGAGATGTGATAATGCTGGCATATACACAATTAATTAGTTTTTACTACATGTTTTCAGGACTGACATATGGCGGACGATAGAGCTGACCCAATTATGGCCAACTATGATCCGGACGCTGAAGAACATATAATGGGCCTCATAAACGGCGATGTTCTTTATGTGCCGACCGAACAAGATGAAGAAGAGGATATCTCTTCTTATCTGAACCTTGACGGTCAAGATGAAGGCCGTCAGCGAGATGATGACGAACGACTATCTTCAATTGCAAGTAGCAACCACCTCCGGCGAGGTATATATATACATTGAGCCTCTGGTGATACAAACTTACTGATTTGAATAAATATGTGTGTACTAACGCGTGCGACTCTCTTTCTTATTTTAGCCCTCGGTCGGATCGTCGAAAAAATCGAGTACGTCGTCAAAGCGTGGCGCAACCAAGACGCTGAAACAAGGAGAAACATATACCATCGAGGTTGTCAGTGCAACCGGCAAGCCGCTGGAGCCCCACAAGAACTCCACCAAGTTTATCAACCAATGCGGAGCCGTTGTTAGAGACAACGTCTCGATCACCGTCCGAGGAGTGGAATGAGCCAAAGAAGGCACGTCTTGGTTTCAGTTTTGTCGACAAGAGAACAAAAAAAGATTGCTTGAAAAAGCTTATGGAACATTTCGTTCTACCTCCGGAATACAACAAATTCGATGAATTGGGTTACATGATTCCGGAAAACAAGGAGAGGAGGAGGCTAGTCAAATAGTTCGCTCTTCACAAGATGGCCGACGCATTCCGGAAATTCAAGCAAAATCTAGCCCGTGACTATGTCAACAAGAACAAGACTCCGGATTTCAAAGGACAATATGAGAAAATGAAAGATGATTGGCCAGAATTTGTGAGGCAAAAGAAATCGGAGCAGTTCATTGAAATATCGAAAAAAATTAAGGAAAATGTGGCTAAGAAGGAGTACAATCATATTATGGGGCCAGGAGGGTACCGCCTTTCGGAGCCTAAGTGGGAGAAGATGGAGAACGACCTGAGGACGCGAGGAATCCCTCTAGGTACGGAGGGAAGGGACCCAAGGGCTAAAAGCTGGGGGTACGGGCATGGGGGAACGCTACACCCGGAGACAGGGGAGTGTGTTCACCGGAACAAAACGTTTAAACCCACCCAAGCCCTTATTGACGCAATGAGGGATGCTCAAGAGGGGAAGATCAAGTTCAACAGAGAGAACGACGCGCTGACAAAAGCCCTCGGGAATCCTGAACACGGAGGACGTGTATGAGGCATGGGGGCCATTCCGTGGAAAATAGGGTTCTCCTAGGACAATGACCCGTATGGTTACAGAAGCCGTAAGAGAAAGATGGATCGGGATGCAGATGTTGTGCCGCGGTTGGCATCGGAATTCGATGAGATGAAGAAAACCCTGAATATACTAGTACAAGAAAGATCGGCAGCTAGGACGCATGAAGATCATCCAGCGGATCTCGGAAGCCAGCAGCGGAGAAGCAGCGTGGCTTCCACGGAGGCCCCGCCGGCTACTTCTAACGCACCGGCGATCGATATTACTGCACCGGAGCCTCCTCGCTACCCCGTGGACGATGTAAAGCAGATGAAAGAATGTCATCTGCATTATCCAGTGGGGAACATGTCCATGAAGGTAGCCATCGGCAGTGCTTTAGCATGCTTACCTGGAGCACTCCACCACAACAACCCCATTCAAGATGGCTATGCTCGTGTCACGGTGGAGGACATAGTCCAAGGGTTTGAGGACCTGGAGATTGACATTGCTACATGATACGTCTCCGACGTATCGATAATTTCTTATGTTCCATGCCACATTATTGATGATATCTACATGTTTTATGCATACTTTATGTCATTATTATCCGTTTTCCGGAACTAACCTATTGAAGAGATGCCGAAGTGCCAGTTCATGTTTTCTGCTGTTTTTGGTTTCAGAAATCCTAGTAAGGAAATATTCTCGGAATTGGACGAAATCAACGCCCAGAGTCTTATAATTGGACGAAGCTTCCGGAACACCCGAGAGCCGCCGAGGGAAGCCCCGGGGGCCCCACACGCCACCCTGGCGCGGCCAGAGGGGGGCCGCGCCCCCCTAGTGTGTGGGCCCACCAGGCCCCCTCCGAGGCTGCCCTTCCGCCTACTTAAAGTCTCCGTCGCGAAAACCCTACCACGTTCGACGAAACCAGAGAAAACCTTCCAGAGCCGCCGCCATCGCGAAGCCAAGATCCGGGGACAGAGTCTCTGTTCCGAGCACGCCGTCGGGACGGGGAAGTGCCCCCGGAAGGCTTCTCCATCAACACCACCGCCATCTCCATCAACGCTGCTGTCTCCCATGAGGAGGGAGTAGTTCTCCATCGAGGCTCGGGGCTGTACCGATAGCTATGTGGTTAATCTCTCTCCTATGAACTTCAATACAATGATCTCATGAGCTGCCTTACATGATTGAGATTCATATGAGTTTTGTATCACAATTCATCTATGTGCTACTCTAGTGATGTTATTAAAGTAGTTTATTCCTCCTGCACGGTGTAATGGTGATAGTGTGTGCATCGTGTAGTACTTGGCGTGGGCTATGATTGTGATCTCTTGTAGATTATGAAGTTAACTATTGCTATGATGTTATTGATGTGATCTATTCCTCCTTTCGTAGTGTGAAGGTTACAGTGTGCATGCTATGTTAGTACTTGGTTTGGTTATGTTGATCTGTCATGCACTCTAAGGTTATTTAAACATGAACATCGAATATTGTGGAGCTTGTTAACTCCGGCATTGAGGGTTCGTGTAATCCTACACAGCTAGTGGTGTTCATCATCCAACAAGAGGGTGTAGAGTCTAGCATGTATCTATTTATTCTGTTATGTGATCAATGTTGAGAGTGTCCACTAGTGAAAGTATGATCCCTAGGCCTTGTTCCTAAATACTGCTATCGCTGCTTGTTTACTTGTTTTTACTGCATCTTTACTTCCTGCAATATTACTACCATCAACTGCACGCCAGCAAGCACTTTTCTGGCGCCCTTACTACTGCTCGCATTTATTCATACCACATGTATTTCACTATCTCTTCGCCGAACTAGTGCACCTATTAGGTGTGTTGGGGACACAAGAAACTTCTTGCTTTGTGGTTGCAGGGTTGCATGAGAGGGATATCTTTGACCTCTTCCTCCCTGAGTTCGATAAACCTTGGATGATCCACTTAAGGGAAACTTGCTGCTGTTCTACAAACCTCTCGCTCTTGGAGGCCCAACACTGTCTACAAGAATAGAAGCACCCGTAGACATCAAGCTATTTTCCGGCGCCGTTGCCGGGGAGGAAAGGTAAAAGGCACTCATACTCCGGTCCCGTGTAAAGTACTTTTCTCGTTGCCGTTGTGTGTGTGCTCGAAGCTATTTCCTTTAGATCCCGCAATTGCATCTTTTTGTTTCTTGTTTACACTAGTTAGGCATAATGGACAACAATGAGCTTCTTATTCTAGTTCCTGATTTAAGACATGGATGGTTTGATGCGAAAATTAAAAAACCTAGGGAACCTTATTTGCATGCCGGTAGTAATATTAGTATGAACGCTTTGAACACCATTGTTGATAATGATATAGAAAGTTCTAAGCTTGGGGAAGCTGGTTTTCATGATCTTTTTAGTCCCCCAAGCATTGAGGAGAAAATTTTCTTTGATGATACTTTGCCTCCTATTTATGATGATTATAATGATAGTGGTCTTTTAGTGCCACCTACTATGGAGAGTAAATTTTGTTGTGATTATACTATGCCTCCTACACTTGATGAGAATAATAATGATAGCTACTTTGTTGAATTTGCTCCCACTACAACTAATAAAATTGATTATGCTTATGTGGGGAGTAATAATTTTATGCATGAGACTCATGATAAGAATGCTTTATGTGATAGTTATATTGTTGAGTTTTCTCATGTTGCTACTGGAAGTTATTATGAGAGAGGAAAACATGGTTGTAGAAATTTTCATGTTACTAAAACACCTCTCTATGTGCTGAAATTTTTGAAGCTACACTTGTTTTATCTTTCTATGCTTGTTGCATCATGCTTCATGAACTTGTTTATTTACAAGATTCCTTTTCATAGGAAACATGTTAGGCTTAAATTTGTTTTGAATTTGCTTTTTGATGCTCTCTTTGCTTCAACTACTATTTTTTGGGAGTGCATCATTAAAACTGCTGAGCCCATCTTAATGGCTATAAAGAAAGCACTTCTTGGGAGATAACCCATGTGTTTATTTTGCTACAGTAACTTTGTTTTATATTTGAGTCTTGGAAGTTGTTACTACTGTAGCAACCTCTCCTTATCTTACTTTTGTTGCATTGTTGTGCCAAGTAAAGTCTTTGATAGTAAGGTTCATACTAGATTTGGATTACTGCGCAGAAACAGATTTCTTGCTGTCACGAATCTGGGCCTAATTCTCTGTAGGTAACTCAGAAAATTATGCCAATTTACGTGAGTGATTCTCAGATATGTACGCAACTTTCATTCAATTTGAGCATTTTCATTTGAGCAAGTCTGGTGCCTCAATAAAATTCGTCTTTACGGACCGTTCTGTTTTGACAGATTCTGCCTTTTATTTCGCATTGCTTCTTTCGCTGTGTTGGGTGGATTTCTTTGTTCCATTACCTTCCAGTAGCTTTGGGAAATGTCCAGAAGTGTTAAGAATGATTGTGTCACCTCTGAACATGTGAATTTTTATTATGCACTAACCCTCTAATGAGTTTGTTTCGAGTTTGGTGTGGAGGAAGTTTTCAAGGGTCAAGAGAGGAGGATGATATACTATGATCAAGAAGAGTGAAGAGTCTAAGCTTGGGGATGCCCCCATGGTTCATCCCTGGATATTATAAGAAGACTCAAGCATCTAAGCTTGGAGATGCCCAAGGCATCTCCTTCTTCATCGACAAATTATCAGGTTTCTTCTCTTGAAACTATATTTTTATTCGGCCACATCTTATGTACTTTGCTTGGAGTGTCTGTTTGTTTTTGTTTTTGTTTTTGTTTGAATAAATGCTTGTGTGGGAGAGAGACACGCTCCGCTGGTTCATATGAACACATGTGTTCTTAGCTTTTAATGTTCATGGCGAAGGTTGAAACTGCTTCGTTAATGGTTATATGGTTGGAAACGGGAAATGCAACATGTAGTAATTGATAAAATGTCTTGGATAATTTGATACTTGGCAATTGTTGTGCTCATGTTTAAGCTCTTGCATTATATACTTTGCACCTATTAATGAAGAAATACATAGAGCTTGCTAAAATTTGGTTTGCATATTTGGTCTCTCTAAGGTCTAGATAATTTCTAGTAAAGAGTTTGAACAACAAGAAAGACGGTGTAGAGTCTTATAATGTTTACAATATGTCTTTTATGTGAGTTTTGCTGCACCGGTTCATCCTTGTGTTTGTTTCAAATAACTTTGCTAGCCTAAGCCTTGTATCGAGAGGGAATACTTCTCATGCATCCAAAATCCTTGAGCCAACCACTATGCCATTTGTGTCCACCATACTTACCTACTACATGGTATTTCTCCGCCATTTCAAAGTAAATTGCTTGAGTGCTACCTTTAAAATTTCCATCATTCGCCATTGCAATATATAGCTCATGGGACAAAATAGCCTTAAAAACTATTGTGGTATTGAATATGTACTTATGCACTTTATCTCTTATTAAGTTGCTTGTTGTGCGATAACCATGTTCCTGGGGACGCCATCAACTACTCTTTGTTGAATATCATGTGAGTTGCTATGCATGTCCGTCTTGTCGGAAGTAAGGGAGATTTACCACTTTATTGGTTAGAGCATGCATATTGTTAGAGAAGAACATTGGGCCGCTAACTAAAGCCATGAATCATGGTGGAAGATTCAGTTTTGGACATATATCCTCAATCTCATATGAGAACACTAATTGTTGCTACATGCTTATGCATTAAAGAGGAGTCCATTATTTTTTGTACATGTTGTCCCGGTATGGATGTCTAAGTTGAGAATAATCAAAAGCGAGAAACCCAAAATGCGAGCTTTCTCCTTAGACCTCTGTACAGGCGGCATGGAGGTACCCCTTTGTGACACTTGGTTAAAACATGTGTATTGCGATGATCCGGTAGTCCAAGCTAATTAGGACAAGGTGCGGGCACTATTATTATACTATGCATGAGGCTTGCAACTTGTAAGATATAATTTACATAATACATGTGCTTTATTACTACCGTTGACAAAATTGTTTCATGTTTTCAAAATAAAAGCTCTAGCACAAATATAGCAATCGATGCTTTCCTCTTTGAAGGACCATTCTTTTACTTTTATGTTGAGTCAGTTCACCTATTTCTCTCCACCTCAAGAAGCAAACACTTGTGTGAACTGTGCATTGATTCCTACATACTTGCATATTGCACTTGTTATATTACTCTATGTTGACAATATCCATGAGATATACATGTTATAAGTTGAAAGAAACCGCTGAAACTTAATTTTCTTTTGTGTTGCTTCAATATCTTTACTTTGATTTATTGCTTTATGAGTTAACTCTTATGCAAGACTTATTGATGCTTGTCTTGAAATACTATTCATGAAAAGTCTTTGCTTTATGATTCAGTTGTTTACTCATGTCATTATCATTGTTTTGATCGCTGCATTCATTACATATGTTTACAATAGTATGATCAAGGTTATGATGGCATGTCACTCCGGAAATTATCTTTGTTATCGTTTACTCTGCCGGGACGAGCAGGAACTAAGCTTGGGGATGCTGATACGTCTCCGACGTATCGATAATTTCTTATGTTCCATGCCACATTATTGATGATATCTACATGTTTTATGCATACTTTATGTCATTATTATCCGTTTTCCGGAACTAACCTATTGACGAGATGCCGAAGTGCCAGTTCTCGTTTTTCGCTCGTTTTTGGTTTCAGAAATCCTAGTAAGGAAATATTCTTGGAATTGGACGAAATCAACGCCCAGAGTCTTATAATTGGACGAAGCTTCCAGAACACCCGAGAGCCGCCAGAGGGAAGCCCTGGGGGCCCCACACGCCTCCGGGAGTCTCTGTTCTGGCACGCCGCCGGGACGGGGAAGTGCCCCTAGAAGGCTTCTCCATCAACACCACCGCCATCTCCATCAACGCTGTTGTCTCCCATGAGGAGGGAGTAGTTCTCCATCGAGGCTCGGGGCTATACCGATAGCTATGTGGTTAATCTCTCTCCTATGTACTTCAATACAATGATCTCATGAGCTGCCTTACATGATTGAGATTCATATGAGTTTTGTATCACAATTCATCTATGTGCTACTCTAGTGATGTTATTAAAGTAGTTTATTCCTCCCGCACGGTGTAATGGTGACGAGTGTGTGCATCGTGTAGTACTTGGCGTGGGCTATGATTGTGATCTCTTGTAGATTATGAAGTTAACTATTGCTATGATGGTATTGATGTGATCTATTCCTCCTTTCGTAGTGTGAAGGTGACAGTAGTGCATGCTATGTTAGTACTTGGTTTGGTTATGTTGATCTGTCATGCACTCTAAGGTTATTTAAACATGAACATCGAATATTGTGGAGCTTGTTAACTCCGGCATTGAGGGTTCGTGTAATCCTACACAGTTAGTGGTGTTCATCATCCAACAAGAGGGTGTAGAGTCTAGCATCTATCTATTTATTATGTTATGTGATCAATGTTGACAGGTGTCCACTAGTGAAAGTATGATCCCTAGGCCTTGTTCCTAAATACTACTATCGCTGTTTGTTTACTGTTTTACTGCATCTTTACTTCCTGCAATATTACTACCATCAACTGCATGCCAGCAAGCACTTTTCTGGGGCCCTTACTACTGCTCGCATTTATTCATACCACTTGTATTTCACTATCTCTTCGCCGAATTAGTGCACCTATTAGGTGTGTTGGGGACACAAGAGACTTCTTGCTTTGTGGTTGCAGGGTTGCATGAGAGGGATATCTTTGACCTCTTCCTCCCTGAGTTCGATAGACCTTGGGTGATCCACTTAAGGGAAACTTGCTGCTGTTCTACAAACCTCTGCTCTTGGAGGCCCAACACTGTCTACAAGAATAGAAGCACCCGTAGACATCACTACACCCGAAGGGGAGAGAAGTCTTGGAAATGTCAAGCGCCAATTCATTCTACAGAAAAAGAAGTTTATCAAGTTTCCAGGCGAGGCGCCAAGGCCAACAAGTCCACCCCCTCCGGTGGTGGTGGCGGTGGCGGTGGTGGTGGTGGTGGTGATCGTTCACCTACACCTCATTCACGTCAGCTGACGCCGCCCCCCAGTCCACAACGTCCGGCGGGTGATCAGCCGCCGCCCCCCAGTCCTCGTCCGGCGGGTGATCAGACGCCGCCCCCCAATCCACCTCCGGCGAAGAAGCAGAAGCAGTCCTGGACTATTGACCCAGACCCTTATGTACCTAAGACCACAAAGGTACCGGAGCCATCACTAAAGCCTCTCCCCACGAGGCCTTGGGAACGTAGTGCCGAGGAAACTGACGCGGCCGCGGCTGCTGATTATGAGAAATGGAAGGCGAATATGAAGGCAAAAAGAGAGCCTGAGCCCAACCCAGTATTTTCTGACAAGCAAAAGAAGTGGGCTAAGTCATTTTTGAGCACACTGTCCCAAGCCGCGAAGAATCCGCCGACGACTATGCACTTGAACTTCGTAGGCAAGCACTCATGTTCAAGAAGAAGAAAGATGAGTTGGCGGAGAAGCGAGGAGAAGAAAGCCTTGGAGGAGGCCGAGAAAGAATTAGAAAGTAAAGATAGCGGGAAACGAGTTGCCCGAGCTCGGGGAACAAAGTAAACAATCGATCCCCCGCTCATAGTGAAAGCCATCGGTCCGGATGCTCGAACTTATGGACCCCACAATCATAGCAGCTGCAGGCGAAGCACATGGAATGACTCGTCACGGGTGCCGGAGAACAAGCGGCCCGGATCGGTATGACTCTTCGTGCGGTGTTAGGCCTTGAGGAGGCGCCAATAAGTGAGGTAGCAATTACATATGTGCCGAATGGGCCTCTCGTCGAGCTCACGGCAGAAGAGGATCTACCTCCACAAATGAGAAATCTGCGAATTTGGTACAAGGGTTACATAAAAAATAATGCCGCCAAAGAATATATATTGTCCTA
>NC_061511.1:119628690-119641806 GCF_022539505.1 Lolium rigidum
CGCTCCAAGCAAAGTGCATAAGATGTGACGGAATAAAAATATAGTTTCAGGGGAGGAACCCGATAATGTTGTCGATGAAGAAGGGGATGCCTTGGGCATCCCCAAGCTTAGACGCTTGAGTCTTCTTAATATATGCGAGGGGTGAACCACCGGGGCATCCCCAAGCTTAGAGCTTTCACTCTCCTTGATCATATTGCATCATACTCCTCTCTTGATCCTTGAAAACTTCCTCCACACCAAACTCGAAACAACTCATTAGAGGGTTAGTGCATAATAAAAATTCACATGTTCAGAGGTGACACAATCATTCTTAACACTTCTGGATATTGCATAAAGCTACTGGACATTAGTGGATCAAAGAAATTCATCCAACATAGCAAAAGAGGCAATGCGAAATAAAAGATAGAATCTGTCAAAACAGAACAGTCCGTAAAGATGGATTTTATTAGGCCACCAGACTTGCTCAAACGAAAATGCTCAAATTGAATGAAAGTTGCGTACATATCTGAGGATCATGCTCGTAAATTGGCTTAATTTTCTGAGCTACCTACAGAGAGATAGACCCAGATTCGTGACAGACAAAGAAATGCGGAAGCTGCGAGTAATCCAAATCTAGTACTTACTTTTCTATCAAAGACTTTACTTGGCACAACAAAACATAAAACTAAGATAACGAGAGGTTGCTACAGTAGTAAACAACTTCCAAGACACAAATATAAAACAAAGTACTGTAGTAAAAACATGGGTTGTCTCCCATAAGCGCTTTTCTTTAACGCCTTTCAGCTAGGCGCAGAAAGTGTATCTCAAGTAACATCGAGAGATGAAGCATCAACATCATAATTTGTTCTAATAATAGAATCATAAGGTACCTTCATTATCTTTCTAGGGAAGTGTTCCATACCTTTCTTGAGAGGAAATTGATATTTAATATTACCTTCCTTCATATCAATAGTAGCACCAACGGTTCGAAGAAAAGGTCTTCCCAATATAATGGGGCAAGATGCATTGCATTCAATATCCAAGACAACAAAATCAACGGGGACAAGGTTATTTTTAACCATAATATGAACATTATCAACTTTCCCCAAAGGTTTCTTTTTAGCATTATCAGCGAGATTAACATCCAAATAACGAGTTTTTCAATGGTGGCAAGTCAAGCATATCATAGACTTTTTAGGCATAACGAAATACTTGCACCAAGATCACATAAAGCATTACAATCAAAATCTTTGACTCTCATTTTAATGATGGGCTCCCAACCATCCTCTAGCTTTCTAGGAATAGAAGTTTCAAGTTTTAGTTTCTCTTCTCTAGCTTTTATGAGAGCATTTGTAATATGTTTTGTGAAAGCCAAGTTTATAGCGCTAGCATTAGGACTTTTAGCAAGTTTTTGTAAGAACTTTATAACTTCAGAGATGTGGCAATCATCAAAATCTAAATCATTACAATCTAAAGCAATGGGATTATCATCCCCAAGGTTGGAAAAAATTTCAGCAGTTTTATCACAAGCGTTTCAGCAGCTTTAGCAGTTTCGTGTAATTTTGCGCGCTTTGTACTAGGAGTAGAAGCATTGCCAACACCAATTATTTTACCATTGATAGTAGGAGGTGCAGCAACATATGAATCATTAGCATTGCTAGTGGTGGTAATAGTCCAAACTTTAGCTACATTTTCCTTTTTAGCTAGTTTTTCATTTTCTTCTCTATCCCACCTAGCACGCAGTTCAGCCATTAATCTTATATTCTCATTAATTCTAACTTGGATGGCATTTGCTGTAGTAACAATTTTATTTTCAATATCCCTATTAGGCATAACTTTCGATTTCAAAAGATCAACATCAGAGGCAAGACTATCAACTCTAGAAACAAGAATATCAATTTTATTGAGCTTTTCCTCAACAGATTTGTTAAAGGCAGTTTGTGTACAAATAAATTCTTTAAGCATAGCTTCAAGTCCAGGGGGTGTATTCCTATTATTGTTGTAAGAATTCCCATAAGAATTAGCATAACCGTTACCATTATTATAAGGATATGGCCTATAGTTATTACTAGAATTGTTCCGATAAGCATTGTTGTTGAAATTATTATTTTTAATGAAGTTTACATCAACATGTTCTTCTTGGGCAACCAATGAAGCTAATGGAACATTATTAGGATCAACATTAGTCCTATCATTCGCAAGCATAGACATAATAGCATCAACCTTATCATTCAAGGAAGAGGATTCTTCAACATGAATTTACCTTTTTACCTTGTGGAGCTCTTTCCGTGTGCCATTCGGAGTAATTAACCATCATATTATCAAGGAGCTTTGTTGCTTCACCAAGAGTGATGGACATAAAGGTACCTCCAGCAGCTGAATCCAATAAATTCCGTGAAGAAAAATTTAGTCCCGCATAGAAGGTTTGGATGATCATCCAAGTAGTCAGTCCATGGGTTGGGCAATTTTTAACCAAAGATTTCATTCTTTCCCAAGCTTGAGCAACATGTTCATTATCCAATTGTTTAAAATTCATTATGCTACTCCTCAAAGATATAATTTTAGCAGGGGGATAATATCTACCAATAAAAGCATCCTTGCATTTAGTCCATGAATCAATACTATTCTTAGGCGAGAGATAGCAACCAATCTTTAGCTCTTCCTCTTAATGAGAAAGGAAACAATTTTAATTTTATAATGTCACCATCTACATCTTTATACTTTTGCATTTCACATAGTTCAACAAAATTATTGAGATGGGCAAGCAGCATCATCGGAACTAACACTGAAAAATTGCTCTCGCATAACAAGATTTAGTAAAGCAGGTTTAATTTCAAAGAATTCCTGCTGTAGTAGCAGGTGGAGCAATAGGTGTGCACAAGAAATCATTATTATTTGTGCTAGTGAAGTCACACAACTTAGTATTTTCAGGGTTGGCCATTTTAGCAGTAGTAAATAAAGCAAACTAGATAAAGTAAATGCAAGTAAACTAATTTTTTTGTGTTTTTGATATAGCAAACAAGACAAGTAAATAAAGTAAAGCTAGCAACTAATTTTTTTGTGTTTTGATATAATGCAGCAAACAAAGTAGTAAATAAAATAAAGCAAGACAAAAACAAAGTAAAGAGATTGAGAAGTGGAGACTCCCCTTGCAGCGTGTCTTGATCTCCCCGGCAACGGCGCCAGAAAAAGAGCTTGATGGCGTGTATTTCATACGTTCGTTGGGCAACCCCAAGAGGAAGGTATGATGCGCACAGCAGCAAGTTTTCCCTCAGAAAGAAACCAAGGTTTATCGAACCAGGAGGAGCCAAGAAGCACGTTGAAGGTTGATGGCGGCGGGATGTAGTGCGGCGCAACACCGGGGATTCCGGCGCCAACGTGGAACCCGCACAACACAACCAAAGTACTTTGCCCCAACGAAACGAGTGAGGTTGTCAATCTCACCGGCTTGCTGTAACAAAGGATTAACCGTATTGTGTGGAAGATGATTGTTTGCGGAGAAAATAGTAAAAACAAGTATTGCGAGCAGATTTGTATGTCAGTATTAAAGAATGGACCGGGGTCCACAGTTCACTAGAGGTGTCTCTCCCATAAGATAAAAGCATGTTGGGTGAACAAATTACAGTCGGGAAATTGACAAATAGAGAGAGCATAACAATGCACATACTGTTGACTGCCAAAACCCACCGGCGGGCAGCGGCCTTGTCAACACCGTAGAGCCGGGAAGAGCCTAGAGCTGCGGCTGGCTGAGACCCCTCCGAGCGACGGCCCGCAATGCTCTTCTGGTCACACGCGGCGTTGCGAAGTGCAAGGGCGTGCCACCCGACCTATACCTGGTCGGGAAGGTGATGGGGATGCCTCGCTTAGTTTCTCCGCAGGGCATACATGTAAACATTAAATACGAGCCTCGATCGGCTCTCGGGTTATCCCGTGAATCGGCTCAAAGAGCCGATCCACCCATGATTCGTACGGGGTGCACGAATACTTGGTGGTCCTGCTTGATCAAGATGAAGCTAATGAGATCTACGACGATTTAGGGTTTTCACCGCATAATCGGATCATCCTACTCCCAGGTTGGGCCTCGCGGCCACGCACGGTGCTCGTAAGCCGATCCTAAACAAGGCCTAGAAACCAACATGAAGTTGATCCTCGGAACATCCCGTTTAGGACCTGCAAACGCCACCCTACGCGCCACTGGATCCTCCCCCCCTTTGTAAGGCCTAACTATTGCAGATATTAAACTAATCCTTGTAGAACAAGGAGCAATCGTAACGGATCAGATCTACTAAATAATGATCAAGCGGGGGCCGCCCCCACACCTGAGATAGGCGTGAGGGCGGCTAGATATGCAAGGGTTGCACTACGTAAGCATGCTTAAACGAAGAACAATGCTAACCCTAACACATCTAATGATAACTACGTTGCTCGCCATCAAAAGCGCTTCGAGTACGAGCAACGCATGAACAACGTGGGGCTTGTGCTGCCTAGATCGCAAGATGCGATCTAGGCAGCATGTCGCTACCCGATAGAAACCCTCGAGACGAAGGAGTTGGCGATGCGCCGAGATTGGTTTGTTTTGGGGTTGAACGTGAGTTGTTGTTTATTCCATAAACCCTAGGTACATATTTATAGTCCGGGGACTTTCTAACGTGGGAATATCCCATCGTGCACGATACAAACTCTAACTTCTAAATCGATACACAATCTATTATACTAAGATACACGGGCTAACTAGCCCAAATTCTCCGTGCAAGGCCGCTTCATAGATCTTCCATATGTAATCTTCCAAGCCCATCTTGATCGCGGCCCACCTCCTGATTTAGCCAAAATCTGGTGATAACACATGCCCCCCTGATTTTGGAAATAACATTTCCAAAATCATTATGCTTTCCCTTCGAAGGGTCATGTCGTGGCAGAGCAGAGCCGTTACAGCATCCGTCATCATTATGCCCCTGTCTCCTCGGTTTCTCTAGAAATTCCGACGGCTTTGGCATCGATCCCTTGGAAGTCTGTAATGGCATTAAACCTTCGCCAGATTTCTCATTATTTAACTCGTGCCGACCGGTTAGCTCTCTTTATCCTCTATTCCATCCCAGCTATCGGCACCAAAAAACCCTCTCCTCCTCGTAGCGATGTCTTCCTCTTCCTCTTCCTTCTCAAAACTCTTCCCCCAATCTCCGCCGAAGAAGAAGAACGAGGACAGCCTCCACCCCGCAGTGAATCCCTTCTCCTCCGACGAGGAGGAGAAAGAAGGAGAAGCGGCGAAGGCCAAGGCCTCCCCCTCCGCCAAGCTCCCGCCGAAGAAGCGCCCCCGCATGTGGGCGGACAGCGAGGACGAAGATGATGACGAAGAGGAAGAGGAGGAGGATGACTCCTCCTCCTCCATCGGGTATCCGCCGACCAAGCGCTTCCGCTCCCGGGCGGACAGCGAGGATGATGATGATGACGAGGAGGAAGAGGCTCCGGCCAAGGGCTGGGGCAGCAGCCGACGAGGAGCTCCTCGGGAGCAGCGCCGACGACGTCGACGGCGGCGATGACGAGGACAGCCGACGACTAGTAGTATAGGACTAGTAGTAGCAGTGCACTAGGCACCAGATCCCTCTTTTGAGAGCCATCGGCTCTTTCTTGTAAAGCCGCTCCTTGGAATTAATGAAATTGTTCTTTCCATTCCTCCTTTAATTGCTCCAATTTCATTTCTTCCGTTTGTCATGCTAAGACCGATAGTAACGAGTCGGACTTCTTTCCTCTTGAACGCCGAGGAAACCGGATTCTAGTTAGCTCGTAGGCTAAGAGCTTCTCAATTTAGGCTGCGATCTGACCAAAATTCTTCGCAATTCCTTAGCCGACCACAACTCATCGGCTATTTTGAGAATCCGAGTCCCTTTCCTTTCTTGCAAAGCAATAAGCACAGGTCCAAGCCCTGTACTAGACGACGGCTTTTCCTTCCCAGTTCCTCCCTGAGATGGTCATGATGCAGCCGCAACCGAAGTGACTCTACTTGGCTCTTTAAAAACAGGGCATCTTCCAGGCTTGTTGCCCCCCGAGTTTCTTCAGTTCCGGCCAGATAGGCTTCTTTCTTTTGATAGACCTGATGCAATCCATCCTTGACCTGATCCGCACGCCCATGCTGCTCCTGACATTGTTATTGAAGAAATCTCCCTTGAGTCGATGGCCATGCATCGGCTGTTATATCCTTAAGTCGATGCCTGCTGCATCGGCTATGTTCGAAATTTTTCGAATTTTCATTGTTTTTTTTTTTTACGGCCGACCTGTGCATCGGCCCCCATATTCCAATACCCATCACCAAAAGATGGGATGCTTCCGTTACATATCCTCGTATTTTGTCTACCTGGGTGCCCCCCGAGCCGATTCTGTCAAGAGAATTGATGGTATCGGCTCTGTTGGATAACATGTTGAACCCAGGCAGAATGGTGGGTGAGGATAATTTTGGCCGATTGCTGGAATCGGCCTCCACGTTGCTTGCTCGTTGAAGGTTTTGTAAGTTCCCTTCATAAATTTTTGGGGCCGATCACAAGGATCAGCCTCTCCTGGTTTGCTCATTGGTTTGATCTTGCTACTTGGTCAGGCTGGATAAAACCAACCCCACCTCTGACTTGATGCGCTTGCTGTCGTCCACCTTGAGTGCACCGTAAGGTCGTGGAGCGCTAAGCTGTGTCGGCAAGACGAGTACCATGTTTGTGCCAGCCGATGTCTCATCATCGGCTTTCCTCTGTTTGGGGCGCCACTCCATCTTCCGTGGACGACCCTCTTCATCCAGGGTTCGCTGAACCTTTACAGCCAGATCAGGCCGTGCCTTCCTTAGCGTATGCGGGTACAACCTTTCGGCTTCCTCCGGGCCGCGCAATCGCTGAACCCTGCGCTTTTGGGAACGGCTGAGTCCGTCAGGGCACCACCTTGGCCGGTGGTACCTATCTTCTTCCACTTCTCCCTCGTCTTCTGAATCCTCAAGATCTGCCCAACGAGGTGACTCAGCGCGTTTGCTTTGTGGCGGGAGAGGCCCTAGGCGCTCGAACACAGACACGTTTGCTGCCTCCTTCTTTTTCTGATCGCATTCTGGGAAATTGCCGATTGTGGGCAATCGGCTCATTCCTGAATCCCAGCAGTGTCTGAAGAAAGGGCAGTCCCGGTGTACCGGCGTTGTCATCTTGCTCCCTTGATGCTTCCGTGGCACGGCGCTCGTGCTCCTCCTCATCGCGATTCTGCCGACGATATCTTCTGGCTTCTCTAGCCAGACGATCTCCTCTATCATCGTAATTGGACCGCCGGCGTTGGTCATACCGACTCACATATTTGTTGAGGAGGTGATCAGAGAGGGGTCGCTGATATCTTATATTCTTCACCTCTCCCTCTGTGACATAGCGCTTGCCATCATGACGGAGCCGATCGCGTGGAGCGGCTTCCTCTGTATCCTTGCTATGAGAGCAGCTGCCCTCATCTCCATCTTTGCCAGAGTGGTTTCCAGGTCCTACCATGTTGATGCTGAACGAGGGACCCGGCTAGCAACCCTCAGGGTAGGTAATTTCTACCATGTTAACGGCGGGGAAGGGTTGGGTGTCGACCTTCATGGCGTACTGGTTGAAAATTAGCCGCCCCTTCTCTATCGCCGCTTGGATGTGCTGACGCCGCACCCGGCAGTCGTTGGTGGCATGGGAAAGCGAGTTGTGGAATTTGCAGTACGGCTTTCCGTTTAGCTCTTTCGCCGTGGGGAACTTGAGACCTTCGGGAATCGTCAACTTGTTTCTCCTTGAGTAGGAGGTCGAAGATTTGTTCGGTCTTGGTCACGTCAAAATCAAATCCCCCAGGCGGCCCTGGTGGCTTTACCCATTTGCGGGCCACGGGGTTCCTCCCCGAGTCCACTCAGCCATCGCTATTTCTTGGTCTCCCGCAGCACTTCATCTTCCTCTCGTATCGACCATAACTACCGCACGCTTGAACTTGTCTTGGTACAGGTCGGGGTGGCGCCGTCCATATGCCGATAGTTTCGAACCATGTGCGCCGGCGAGGGATAATCTGCTTGGGAGGCCATGTCCTTGAGTCCGTGTTGCAAGGCCTCGCTATCGCCAACTCGATCGCTTCCTTTTCGGTTATACGAACCGAATAACATCGGTTCCTAAGATTCCTGAAGCGCCGGATGTACTCGTCACCGTTTCCCCGCGCTTCGACGTAGTTGTGCTAGATCGGCAATGCCGGACTCGGAAGCTTCCGAATGGTATTGCATATGGAACTCGTTCTTCCAATTGCTTCCAAGACTCGGATGGAGTTTGTCCGGCAAGGAAGTGTACCATCCAAAAGCCGATCCCGTGAGGGACCGTGAAAAGAGCCTCACGCGTAGCTGATCCGACACCGAAGCCGGTCCTAGTTGAGCCAAATATCGGCCGACGTGCTCGATGGAGCTGGAGCCATCCGATCCACTCGAATTTGGAGAAGTCGGGGAGCCGATATTTAGGTGGCAGCGGGATCATCTCGTAATCGTCGGGGTACGGCTTGGAATAGCCGACCGCCCTTCTTTTCGGCATCATGCCGAACTGGTCTCTCGGCATGGTACCGATCCGATCCGCTGTGCTGGCCGTAGGAGTTGAACTGCGAAGATTCGCCGGGGTGGCGTACTCGGCCAGCCATGTTTGCTTTTCCGGCTCGGGCCGAGCTGCAGGAGCTGGGCTCGGGAGTTTCGTCGGCGTGGCGCATTTAGTTAGCCACGTCTGCTTCTCAAGCTCTGTCGCCGACGTTCCTCCTATCTTCGCCGGAGTCCCTGATGTTGTGGCCTGGTTTGTGAGTGCTCAGTCACCACAATCCGGCACATACATGCACGCGTATCCTTGAGGGATCTCCTTAGGCGCCTCCATTAAGAACTGGTAGTCACTAGGGTCGCCACCAATCCCGTAGACGAGGAATGCCGGTGTAGTCCGGCACTTCGGCGAGGTGCCGCCAACGCATATGGCAGCGGTGGTCGGGACTCGGAATGGCAACTCTCCTTGATGAGTCCCGAGAGCTGGTCCCGACGGCGAGTGCCGGTGGCTCATGATCTCCTGGATCACGCGCGGAGCGACACGCTCCAACACGTTGACCAAGTTCTCGGAGTGGCGGTGTAGCGAGTGAGCCACCGGGTAGTTGATCTCCTGCCGCTGCACCCCTCGGTGCGTTCCTCCGACGGGGTAGAGAGGTCTATCCCATCGAGCGCACCTTGCGGTGAGAATCCCTTCCATCCGATGCCATGGGTACGGGTTCTGCGAAAAGAGCCGATGAGGTCGGCTTCGAGGGTGGCCTTGATCTCGTTGTACTCGCTTCTTGAGCTCGTCGGGCGGATCCTCGTAGGTGACCGGCGTGCCGTCCGCCATCTCGGATGTAGATGGCGATGTGGTTGATGTAGACGATTGTCCCACCGGGCGTGCCGGAATGTGTTGACTCGCCAAAACCCACCGGCGGGCAGCGGCCTTGTCAACACCGTAGAGCCGGGAAGAGCCTAGAGCCGCGGCTGGCCGAGACCCCTCCGAGCGACGGCCCGCAATGCTCTTCTGGTCACACGCGGCGTTGCGAAGTGCAGGGCGTGCCACCTGACCTATACCCGGTCGGGAAGGTGATGGGGATGCCTCGCTTAGTTTCCTGCAGGGCATACATGTAAACATTAAATACGAGCCTCGATCGGCTCTCGGGTTATCCCGTGAATCGGCTCAAAGAGCCGATCCACCCATGATTCGTACGGGGTGCACGAATACTTGGTGGTCCTGCTTGATCAAGATGAAGCTAATGAGATCTACGACGATTTAGGGTTTTCACCGCATAATCGGATCATCCTACTCCAGGTTGGGCCTCGCGGCCACGCACGGTGCTCGTAAGCCGATCCTAAACAAGGCCTAGAAACCAACATGAAGTTGATCCTCGGAACATCCCGTTTAGGACCTGCAAACGCCACCCTACGCGCCACTGGATCCTCCCCCCTTGTAAGGCCTAACTATTGCAGATATTAAACTAATCCTTGTAGAACAAGGAGCAATCGTAACGGATCAGATCTACTAAATAATGATCAAGCGGGGTGCCGCCCCCACACCCGAGATAGGCGTGAGGGCGGCTAGATATGCAAGGGTTGCACTACGTAAGCATGCTTAAACGAAGAACAATGCTAACCCTAACACATCTAATGATAACTACGTTGCTCGCCATCAAAAGCGCTTCAGTACGAGCAACGCATGAACAACGTGAGGCTTGTGCTGCCTAGATCGCAAGATGCGATCTAGGCAGCATGTCGCTACCCGATAGAAACCCTCGAGACGAAGGAGTTGGCGATGCGCCGAGATTGGTTTGTTTTGGGGTTGAACGTGAGTTGTTGTTTATTCCATAAACCCTAGGTACATATTTATAGTCCAGGGGACTTTCTAACGTGGGAATATCCCATCGTGCACGATACAAACTCTAACTTCTAAATCGATACACAATCTATTATACTAAGATACACGGGCTAACTAGCCCAAATTCTCCATGCAAGGCCGCTTCATAGATCTTCCATATGTAATCTTCCAAGCCCATCTTGATCGCGGCCCACCTCCTGATTTAGCCAAAATCTGGTGATAACACATACATGACATGATAAGTATAGTGAGATTTAATTGGGCATTACGACAAAGTACATAGACCGCCATCCAACTGCATCTATGCCTAAAAAGTCCACCTTCAGGTTATCATCCGAACCCCTCCGAGTATTAAGTTGCTAACAACGAGACAATTGCATTAAGTATGGTGCGTAATGTAATCAACAACTACATCCTCGGACATAGCGCCAATGTTTTATCCCTAGTGGCAACAAGACACAACACAACCTTAGAACTTTCACGTCCTGTCCCGGTGTCAATGCGATGCATGAACCCACTATCGAGCATAACTACTCCCTCTTGGAGTTAAGAGTAAAAACTTGGCCAGAGCCTCTACTAGTAACGGAGAGCATGCAAGATCATAAACAACACATGTATAATAACTTGATAATTAACATGACATGGTATTCTCTATCCATCGGATCCCGACAAACACAACATATAGAATTACGGATAGATGATCTTGATCATGTTAGGCAGCTCACAAGATCCAACAATGAAGCACAATGAGGAGAAGACAACCATCTAGCTACTGCTATGGACCCATAGTCCAGGGGTGAACTACTCACTCATCACTCCGGAGGCGACCATGGCGGTGTAGAGTCCTCCGGGAGATGAATCCCTCTCCGGCAGGTGCCGGAGGAGATCTCCGGAATCCCCCGAGATGGGATCGGCGGCGGCGGCGTCTCGGCAAGGTTTTCCGTATCGTGGTTTTTCGCATCGGGGTTTCGCGACGGAGGCTTTAAGTAGGCGGAAGGGCAGAGTCGGGGGCCGGACGAGGGGGCCACACCATAGGGCGGCGCGGGCCCCCCCTGGGCCGCGCCGCCTTGTGGTGTCGCCACCTCGTGGCCCCACTTCGTATGTTCTTCGGTCTTCTGGAAGCTCCGTGGAAAAATAGGCCCATGGGTCTTTGTTTCGTCCAATTCCGAGAATATTTCGTTACTAGGATTTCGAAACCAAAAACGACAGAAAACGAGAGCTGGCACTTCGGCATCTTGTTAATAGGTTAGTTCCAGAAAATGCACGAATATGACATAAAGTGTGCATAAAACATGTAGGTATCATCAATAATATGGCATAGAACATAAGAAATTATCGATACGTCGGAGACGTATCAAGACCCTAAACCCAAAACTGGGGAGGCTTCGAACTCTAAACCCCTAGACCCTAAACCATTAACTACACGTGCTGACACGGGAGCTGCAAAACCCTGCATCATAAACCCTAACCCTAACCCTAAACCCTAAACCTATACCTAACCATAAATCATTACCTTGGCCCTAAACCCGAGCCCTACCCCTAAACCCTAACCCTAACCCTAAAGCTAACCCTAACCAGCAGATCAGGCACACCCTCGATCGTGTGATAATGGCTCTAGCTGCGGGTATATGTGCCAAATTGTCCCAATCTTGGTTTTCCATGTGTATATGTCCTAAACGAACCTAAAACAATGAAAAAGTGCATTGCTGCACCCTCGCGCGGAGAAATCTAGGGGCGTAGACCCACCGGGGCACACATACCGCTGTTTTTGGGGAGGAGGGGGAGAACGGCCGTCGGAGAAACAGAATCCCACCAAACCTTGCATGTGGACCTATGATATGTGTGAAAGTGTGGTGGAAGGTGTAATGGTGAAAAAGTAGCTCCCCTAAACCCTAAACCCTAAGCTCGGGGAGGCTTCGAGCCCTAAACCCCTAGACCCTAAACCGAGTCTCGACACGAGAGCTGCAAAACCCTACATCATAAACCCTAACCCTAACCCTAAACCCTAAACCTTTACCTAACCATAAATCCTTACCTTTACCATAAACCCTAGCCCTACCCCTAAACCCTAACCCTAACCCTAAAGCTAACCCTAACCAGTAGATCAGGCACACCCTCGATCGTGTGATAATGGCTCTAGCTGCGGGTATATGTGCCAAATGGACCCAATATTGGTTTTCCATGTGTATATGTCCTAAACAAACCTAAAACAATGAAAAAGTACATTGTTGCACCCTTGCGCGGAAAAATCTAGGGGGGTAGACCCGCCGGGCACACATACCGCTGTTTTGGGGGGGGGGGGGAGAACGGCCGCCGGAGCACTGGAATCCCACCAAATCTTGCATGTGGACCTATGATATGTGTGAAAGTGTGGTGGAAGGTGTAATGGTGCAAAAGTAGCTACCCTAAACACTAAACCCTAAACTGGGGAGGCTTCGAGCCCTAAACCCCTATACCCTAAACCATTAACTACACGTGCTGACACGGGAGCTGCAAAGCCCTGCATCATAAACCCTAACCCTAAACTTATACCTAACCATAAATCCTTACCTTGACCCTAAACCCTAGCCCTAGCCCTACCCCTAAATCCTAACCCGAACCCTAAAGCTAACCCTAACCAGTAGATCAGGCACACCCTCGATCATGTGATAATGGCTCTAGCTGCGGGTATATGTGCCAAAGTGTTCCAATCTTAGTTTTCCATGTGTATATTTCCTAAACAAACCTAAAACAATCAAAAATTACATTGGTGCACCCTCGCGCGGAGAAATCT
>NC_061511.1:119641906-119662044 GCF_022539505.1 Lolium rigidum
GGGGTAGACCCACCAGGGCACACATACCGCTGTTTTGGGGGGGGGAGGGGAGAAAGGCCGCCGGAGCACCAGAATCCCACCAAATCTTGCATGTGGACCTATGATGTGTGTGAAAGTGTGGTGGAACGTGTAATGGTGCAAAAGTAGCTTCCCGGTGTGACCTGCCTCACATTTGGGAGACAACACTTAGCAGATTTTCCGAAGCGCGGATTGCTCCAAAACCCTGATATATGTGGGGGGATGAACATGGAGAGTAATTTTGTATTGCACATTGTCTTAAGTAACACTAATAAATAGTCATAAAAAAATAAAACTAGTTAAAAAAGAAATAAAAGTATTAGATGAAATAAAATAGAAAGAAAAATAAACAAAATGCCTGTTGGTGCACGGCAAAGGCAACGCTGCCGTGCAACCTAGCTGCTCGCACGGCAAAGGATGTGCCACGGCGATGCCCAGCGCCTTTGCCATGAAGTATTTCTTTGCCGTGCGGCGTGTTTGGTCGTTGTTGTCGACATTTCTTTGTCGTGTGCTGTCTTCATTCTTTGCCGTGCAACGTTTCGTTGCCGTGCGCTGCCTTCAGAGGTTACCGTGCAAAGTTCCTTTGCCGTGCGTGCTGGTTCCTGCCCACGGCAAAGATCTCTTTGCCATGCATGGGCTCACGGTAAAGATTTGTCGCACGGCAACACCGTTTTTCCCGTAGTGCCACCCATGGTAGGCTGGAATATCACCCGGATGAAGTGCTCGGACCCTCCTCGTCGTGGAAGTGGAAAATGTTGGCCGACCTCTTTCTCGACCCCTAAACGGTAACTCCGCGCAGTGCGCCGAGATCCATCATAGTTTGTACAAAAAAAAGCAAGAGCCTCAGACATGGCGCCCATACATTATTGATAGAGCTTGGGCCCCCTCTAATCTCAAGGATTTCACCAACAATGTGTGTGTGTGAAGATCTACTGTGAGGCTCTACTAGTGTATGTGTATGTCTTGTTTTGCCAGTATGGAAAAACAAGACATACACATACACTAGTAGAGCCTCACAGTAATTATGCACATAAATTGATAGCGCTGGTGTGATAGGAACTAGAAGAATTGCACAAACAACGTGCTCACTCAGAGTTTTTGTTCGTGTGACACCAGCCCTATCATTTGGAAGTGGCATATCTGCATCATTGGCAAGAAGGAAGGACCTTTAAAAGAAGGCGTCATATTATACTGATTACACTGGATACCAGAGAATCGATTCTATCCAACCAAGTATTATGCATAAGGAGGTTTGTATGTGCATTTTACAAGATTGGATAGAATCAATGTAGAACAAATAAAGTGACAAATTTCAACCACTAGCCAAGGAGAATCCATTGAGAAAATATAGGGAGCCTCATAGAAAGTAGCATCCACCTAAAAGACGCCCTGCAAGACCAAAGAGCATGCAATAGTAGTGTGTTTTTGCATGGCTTAGGTATTGCCGATCGTCTTTAGATGAAATTGTGCTACTGAATGTAATCATCAGCCATTGCAAACATAACGCATACTCAATGAACATATTTACAACATATACTTTCATTACACAAATTTCACGAGTTAACGAACCTAGTTCATTTCTAAACATTCCCATGTTAGTATAATGAACGGTGTCCTAGTTTAAGCATGGGCCAGACAACAACCAAACAATGGCTCATAATGTGATAGCAAGCATTAGTTGATCATCGGCCATTGAAAGTAAACGACCTCAAAGTGAGAAGGAAAATGGACCTCATACTTCTATTGGACAAACAAATCACAGGGACAGAGTGAGTGAACCTAGTGCAGTGCTAACCATGACTGTTAGTACAATGCACATGGTTCCCTCATTCAATACCTTGATTTGTATGTCCTAGTTTAATCAAGAGCCAATTTTAAGGGAGAAAACAATGTGCACCACATAAGAAATCTGTAGACAACAATCACTAGGGTAATCATACATTTGGTAAATACTAAGCAATACCAGTTTGATACTGCTTTGAACTTGCTAAATCCTGAGTACCCAAGTGTTGATATGTACATGCAATCCTAAACTCATCGGTCTAGTAAGCTCAGTTCACCACAATCTGACACAAATGGATGTAGTAATCACGAAGATAGATCAATAAATGGTGGTGCAAAACCCTATCCTCTTTGCACATCTACAATAATTCCAGTTCTGCAATAGATATACACCGAATGTATCGTGCATGCTAGTAAAACTACTCGATCAAAGATAGGCATAACTGTAATCCTCAAAACCGTTACCCGATTGCACTAAATCGCGACGAACCACAACTAATACGCAAATCTAATCCTGCCCTATAGGTTATCTTAATATATCTATTGTGCATGTCATTGCAATCTCTAACACCGTGTGTGTTCGTGCATATCCACAGAAAATAAGCGTCTGAGATGATGGTACTAACGCTTACCGCCATCGGAGATGGCCGCGGCGAGATCGAGGTTGCATTCAGTTCGCAGTCATGGTGTCGGTGCAAGTGACGGTCGTGGTCGTGCTCGATGTCGCCTTGCTCTCCGCGTCTGGCCCCGCTATTCGTCGTTGCGGCGATGCGGTGGATTCGTCTGAGGTAGTGCAACCGCCAACATGTGATGTGATAGATGGGGGTGAGAGTGGTGAGAGGGAGAGTGAGATGAGGGAGTGGGGGTGGTGAGGGGATCTATGTTGCGTGTTCCCGAAGGGATGCCTCGTCGCGCTCTCCTTCCCCATGCGTGCAACCCTCGCACCACAACGGGCAAGGCTCCAGAGGAACGGATGATTTGGAAGTAGCTCTAGGGCCTAGCCCGAAGGTTTTGTAATGTTCGTGCAGGCCACAACATGGAGTGAGCCTGGGCAAACAATCCCATTTTCGTATCCCTAGGGACAGGCTAGAGGTCCTAGGACCTACAAAATGTGCCCTAGTATTTGAGCCGATATCAACAGGAAGCTGCCTTGAAAGAGGCTTTCTCACAAGCAAAACCCAACCGGCATATCGACACATCACATAAATGAAGACCATTTCTTGGTACTCCCTCGGTTTCATATTACTCTGCATATAATGTTTAGTGAAAATTAAAGTTTGCCAAGCTTAACCCGTTTAATGTAAAACTAAATTACTATTTAGAACATCAAACTAGTTTCATTAGTACCATAATGCAATAAAATATCATATCATTTACTTTTGATTTTGTATATATTGATGGTTAATCGCTAATAATTGGCTAACCAGTTTCATATATCTCATTTTCTTAGTAGCAACCAAATTTCAGTAAACAACAACATTAAAATTATTACACATGCAGAACCTTGTACACATGTTGAAACCATAAGAGACAACCTTGCACTTAGGTGCCACAAAACAAATCCAAAAAGAACACAAAAAGATCTAAAATAGAAATCCATGATACTTGGAGTATGCGCCGTCTCGCACAAGTGTCATCCACTATCGGTTATGGCCGCCGCCGCCACCGTAGCACCACAAATAGAAACCAGCAGGAATAGATCTCCCCTGTCCTAAAGATGTATGTGCACATGGTGGTGGCGATATATGGTGCCGTGCAGCGTCGATGGCAGGACAAGATCAATGCCTTGATCCCTGTCCTGAAGATGGGTCGGTGGAAATGGCAGCGGTGACAATGGTGCATGTTGATGGCATGCTAGGCCAGTTTGAACTCCCGACTCGCCTTTAGGTGATTTGGTAAGGCATTCAGTATTAAGATTATGGGTGTATGTGTGAGGTCAGGATGCACGGCCCCAACGTGGCCACCTCCTTCATCAAACTTGTAGGTCTTGCCACCAGTTGTCCCTACTAAGGTAAATCTGTGTTGATCTTTGTATCTCCTTTTTAAGGCTATATTGAACGTATAAAAAGTTGATCATTTTGATGCAGAGGACGGGGATTCAAGCTTCATTTAAAAAAAAAACTTGCCTAGATCTGGATGGAGAACTTGGAGGTCAATGTTGCTTGTCGAGCAATGAATTGGTCCATTGCAAAAGGACCAAAGTTGTGCGATGTGTCATCGTTGTTCGAGTAGATCATAGAAGAAGAACGTCCCGCCCGTCGTCCAACGATGAATCTCACTTAAAGCAACCAAAACGGTATGCACAAACCGATCTTGCGTCCACCTAAGAACACAACAAGCACCGACCACCCATTTCTATGCTATTTTTCGATAAAGGGAATATATTAATATCAAGAAGATACCAATTACACCCAGCCTCTGCAACAACGCACCACCCTAATGGCACTACAGATGCACACAACCAAAAAAAGGAAAAG
The DNA here is from genome assembly GCF_022539505.1 of Lolium rigidum. Taxonomy (NCBI): domain Eukaryota; kingdom Viridiplantae; phylum Streptophyta; class Magnoliopsida; order Poales; family Poaceae; genus Lolium; species Lolium rigidum. The sequence continues at coordinate 119,646,184 of NC_061511.1, forward strand.
AAAACTAAGAAACAAAAGTCCCGCTACAGTATCTCGGACCTAACAACAACAATACATCCACCGCCATGACAACACCTGAATTACAGACTCTCCAAAAAGCGACGCCTCCAAGAAGGGAACAGTGCACAAACACCGTCGTCGCCCGATCAAAGATCTTAGGTTTTCACCCTGAAGATAGTCCCCGCTCTCAAAATAATGCCTCCACCAAGGTCACTGCCAGGCACAACCAGTTATGGCCAGACCTTGGGTTTTCACCCTGAAAGGTAGGACTCTGCGCTTCACATGTGTTGTCGCCCCCACTTGCATACCGTTGTTGTGAAGCCGGGACACCAAGCAAGCCCCTCAACAGCGCGGAGACTTGAACCTCCCTTAGCTAGTCCTCCCCTCCGGCCTTCATGAAATTCTCCTCTTCCGACTTTCATCATGACCCATTTCTATGCTAGTTGAGCTAAAAGAGTAGAGCCAACATAGCCAGTAGCCCCTTGACACCTCTAGTTGGGCCTACGAGATGCGGGGAAAGGCAGTGGGAATTTTTTCTAACGTGACACCCCCTCCTCCCCTCCCCCCACCCACTAGGTCATCCCATGAAAGCATTGAGAACAAAAACTGCACACGATATTGTTTGTAAAACTATCCAATTTAAACATTGAAAGGCTAAATATTGGATAGATAATGTTATCAATTGAGCTTTAGCATTGGATCGTGATAATGTGATTCAAGGGCGCACTATTTGCTGGGACGGTCTTACCATTGCTAGAAATTTCTTTGTTTGATGCCAGAACTATTTTAATTCAAATTTGTTTAAATAAACTCATACTTAAGATTTCCGAGATTTCGCGGTAACCGGATTTCCGATGTCCTCCGGTAAAAACATGGCACAGAGAAAAAATCGTGGAAGTATATATGTTATCAACATGCTTGTGCATACCAAGAAGTCAAATATGGCATACATGAGCAATTCCGTTCTGACAACTAGCTGATCGAGTGGTCAATATTTATATGTACAAACGATCAATCATTCTGATGCACATAACCATGTATATAATACTCATGGATATGCATCAGCTACCTAGACAAGAAAATTGAAAAGTGGTGGCGACGTTCCCAGATCCCCAGCTTCTCAAGCCATGGCCGGGTTGTCGGAAATAAAATCAAAATTCTTTACACAAGACTAGCTCGAATTGATCGCTAGTCACTAGCTAGGCAGCTGAATCTCGCGGCCGTCGTCGAAGTTCAGACAGTAGCTCTGCAGGTCGTAGCCGAACCTGGCGGCGCTGCGCCTCGGCTGCCGCATCACGGCGTTCTTCAAGCTGGATCTGACCCTCCAGAACAGCTGCCTCACCGGCGCCGGCGCCCGCCACGCCGTGCCGCCAGCAGCTCCCAGAGACGCCATCTTCTGTCACACCACACTCCACGGCTCACTCCAAGCCCCTTCCCAACTCAGCTCGCTACTGATTGACTTATCACACTTGTGTATGTTCTGTTGCTCTATCTGTAACTGTGAGACTAGCCTTAAAGTGTTTTTCCTTAGCTACTCTCTGATCCGACGAGCACAAACTAATGGTCAGTGTATTGCACAAACGAGCGCTCGCAGCTGCTTATAATCTTGAGGGTTGGACATGCGTCTCCGTCAGCGGCGGGGCCGGGCACCACTCACGCACTCAACCAAGCATGATCTTCAGAATGGCAGTAGCAAAAGCACATTTCAGACATCTTAGTTATCCGCGTTGCCATCCTACAGTCATAGAGTGATGTAGCAATGACCTTTGGGGATGGGAGACCCTCGTAAAAGGAAGGTCGGCGGCAGAGGAGGATACATGATAGCCCGATAGGTTGTTGATGAATGGTCTGTAAATGTGCGTTGTCGGCAGCCAATTTGAGAGTGTAGATCCATTTACACGAACGAACTATAACGTTTGGCGGCACGAGAAGACAGGATCGGTCAAACACCTCCGCCTCGTCGAGTTTGAGGTTGTGCGGCGTGTCTTCACCGACGCCGACGCCGGTGTCATTGCCGTTGCCGCCGGCCTCGTAATTATGCGCCATGACGGTGGAGAGGAGATGACAACAGCGGCTAGGGCTTAAAAGAGGAGGAGAGCGGTGTAATGGATGGAGACGGGGAGGGATGGGCGGTTTATAGCGGGTGGCGGTGCACATTCATGAGCAGGAAATTGTGTCGTCACCGGCGGACGGCGTCCCGTCGCATCACCGACAAGGTTTTTTTTCCAAGCGTCGCGTCGTCGCCTCGGGAACCATCGCGCCCATTGAAGACGATGACCACCTTTTCCACGCGTGCATTTAATAATGACAGGAGGCTACTCTCGCTACCAGGACGACACCCCACACGCCTACTCCTATGTGGTGCGATGCGACGGCGCGTCCGTTCGGCACACTGCGCGAAGGGGGCGGCATGTAGTTGTCGGCGATTGTATTGGACTCCAAAACTTTCCCGGTACTTATTAGGCGTCCGGTGTGATCCAAGACAATACACCGGATCTCCAAATTGCTATTGAGATCGCTACGGGACGCGCCGGTGGAGATGCTCTTTTGTGTTGTTGAGTGTTGACGAAGTGATTTGATACCTTTCGCGTAGACTTAGTTAGATCTACCATTCGATTAATATAATTGAGATCAGCTTCGATTTGATTCGAACTCGATTCTTTCACTCCCTTTGACCGTCCGCCCCAAAAAGTTTTGCCATGTCAAAGTTCAAGCACAAGGGGGGTTAGTGAAGACTTACATAAGAAGATACTCTTCTTTGATCAAAGGTGGTCAAATCTTTAATAAAACAAATAAAAGGCGGGAGGTGAAAGACAAGCACATGACTGCACAAGGACGCTTTACGCGTATGACAGGCGTACATATCCATTCAGGTCTGGATGGCGCGCATCAGGTCATCAGCCTCATCAAACCAACCAGATGTTTCCACAAAGCGATTTGCAAGTTAAAGTATTCTCGTATCCGCGACAAAGAGCAATTTGACAGCGCTAACACACCACGATACAGTCATAAGGATAGTCCCAAAGTTCGGATATAAAGATTTTTAAATCTTCGGACATGCTTATTAATCTTGGGACTAATAGTAAGTACGTCGAAGCAGAACGATAGCACCTACATACCACAACTTGCCACTAATGACCAGTGACATAAACCGGCAACTTTCTACGTCACACTAATCTCTAAAAGGAAAGGTAAAAGACGGAAGAGCACTAGCCATTGTCAAAAGCGAGCAGAATCACTCGACTAAGCTGAATAATAGAAAAAGGGAGCTGCCTACGGCGCCAACCCGATCGGCTGATCGACCGATCAAGGATGGCCGACTTGCCGCTACTTAGCACACCGGCCCCTATCTAGACTGTAGGTGCTTATTCTCAACTGCGGTTTTTCTGAACTAGGGAATTGTTCCAGTATAACATCATGGAGGGTCTCTACCGCATCATCCCTGGTAGCAACTAGCAAGTCCACGAGGACCCCTAGCAAGAAGGGCTTCCTCGATGTAGCCACCTGCAGCAGCCGACTACACAGATCCAAACCTCAAGCCATTCCCATTGAACTCCTCAGGCCATCTCCAGCAGCGCGACGCATTTTATTGTTCGCGCACGTCCATTTGTGTCGCACCGTGGACCTTAAAATGACCGTTTTTATCCGCGCGCCGTTTGCGTCTGGGGGTGACTCCAGCGGGGCGACTTATTTTTTTTTACTTGTTTGTTTTTTCTTTTCTCCATTTAAACATAGTTCCAAATATTATATATTGGAACATTATTTTACACAAACTAATACATAGTTTGAACCATGGTTGACACAAATAAAAATATTTTTAAAAAATAAACCAGTTGTGTTGATTTCCGTTTGTTCGCTGCCAAGAAAGAACATTCGAGGGCACACCCAGTCATCCAAACTGGAAAATCCAGCTGGTGACGGTGCCCCTGTTAGTTCTTCTGAGGAAGAACAACCAGAAACCTTCACTACTAGCTTCGACTGGCCTGTAGCCATATTCGCTGCAAAGAAAGAACACTCTTAGTTCTAACTATCGGTGTCCGAGCCGGATTCGCAAGTGTAGTAGTGCCTGCGGCAGGCTATGTCGTCGAACACCTTGACGATCATCTCGCCGTCCCCCTCGTAGAGGAAGGTGAGCTGGCAGCCGGGCTCGAGCATAAGGTCGCGGGCGAACTTGTCCCACCCGTGTGCAGGTACATCTTGCCCTGCCCGTCGAACAAGACCTCCACAGTCCACTGGCAGAAGTTGCAGCTGGCCTCCCATAGCTGCAAGTGCGCCGGCTCGACGCCATCGACGAACTCGGCGAGCTTGTCCGGGAGCCGCTTGATGCCGAGTGGGTCGTCATCGATGCGGAGGAGGAACTTGAAGCAGCGGTCGTCCTGCGAAGACGAGGAGGGCGCAGGCGACGGCGAGCATGGGGCCGTAGCTGCTCCACCACGCCGGCCCCTGCCCCGGCCCCGGGGGCTCCTAGGCCCGCTGCCTCGACCGCCTCGCCGGCCACCAGGACCCGCCATGGACTTCCTCGCGGGCCTGGCTATGTCGCAGGAAGAGCTAGGTGGCGCTACGGTGGAGCTTGTGGTGGCTAGGGTTTGTTTGCAGGAGTGGATGCGGAAGAAGAACGCGCGCCCTCTTTATATAGGCCGGAAGCAGGCGATGGCCGCTGGATGCGTGGCGTCGCCATTAACGTAGTTGGCGGATGTAGGCGGCGGCCGCTCGGTAGCCGAGGCATTGCCATTAACGTGGTGCAGACTGCCGAAGCGACGCAACGGCGCCAGTCGCTGGCGCGCCTGAGAAGACGCATCGATGCAGGGTCACTGCCAGGCGGGCCCGATGAAAGGTCCGCCAGACGCGAGCGGATACTTTGCGCGTCTGCGCAGCGTCCGTAGAGACGCATCCGAGACACATATTTGGACCACGTTTGCGTCGCCGCGGATGGCCCGATCACTTTGAGTCGCTCCGCTGGAGGTGGTACCAGACGCATTTTTCGGCTCGGCGGACGCAAACGGTCGCTTAGCGTCCATTTCCGTCGCGCCGCTGGAAATGCCCTCAGCTGTTGAAGGAGATATGCCCTAGAGGCAATAATAAAGTGGTTATTATTTATATCTCTATGTTTATGATAAATGTTTATATGTCATGCTATAATTGTATTAACCGAAACATTAGTACATGTGTGATATGTAGACGATAAGAAGTCCCTAGTATGCCTCTTAAACTAGCTTGTTGATTAATGGATGATTAGTTTCATAATCATGAACATTTGGATGTTATTAATAACAAGGTTATGTCATTATATGAATGATGTAATGGACACACCCAATTAAGCGTAGCATAAGATCTCGTCATTAAGTTATTTGCTATAAGCTTTCAATACATAGTTACCTAGTCCTTATGACCATGAGATCATGTAAATCACTTATACCGGAAAGGTACTTTGATTACACCAAACACCACTGCGTAAATGGGTGGCTATAAAGGTGGGATTAAGTATCCGGAAAGTATGAGTTGAGGCATATGGATCAACGAGTGGGATTTGTCCATCCCGATGACGGATAGATATACTCCGGGCCCTCTCGGTGGAATGTCGTCTAATGTCTTGCAAGCATATGAATGAGTTCATAAGAGACCACATACCACGGTACGAGTAAAGAGTACTTGTCGTGAAACGAGGTTGAACAAGGTATGGAGTGATACCGAAGATCAAACCTCGGACAAGTAAAATATCGCGTAACAAAAGGAATTGGTATCGTATGTGAATGGTTCATTCGATCACTAAAGTCATCGTTGAATATGTGGGAGCCATTATGGATCTCCAGATCCCGCTATTGGTTATTGGTCGGAGTGAGTACTCAACCATGTCCGCATAGTTCACGAACCGTAGGGTGACACACTTAAAGTTGGATGTTGAAATGGTAGTACTTGAATATGGAATGGAGTTGGAATATTTGTTCGGAGTCCCGGATGAGATCCCGGACATCACGAGGAGTTCCGAATGGTCCGGAGAATAAGATTCATATATAGGATGTCATTTTATGTGAATAAAATGTCGCGGAAGGTTCTATGAAAGGTTCTAGAAGGTTCTAGAAAAGTCCGGAAGAAACCACCAAGGAAGGTGGAGTCCACATGGGACTCCACCTCCATGGCCGGCCAACCCTAGTGGGGGAGGAGTCCCAAGTGGACTCCCCTTAGGGGGCCGGCCACCCCCCATATGGGAGGTGGAACTCCCACCTTGGTGGGAGTCCTAGCTAGGCTAGGTTTCCCCTCCCTATGGAAGGTTTTTGGTTCGGGTCTTATTCGAAGACTTGGAGACCAACTCTTGGGGTTCCACCTATATAATGAGGGCCAAGGGGGAGGGGGCCGGCCACCTCAAACACCACCAAGGTGGCCGCACCCCATAGTGGCCGGCGCCCCCTCTCCCCAAACCCTAGCCGCCCCGCTCCTCCACTTCCCGCACGCTTAGCGAAGCTCCGCCGGACTTCTCCACCACCACCGACACCACGCCGTCGTGCTGTCGGATTCAAGAGGAGCTACTACTTCCGCTGCCCGCTGGAACGGGGAGGTGGACGTCGTCTTCATCAACAACCGAACGTGTGACCGAGTACGGAGGTGCTGCCCGTTCGTGGCGCCGGAACCGATCGTGATCAAGATCTTCTACGCGCTTTTGCAAGCGGCAAGTGAACGTCTACCGCAGCAACAAGAGCCTCATCTTGTAGGCTTTGGAATCTCTTCAAGGGTGAGACTCGATACCTCCTCGTTGCTACCGTCTTCTCGATTGCATCTTGGCTTGGATTGCGTGTTCGCGGTAGGAAAATTTTTGTTTTCTATGCTACGTTATCCTACAGTGGTATCGAGCCGGTCTATGCATAGATGGTTGCACGAGTAGAACACAATGGTTTTGTGGGCGTTGATGCTCTTGTTATCTTTAGTTGAGTACTTTGCATCTTTATGGCATAGTGGGATGAAGCGGCTCGGACTAACTTTACATGACCGCGTTTATGAGACTTGTTCCTCGTTCGACATGCAACTTGTATTGCATAAGAGGCTTTGCGGGTGACTGTCTCTCCTACTATAGTAAAGATTCAATTTACTCTTCTATTGACAACATTAGTATCAACGTTGTGGTTCATGTTCGTAGGTAGATTAGATCTATATCGAAAACCCTAAACCACGTAAAATATGCAAACCAAATTAGAGAGCGTCTAACTTGTTTTTGCAGGGTTTGGTGATGTGATATGGCCATAATGTGATGATGAATATGTATGAGATGATCATTATTGTATTTTGGCAACCGGCAGGAGCCTTATGGTTGTCTTTAAATTTCATGTTGAGTAGTATTTCAAAGTAGTTGTAATAGTTGCTACATGGAGGACAATCATGAAGACGGCACCATTGACCTTGGTGCTTCGCCGACGATGATGGAGATCATGCCCGAAGATGATGGAGATCATGTCCGTGCTTTGGAGATGAAGATCAAAGGCGCAAAGACAAAAGGGCCATATCATATCACATATGAACTGCATGTGATGTTAATCCTTTTATGCATCGTATTTTGCTTAGATCGCGACGGTAGCATTATAAGATGATCCCTCACTAAAATCTCAAGATAATAAAGTGTTCATCCTTAGTAGCACCGTTGCCAAGACTTGTCGTTTCGAAGCATCTCGTGATGATCGGGTGTGATAGAATCAACAAGTGCATACAACGGGTGCAAGCCAGTTTTGCACATGCGGATACTAAGGTGGCCTTGACGAGCCTAGCATGTACAGACATGGTCTCGGAACACGTGATACCGAAAGGTAGAGCATGAATCATATGATTGATATGATGAACACTTTGAGTGTTCGCCATTGAAATTACACCTTGTCTCATGATGATCGGACTATGGTGTGGTGGATTTGGTTCGTGTGATCACTAAGACAATGCGAGGGATGTTGTTTTGAGTGGGAGTTCACCTAGTTTTTAATTATATTGAATTAAAATTTGAACTCAGTTTGTCATAAACTTAGTCTAAACTATTGCAAATATATGTTGTAGAGATGGCGTCCCCAATCAATTTTAACCAGTTCCTAGAGAAAGAAAAGCTTAAGAGCAACGGTAGCAACTTCACCGACTGGTTCCGTCATGTGAGGATCTTCCTCTCCGGCGGAAATCTGCAATATGTGCTTGATGCACCGCTAGGTGACCCTCCTGCAGAAACTGAAACCGATGAAGTAAAAGCTGTTTACGAGACTCGGAAAACTCGGTACTCTCAAGTTCAGTGTGCCATCCTGTGCAGTCTGGAATCCGATCTTCAAAAACGTTTTGAGCACCATGATCCTCATGAGTTGATGAAAGAGTTGAAGACTATTTTCGAAACTCATGCGGCAGTGGAATGCTATGAAGCATCGAAACAATTCTTCAGCTGCATGATGGAAGAAGGCAGCTCCGTTAGTGAGCACATGCTCGCCATGACCGGGCATGCGAAGAAACTCAGTGACTTGGGAATAGTGATTCCTAACAGACTGGGGATTAATCGTGTCCTTCAATCACTACCACCAAGTTACAAGAACTTTGTGATGAACTACAATATGCAGAACATGAACAAGGAGTTACCTGAACTCTTTGGCATGCTAAAAGCTGCTGAGATTGAGATCAAGAAAGAGCACCAAATGTTGATGGTCAACAAGACCACTAGTTTCAAGAAACAGGGCAAGTCTAAGGGAAAATTCAAGAAGGGTGGCAAGAAAGCTGCCACGCCTCCTATGAAACCTAAGAACGGCCCTAAGCCTGATGCTGAGTGCTATTACCGCAAGGAGAAGGGACACCGGAAGCGTAATTGCTCCAAGTATCCGGCTGATCCGAAGAGCGGCCTTGTCAAGAAGAAGAAAGAAGGTATATCTGATATACATGTTATAGATGTTTATCTCATCGGTTCTCGTTCTAGTACCCGGGTATTTGATATCGGTTCGGTTGCTCATATCCGTAACTCGAAACAGGAACTAAAGAATAAACGAAGACTACCGAAAGATGAAGTGACGATGCGCGTTGGAAATGGATCCAAAGTCGATGTGATCGCTGTCGGCACACTTCCTCTACATCTACCTTCGGGATTAGTTTTAAGCCTAAATAATTGTTATTTTGTACCCGCGTTGAGCATGAACATTATATCTGGATCTTGTTTAATGCAAGACGGTTATTCATTCAAGTCTGAGAATAATGGTTGTTCTATTTTTATGAATAATATCTTTTATGGTCGAGCACCCCAAAAGAATGGCTTATTTATGTTAGATCTCGATAGTAGTGATACGCATATACATAACATTGATGCTAAGCGAATTAAATTGAATGATAATTCTACTTATATGTGGCACTGTCGTCTTGGTCATATTGGAGTGAAACGCATGAAGAAACTCCATACTCGATGGATTACTAGAATCACTTGACTTTGAGTCACTTGATAGATGCGAAGCATGTCCGATGGGAAAAATGACTAAGACTCCATTTTCCGGTATGATGGAGCGAGCTACCGACTTATTGGAAATCATACATACCGATGTGTGCGGACCAATGAGCGTAGCATCGCGCGGTGGTTATCGTTATGTTCTAACCTTCACAGATGATCCGAGTAGATATGGGTATATCTATTTCATGAAACATAAATCCGAAACTTTCGAGAAGATTAAGGAATTCCAAAGTGAAGTAGAAAATCAACGTAACAAGAAGATTAAATTTCTACGATCTGATCGTGGAGGTGAATATCTGAGTTATGAGTTTGGCATGCATTTAAAGAAATGCGGAATACTTTCACAATTGACACCGCCGGGAACACCACAACGAAACGGTGTGTCCGAACGTCGTAATCGAACTCTCTTAGATATGGTTCGTTCTATGATGTCTCTTACTGATTTGCCGTTATCATTTTGGAGTTATGCATTAGAGACAGCCGCATTCACTTTAAATAGAGCACCATCAAAATCCGTAGAAACGACACCGTATGAATTATGGTTTAATAAGAAGCCTAAGCTGTCGTTCCTGAAAGTTTGGGGTTGCGAAGCCTATGTAAAGAAGTTACAACCGGACAAGCTAGAACCCAAAGCGGAGAAATGCGTCTTCATAGGATACCCTAAGGAAACTATAGGGTATACTTTCTATCACAAATCCGAAGGCAAAATATTTGTTGCTAAGAACGGAACCTTTCTTGAGAAAGAATTTCTCACTAAAGAAGTGACTCGGAAGAAAAGTAGAACTCGATGAGATTGATGAATCTATACTCGTTGATCGGAGTAGCGCAATGACAGAAGTTGTACCTATACCGCCTACACCGGCAACAGAGGAAGCTAATGATAATGATCATAAAACTTCGAACGAGGAAACTACTGAACCTCGCAGATCGACAAGGGAACGTACCACTCCTGATTGGTTTGATCCTTGTCTAAATGTCATGATTGTGGATAACAATGATGAGGACCCTGCGACGTATGAAGAAACGATGATGAGCCCAGATTCCAACAAATGGCAAGAAGCCATGAAATCCGAAATGGGATCCATGTATGATAACAAAGTATGGACTTTGGTAGACTTACCTGATAGCCGAAAGGCTGTCGAGAATAAATGGATCTTCAAGAGAAAAACAGATGCCGATGGTAATATTACCGTCTATAAAGCTCGACTTGTCGCAAAGGGTTTCCGACAAATTCAAGGAGTTGACTACGATGAGACTTTCTCACCTGTAGCGAAGCTAAAATCTGTGAGGATTTTGTTAGCAATAGCTGCATTTTTCGATTATGAGATTTGGCAGATGGATGTCAAAACGGCGTTCCTTAATGGAGAAATTGAGGAAGAGTTGTATATGGTACAACCCAAAGGTTTTGTCGATCCTAAAAATGCTGACAAAGTATGCAAACTTCAGCGTTCAATCTATGGACTGAAGCAAGCATCAAGAAGTTGGAACCGACGCTTTGATAAGGTGATCAAAGACTTCGGGTTTATACAGAGTGTCATGGAGAGGCCTCGTATTTACAAGAAAGTGAGTGGGAGCTCCGTAGCATTCCCGATATTATATGTAGATGACATATTATTGATCGGGAATGATATAGAACTATTAAGCAGATGTTAAAGGTTATTTGAATAATAGTTTTTCAATGAAAGACCTTGGTGAAGCATCATATATATTAGGCATCAAGATTTATAGAGATAGATCAAGACGCCTAATAGGGCTATCACAGAGTACATATCTGGACAAGATTCTAAAGAAGTTTAGAATGGACAAAAGTAAGAAAGGGTTCTTACCTATGTTACCAGGCAAACGGTCGCTTAGCGTCCATTTCCGTCGCGCCGCTGGAAATGCCCTCAGCTCGTTGAAGGAGATATGCCCTAGAGGCAATAATAAAGTGGTTATTATTTATATCTCTATGTTTATGATAAATGTTTATATGTCATGCTATAATTGTATTAACCGAAACATTAGTACATGTGTGATATGTAGACGATAAGAAGTCCCTAGTATGCCTCTTAAACTAGCTTGTTGATTAATGGATGATTAGTTTCATAATCATGAACATTTGGATGTTATTAATAACAAGGTTATGTCATTATATGAATGATGTAATGGACACACCCAATTAAGCGTAGCATAAGATCTCGTCATTAAGTTATTTGCTATAAGCTTTCAATACATAGTTACCTAGTCCTTATGACCATGAGATCATGTAAATCACTTATACCGGAAAGGTACTTTGATTACACCAAACACCACTGCGTAAATGGGTGGCTATAAAGGTGGGATTAAGTATCCGGAAAGTATGAGTTGAGGCATATGGATCAACAGTGGGATTTGTCCATCCCGATGACGGATAGATATACTCCGGGCCCTCTCGGTGGAATGTCGTCTAATGTCTTGCAAGCATATGAATGAGTTCATAAGAGACCACATACCACGGTACGAGTAAAGAGTACTTGTCGAGAAACGAGGTTGAACAAGGTATGGAGTGATACCGAAGATCAAACCTCGGACAAGTAAAATATCGCGTAACAAAAGGAATTGGTATCGTATGTGAATGGTTCATTCGATCACTAAAGTCATCGTTGAATATGTGGGAGCCATTATGGATCTCCAGATCCCGCTATTGGTTATTGGTCGGAGTGAGTACTCAACCATGTCCGCATAGTTCACGAACCGTAGGGTGACACACTTAAAGTTGGATGTTGAAATGGTAGTACTTGAATATGGAATGGAGTTGGAATATTTGTTCGGAGTCCCGGATGAGATCCCGGACATCACGAGGAGTTCCGGAATGGTCCGGAGAATAAGATTCATATATAGGATGTCATTTTATGTGAATAAAATGTCGCGGAAGGTTCTATGGAAGGTTCTAGAAGGTTCTAGAAAAGTCCGGAAGAAACCACCAAGGAAGGTGGAGTCCACATGGGACTCCACCTCCATGGCCGGCCAACCCTAGTGGGGGAGGAGTCCCAAGTGGACTCCCCTTAGGGGGCCGGCCACTCCCATATGGGAGGTGGAACTCCCACCTTGGTGGGAGTCCTAGCTAGGCTAGGTTTCCCCTCCCTATGGAAGGTTTTTGGTTCGGATCTTATTCGAAGACTTGGAGACCAACTCTTGGGGTTCCACCTATATAATGAGGGCCAAGGGGGAGGGGGCCGGCCACCTCAAACACCACCAAGGTGGCCGCACCCCATAGTGGCCGGCGCCCCCTCTCCCCAAACCCTAGCCGCCCCGCTCCTCCACTTCCCGCACGCTTAGCGAAGCTCCGCCGGACTTCTCCACCACCACCGACACCACGCCGTCGTGCTTCGTCGGATTCAAGAGGAGCTACTACTTCCGCTGCCCGCTGGAACGGGGAGGTGGACGTCGTCTTCATCAACAACCGAACGTGTGACCGAGTACGGAGGTGCTGCCCGTTCGTGGCGCCGGAACCGATCGTGATCAAGATCTTCTACGCGCTTTTGCAAGCGGCAAGTGAACGTCTACCGCAGCAACAAGAGCCTCATCTTGTAGGCTTTGGAATCTCTTCAAGGGTGAGACTCGATACCTCCTCGTTGCTACCGTCTTCTAGATTGCATCTTGGCTTGGATTGCGTGTTCGCGGTAGGAAAATTTTTGTTTTCTATGCTACGTTATCCTACAGCTGTTCCCCATGGCCTGGACACCAGCTGCTGCTACATGTACTAACTTGGAGAATGATTGGCCAGAGACCAACTTGGAACATGATTTATGATTACACAGCGACACCGCGAATAGCTCCAGCGACAGTGCCAGGCAAGCCTAGTTGCACGGCGGCGACGCCGCCGGCCCGCTCTTAAGTCTTTGTCGTGGTCGCGACTAGCAGCGATCGAAACACATTGGTGCATGGCGCCGGCGGCAGCTAGTCCGCACTGCACGGCAGCCGCGACCGCGACAAAGGTGTGCACTTCTTTAGCGATGGAAGGTTGCCAACCATGGACCTGTTCGGCACCTTTAGCTGGACGAAGATGTTGTTGCTCAAGCGCAGGGTTAAGTGTGCCAGTTTTATTTTGAGGGGTGTTATGTCCAAAATATGAAAAATCTGGGGTTATCTAGACTTATTTTGCTAACTTACCCGTTCAATAAAGGGGGGACACCGAAGCACTCCCCATTGTGCATAGAGTTGGTGAAGCAGTAGACGACAATGTGCAAGCAGAAGAAAAAATATATCCTAATTTACAACTGTTATGAACTTGGAAATGATGAAGATCTTTGTGCACACAACCTCGGTGATGCAGTTGACTCATAAGTTTATGATTATGTTGGCTGCAAGAAAACATATGATCGGAAAGGAGATCGTAAGAAACAAAAGAAAAAGAAAACCGAGGAAACTAAATGTGAAGAACCAAAATGAATTAAATTCAGTCAACTAAGTAATTTTACTTCAATGTAAACTATAGTTAAGAAAAACCAAAATAAATTATTTTTATGTATCATTGTTTGTACCTTAACTATATTGATATTTTCATTGCTAATTTTCTATGTGTGAACGTTCATACACTCCATTAATCCTACATCATTGAATATTGAAGACATTAAGTAGAGACAACATTGTGTAGGTGCAACTTAGAAATCAAACACAACAATGAATTTCATATGTAGAATCATGCCTTTTAGAATGAATTCATTGTTTTATTGAACTATGCAATGTAGTTTTGAAATTGTGTAGCAGAGAGGGTTTTGAATCAAATGAAGTTATTTCCACTGTATATTTTGTATTGCTGTCACTGATTTTGTTAACTAATCCAATAGGTCTGAAAATAATAAAGGAGACTATCTTTCCTCCAAGTCATCTCATAGAAATAATCTGCACATCTCACGTTTAGTGATGTCTCAAATAAAATTAGCAACAAATAAAAACATAACATACACTGAGCTCACTTCTCGTTTCAATTTGATCGATTTTTCTCCATCGTTGTTAACAACAATAAAAAAATATTACATCACTTACAGTCCTATGAGCGATTCCATTGTTTTGTCGAACGGATTAGCAGCACACTCCAGCAGGAAGAGAAGTCCTTGTGACTTTTGACTAGGAGAGGTGAAGTGAAACTGCATTCTACGCATACAAATAAACAGAAGTGGCAAAATCTTCTCCAAATCACTGTGCCAAGAGCCGAACTCATCCACGAACCATTCCATTGTGAGAAATGACAAGTTGCTGAGTACATATATGAAAGCATATACACTGGCTACCTAACTTCATCGGTATGTTCAGATTTTCGACAAGCAACTTAAGTATGAACACTTGAACAGTGGTGGCTAAAACGGAGTCTAGTGGTGTAACTAAGCTAGAGGAGAAAATCAGAAGCGGTGGACTGGTGGCACGCTTCAACTCTCCAACCTCAAACCGTGGTCCGGCCGGGCGGCAAGTAAAGTTGAAAAGAAGAAGAAAGACAAATAACATTCCCCTGCCGGTGTTGCTACAGGCGGTGGGCAGGGACGAGGCCGTCGTCGAAGTTGTGGGAGTAGCTCTTCAGGTCGTACCCAAAACTCACGGCGCGGCGCTTCGGCCGCAGCACGGCGCGCTTCACCTTCCAGAAGAGCTGCCTCACCGGCGCCGGCGCCCGGCGCCACGACTCGCCGCTGCTCTTCACGTCCGTCCTCTTCCGGCCGACAACGCTCCTCGTCGCGCGCAGAGACACCAGCTGAGATGCCATCGATCCTTGAAGAGGTTGTTGCAGACGGGATCTCACGATTGCTTATGGTGTATGTCGCTCTCGTTCGTTAGTTAGCTTCAGATAATTCGAGATGAATGCACCGTTTGCACAAATGAGCCTCCTCAGTCGCCGTTTTATAAGCTCGGAATGGATGAGCTCCAGCGCTAGGTGTCTCCAGCGGGTCCCACCACTCGCGCGCTTACTCACAGCTGACGAGAAAATCCCTATACACGACTAGGCTAGGCAAAAGCACACATTTTCAGACATCTTTCCTCGTTGCCACCCTACAGTCCTAGAGTCTTAAGTGTTTGTTGGGTGTGCTAAAGCTAGGTTGGAAGCACGTGCTTAGTGCTGACTCATATATCCGATCAGGAAGATATAGTTCTTTGGGGAAAATCTGTAGAAAGAACAAAAGCAAGAGGTGATGACTACATTGGGCCGCTTTATGCGCAGGATGGTCGACATTGACACAAACATGGTCTATCTTTGAGGTAATTGCACCGGAGGTACACAAACTTGCGTTTCGGGTGCATTTTAGTACACAAAGTTGCAAAATGTGGTACAGTGGTACAACAACTTGTTTTTCGGGTGCAATTTGGTACACAATCAATCAGAGCGCGACACGTGGACACTCCAGCGTGGAAAAGAGCCAAGGCTTCTCTGTTGGCGTTTTTGCATGGAGCCCCCTGCCGTCTTTCTAATTCAGCCC